>NC_090437.1:142580322-142883353 GCF_031143425.1 Pleurodeles waltl | reverse complement strand
TTTTAGACTAAAAAATAAGATTGAGGTGCCAACCCTATTTCACACGAGGGACCATGCGTACCATCTGTGTCACTTCCAGTGGTCCAAGCAGTGAGCCTCAATCTCTCTCTCACACCTAAAGGACAAGCATACTATCTCTGTCAGCCCAGCAGCCCAAGCGACAAGCAAAAATTACATCCTGTATCACACCCAGGGGACAGGCATTCCATCTGTGTCACAGCCAGAAGCCCCAATGACATAAAAAATTCACCTTTTACTAGAGTGCTGACTATTGAAAAAAGAAAGGTGACTCTTCATGGGAATGCCTCTGAGGTCGCCTTATGACTACTCAGTTCGGATGCATAAAATAGGTAACATTTCAGATTTCCGCCAGTGGCAGGTCACTCAAGCTAAATTTTTACACTTCTTCCTAGTTTGCCATATGCCAAATGCTGGGACTAAGGCTCTGATGTAATCTCTTCCCCTCTGATGCGGCTTCAGGATGGACCTTTACCCCACTGATTCAGCAGAACTTCCATTAAATTGCGACATCTGCTCACCTTCCTTGTTGCTCAAATGTGAATCCATCTGGACAGGGTCCCTTTCCTTCGACTGCAGTCTGGTCCGAGTTACCTATCAGCTCCAATCTGGCTCACCAAATGTTGCTTAAATGTGAGTTGGTGATGATGGTGAGTTCATGAAGAGTGAATTCAATAATAGTGACGAAATTTCATTTTTATATGTGAACGTATCATTGTGCACATTGACATCAACTTCTTCAATATTAACAACAAGGTTTCAGTGATTGACACTCAGCCTTGGGCACTTCAGGGCTTAGAATTGAGTGCCCAGGTCAGAGGAAATCAGTAAAGAAGGGCCTTGAGATGCTATGCCATGCTAAAGAGGTCACCCCTAAAATTCAGCTCATATTTAGCTCATGTCTTGCTGCTGGCTGTCTGACCTGAAAATTAAGAGTGTCTGTCAGGCTGACCTTTGCTCATCCTGACAGCCACTCTTCCTACTGGGCAAAAGATGAGAGGGCCTGGTGCCCTCAGCCTATTAGGATTGGCTGGAGCTGGCCACAGAGCCTAAAAGGATTCCAGCTCAGCAGAATTTGGTTGAATGATACACCTTAGAAAGAGATCTTTGTCCGGCTACTGCAAACCTCCTTTAAATACCTAAGATTAAGGAAGCTAGGTTAAGAGGTGTTCCTTTTCATACCTTTAGTGTATGGGTTCTGCCCCTTCAGAATTATCATATTCCATTTTGCAAGCAGTTTACAACTTTTCTGTTTTACAAATAGTATTTTTGAACTTGTGAGCTGCCATGTTTACCTCCAGGGCACATTATATCTGGAGTGTAACAGAGTGCTTTAAAACCTTTTATAATTTATTCATCCATTCATTTATTCATGCATTAATCATCAGTGATATAGGAAAGAACTCGATTTATGACTGTATGTCATGTATAGAATATCCAAGCAATGGAGTGGGCATTAGCATATTTAATTACGTTTACTGCTACCTCGTTCACAGTCTTTGCTTGTCGGTTTGGATCCCGAAAGCCAGAGCGAAATAGAAGTCTTCCTTGATAGCATCTATAATAAAGTGCAATCCGTTTCTTCATGGCATACAAAGGTCACAATGCTGGCAAAGACACCCAGAATCTTCTTGAGAAAATCATGTTCAGAGTTCTTTATTTGTTGCCTATTGGTGTCCCCAAATGCCAGTTCCATAGGTTAGTGTTGCAAGCCTTTCAGCCCTTCAAGGTTTGTTGAAATATTAAGTGTGCTTTGTCTGAGGGAAAAGAGTGGATCCTTTCATTAACTGTATTCACTTTCGCTAGACAGCCTTATTAAAAATGAAACCCAGTTTAGTTTGCTATAAAACATTTACCCTAAATGCAGGAAAGATTCAACTTTCTCAAACTGATAGTTTTTTTTTGCAAAAACTAACTTAAATCTAGGAGTTGGTCGACTCACCGCCATCACCTTTAATTTGCCTAAGGTTGTTGCTAAATCCAGAAATTCCATGAAAAAGACGTTTCTTGTAACAAGGTGTTGCAGGTAATTTGTAGTTAGGGACATAAGAACTGCATTATAGTCATAAAGAATTAGTGGAAACTGCCTATGACCCACCTTTAGCAGATCTGCATTTTCTGGCAGTAACTCTGCTTTTAGTTAATTAGTGCAGAGTGTAAATAAATAAAAAAGGAACCAAAACAGACCCTTGCCTAACACCCCTAACTGAAACGAATAAGCATTGGCAAAGCCAATATGTTTCGCCTTTGTTTTCACTTTGTTTTCACTTTTGCATTCTATCTTACTATCTAACTGAAATATAAATCTTAGAAAAAAGTTATAATAATGTTTATTTTAAATTTGATACCGTTAATAGTAGTTTATGTCTTGATGTATGTTGAATTATTATCCCAGGGTTCCAATCTCATAATGTGTACCTTATTTAATATGGCATTTTATTAGAGTATAGTAATGTGTAGTTAGTAGAGTGGCACTGCACCTGCTGCACCATTCAAATCATGGTCTTGCCAGTGTCCTTCCTCTGGATACAACACTTACAAACATACATCACAACATAAACAACTATTAACGGTTTATCAAATTTAAAACAAAGATTATTATAATAATTTTGGAATATATATAACCCAGTTAGACAGTAAGGAAGAATGCAGAAGAAAAAACAAAAGTGAAACCTATTGACTATGCCAATGCTTGTTTGGTGTAGTATTCCTTTATTACTCAAAAATTAAAACTGGAAGGTAACACACGACATTGGACAGCAGAGGCCAGCAAAGCCTAATAATGAGAGTTTGCATGTTCCATCTAACCTGCAAAGGTTCTCTGTGGCTTCAAAGAGAAGCTACTGCTTAACCGCTACGGGAAATTCTACAGTGCACACAGCTTGTTGCTGTTTTACAACCGATTATGTGTTAGTTTCTAGTAGTTCACACCGTTAAACTTAACCTGGAGGCTCAATACATATATTACTGTGACCGCCTTCACACTTTGCGATGCTCAATTTGTGATTTTGAATGAAGACAGTTAATGTTCGACAAGTCATGAGAGTTACTTCAGAGGCATCTTGGTACTGCTAGGAAGTACATCCCTTCTTCAAAGAATTGTCAAACGCTATATATATATTTATATTTATTTATATATATATATATATATATATATATATATATAAAATAAGGTTACAGGGACGTTATAGTTAGGCTAACAATAGAAATTGAACTGTTATAGTTAGAGTTATCTCAAGTCAAACACAGTTAAAAAGATAATCAAGGAAGATTAGAAGATCTTAACATCAGGGGGCCTTCCCTTTGAACCCCACTAAATGCCTTCAAAATAGCAAAAAACATCCATGACATGGTAGTCCATACTCGACCACGAAACAGGACTCCTGTAAACAAACAAATGACATTATGGCACCTACCGCCACCAACAGGACACTTCCCCTGGGGCAACTGCAGTGTGTGCCAATTCACAGAAAAGACTACCAAATTGGAACTCGGTTTGCAGACACCCTGGGAGTTGAGGACCCTGCCAAACTGCAACAGTAGAAATGTCATTTATATGATAAAATGCCCTTGCCAACTCATGTATATCGGCATGACCAGCAGGAGAGTGGGATTACGCATCTGCCAGCATCGGATTACCATTAGATGCAGACGGGATGCAACCCGTCTAACAGAACATTACATTACAAACAACCATGATCCCGATGACATGGAGTGGTATGTCATAGACAAACTCAGCGATCCAACCACAAATATGAAACAAAAACTGCTATTTCATGAACAGAGTTGGGTATGGAGGCTCCACACAGACACTATGGGACTCAATGATAATATCCAATGGTCAGCTCTGTAAACCCTTAGCAACATTCTCCTGTCTCTTACCTACCCCTTCCCCTTCTTCCCCCTTCTTTTTCCCCACTCCCTCCTCTCGTATTCTCTCACTCTTCTTTCTTTAAATTGCAGGTAAACTCTCTCTACCCCTTCTTTCAAACTTCTTCTCTCTTGTCGTCCCTCCTTTCTGTCTTCTTTTCTCCTTTTTCCTCTTCCTTTTCTTCCCTTTTAACAAACACCCTTTTTTTTGTCCCCTACAAACCTCCTCTCTCTCTTCCCCCCTCCTTTCACTTCTTTTTCCTTTTCCCTTTTTTCCTTTTTTCTTTTTCTTTTTTCATTCCCTTTCCCCCACCCCTGGGTTTCCCTCTTTTATGCTTTTCCCCGCCCCTACCCCTTTTTTTCATTGTTGCCCTGGGATACATGGGCTCCCGGCCCGACACAGGCTTGAATACAGTGTTTCCTATCGCTCCGATCAGAGCAACTGTTACTTGGAGCCCTCGCTTGAGCTCTCGATTGCCAAGCAACCACCTGACATGCGAGCCTCTGAGTGCAGGGACTACAATTCCCAGCACTCGGGGGCCTGGGCAGACGCACAGTGTCTCTGAACCACTTACTTCCTCATGGCAGGCCTGGTAGCCGGGCACTCCCGCCCTCGGCAGCCAGGCGGCCGGAAGTTGCACAAAATCTACTCCTCAGCCGAAGCACACGTGAGCTCAATTTACACTTATTAGCCCATCCTCTTAAACCCCGTCACATTCGGACCCAGGCAAACGAGAGGCTGGGACACGGACCATTTAGGTGCACTAACACGTTGCTGACTTTAGAGTAGTAAGTCAAATAACTCCCCCAGTGGGCCCCCTTTGATTCTTCATGGCTTCTTCTCATCTATTGAGATAAGTATCCATGTTTGTGTTTCTATGATGTGTGTTTTTTCTCCACCAGGAGCTTTGATTACCAAGGCCCTCATTACAACTTTGACGGGCGGCGGAGGCCGCCCGCCAAAGTTGCGCCGCAGGAATACCGCACCGCGGTCTGAAGACCGCGGCCGGCATTCTGAGTTTCCCGCTGGGCAGGCGGGCGGCCGCCTTAAGGCCGCCCGTCAGCCCAGCGGGAAACAACCTTCCCACGAGGACGCCGGCTCGGAATCGAGCCGGCGGAGTGGGAAGGTGCGACGGGTGCTACTGCACCCGTCGCGTATTTCACTGTCTGCTATGCAGACAGTGAAATACAAGCGGGCCCTCTTACGGGGGCCCCTGCAGTGCCCATGCCATTGGCATGGGCACTGCAGGGGCCCCCAGGGGCCCCGCGACACCCCCTACCGCCATCCTGTTCCTGGCGGGCGAACCGCCAGGAACAGGATGGCGGTAGGGGGTGTCAGAATCCCCAAGGCGGCGCAGCATGCTGCGCCGCCTTGGAGGATTCTGACGGGCAGCGGAAAACCGGCGGGAGACCGCCGGTTTTCCTGCACTGACCGCGGCCAAAGCGCCGCGGTCAGAATGCCCTAAGGGGCACCGCCAGGCTGTCGGCGGTGCTCCCGCCAACCGCGAGCCTGGCGGTCACAGACCGCCAGGCTCGTAATGAGGGCCCAAGTGTGTTACACAATGATTCTCCTGTATCAGACTAATATAGTGATCACTCAGCAGCCTTTTCTGCATTATCAACCACCTCCTAACTACTAGCCTGCCAGCAAGTGGTAGCCCACCCTCCTTAGCCTAATGTCTATTTTTATTCTTAATTTTAATCCATGTCTCTCCCACAGAGTGTGACTACAAGGGTCACCCCCCTTCGTTAGATCCCAGACCAGAGGCTAGCCACCTTTTTTTTTGCAGGGTAAGACCATACTAATAGGCTTTCCCAGACATTTTTGGCTCTTAGTGTGGGCAGAAACATGTTGGTCCCCATTTTTAGACCCCTTGAGTCATCATACTCAAAGGAATCCCCATCCCTGCTTTTACTCTCACCTACGAGCACCTACATTCAAACGTCTTAACAAAACAGGTGATTTGTATGGGAATTTTATTTTTCACTACCGTTATCTGGATCCCTTGTATTATCCAGCAAGATTAAATCTCAGCACTCCCTCTGCAGTTCTTTTAACAAAGAGGTTGAGTCCGCCCAGGTAGTATCATCTTACCTGGGTGGGGCTAGGTGGTTATATGATGAAGCATGACACTATAATATGTGTGAGATCACCTAGTCCGTAAAGGGAACTCCCTCAAAGGAACAGCCACCCATCACACCCATACATCCTCTTTCCTTACGCACTCAATCAGCGCACTTTGAACAGGCCACAATAGACCTGTTCTCTCCTGTACCACCCCACACACCTTGTGTGTTTGCAGTCTTTAGCTTAAATGGGAGTTAGTGTGGGGTTGGGTCACTCCCGATACTCTCCCTTCGTGTTATAATAATCACATTTTAAACATACCAAACCATAGAAATTGAAATATTATAGTTAGAGTTATCTCAAGTAACCAAAACTCGTGCCCTAAGGTAACTATAACTCGGGCCCCCACCATGCAGTGTTTTTTCATCATATATTTTACTGCAAATATTACATTGATATTCTCAATGATGTTATCAAAGATGTCATGAGTGCCGTAAATTGTGGGGTAATTAGCAGTTTATGGTGAGGGCAAGAGTTATAGTTACCCCCCTAACCACCCAACCTGATGCTGCACATGGCCTTTGTCCGTGTGCAGTGGGACTTGGCCGTGGCCTGTCTCTCTGGGTGGGAGAATAGGTGTGATAGGGTGTATCGGGGTGTGTGAGTGGCTGTGAGAGTGTCTGTCTGGGTGTGAAAGTGGGTGTGTCAGTATCTTAGTGGGTCTGTGAGTGTGTGTGTCCGTGTCTGTGTGGGTGTGTGAGAGTCTGAAAGAGTCTGTGTGTGGGTGTGTGAGACTGTGAGAGGGTCTGTGACTGGGTGTGGGAGGGTCTGAGTGAGTCTGTGAGTGGATGTAGGAGGGTCTGAGTGGGTGCATGAGTGTTTGAGTGGGTCTGTGAGCGGGTGCGTAAGTGTCTGAGTGGGTGTATGAGTGGAAGAAAGAGACTGAAAGAGAGAGAGAGAGTTGTTTAGGCTTTGATGATTGATATTCTAAGAATGAGACTTTTCTAGACAAATTGAAAAGAAAAATATATTGGTCAATTAAAAAGAGTGAGATCATTTTTCAACATGAAACTTAAACTTTTGAACATTAAAAGAAATTAAAGAAGGAAAATGACCACAAGCATACCTGGAATGGAATCTCATCTTTCAGTGTGAGGGTCTGTGATGTTCAACTTTTAGGCCATAGGTGACTCCTTATGCTGATGCTTCCAGACATAACTATGACTGTAAACCCACACATGTGATTTTAAAGAAACGTGACTGTTCCATCACTAGGAAGGTTTAACAGTCAAAACACCAGTAAATAAACAAACACACTGCCAAGTGATACTAGGATTTGAACCTTCAGCCTACTTGTTGATGGCACAAGACCTTGACCATTCGGCCAGAAGTGTTATGATTCTCTAGTCCCATCTCTGGGGGGCGCTGTAAACGGACTATCTGTAGCCCTGGAATCACCATTAACACTCATCCAGAGTCCCTTTTTGACTCCTGCTTGCGTCCCTTTTTGACATGGTATTCTGGTGAAGACCTACATTTGCTTTCATGTACTTCATGTCCCATAATGCACTGCCTAGTAGTCAGTAAGACCTGGAATCAGCTGTCCATTGTTTCCCATGGGAATAGTCCTGCTGTTCCTTTGTACTGGATTCTCTCCTCCAGGACTTGTGAGAGAATGGAACTACACACACTTGTGATCACTCTTGTGCAGCCTAGCCATGTGACTTGGCCCTGGGCTTGCTGCTGCCTGGAACTGCTTATAAGCTTCCATTTCCTGAAGCCCCTGTCCGTGCCTTGGAGTTTGTATCCTTTATGTACCGGAGCTCTTGTTGGCTTGTGTCCCAGTTCTGTTCCTGCTTGCTTCAGCCAGAGCCTACTACCTGTTTTCCAGTCCTGTTCCTGCTTGCTTCAGCCAGAGCCTGCTCCCTGTTTCCCAGTCCTGTTCCTGCTTTGCTTGAGAACGAGCCTCTCCCCTATGTTCCAGTCCTGCTCCTGCTTGCTTCTTTGTTTGTTCCTTCTGTTCTTGGTATTATTTTTCCTTTACTTATTCATTTGCTTCTTCCTTAGCACCTGTAACCTCTCTTCTGTGTCTCAGACTTGCCCCCTAGTTTCTGTGCTCTTTCTCCGTGATTCCTGCAGCCTCTAGTTCTCTTGCAGTTAGTCTCTTGCTTGTTACAGTTTCCTAGAATTCCTGTGTATATTTGAGCTTCAGTTCTTAGGCTCCTTTTTAGCGCTTTCTCTGTAATTTCCTTTTGGGTTCTTGTGTCTGGTAAGTGTACTATCAGTCCTAACTTGTGTATAAGTGTTTTCCCTTGTACTGGGGTTGGCTCCTGGTTTTCAGACGGCAATTCCTGCCCCATCATTTGTCTAGTGTTGTATGTAGTATTAAGTGCAAAACTGTGACAGTGTGCTATTGCTGTTTTACAGAAATTGCCACTGTGTCTCCAGCTGGACCCACAGGGCTTATCTCGCGTATGTGAGTACAATACTTTTTTGTGCCCTAAGGGGCCAGAGACAGAATCACTACTGCTGCCTCCTATCTATTGGGCTTGCAGGGTGACTATTTGTAAAAGTAATCTGCACATAGGCATTGACGTTTCCTGTTGCTGTGGGAAGTTCTGAGCCTTACCTCAATGCAAACTTATTGGTAACCCCAATGTGGTTGTCCATTGCTGATCCATTCCCTATTTATTCACACTAAGGTTGCTCTGCCTTCACTGTATAGTTTCTGTGCTTTACTATAGCTGTTCATTCTGGTGTATGCCTTTAGCTGTTCTTCTGCTTTGGTACATTACATCAATTGGGAGATATTCTGTGATCTCAAGGGGTGCTCTACCCAGAGTCCTGACAGAACCGCCCGGAACCGTGGAAAGAAGTGACTATAAGTTATAGTTATGTTTGGATGCAGAACAAAACATTTGTACCAAACAGTTTCCTAGTTTGACTCTGTGAAGTCAATGCATGGAGAGACCATTGCAATGACAAGAGAGAGAGAGTGACAGGACTGCTGGGGGAGCCTTAAGGCCCCTGCAGTCCTAGCCAACTCCCCACGTCCTGTGGGAGCCGGCATTGCTCCCCCAAGCAGAGTGCTGCTTGAAATAGCAGCTCCCTGCTTGCAGGAGCAATGTTTTCATCTGTCGTCCCCCACACATATTTGTGTGCAAGGAAAACATATAAAAACTCTGCTTTTTGCAAGGGAGAGCTGTTTGACAGCTCAATTGCAGAAAGTGGACATTGTTTGCTTTGGCTTGGTGAGAGCTGTAAGCTCCCACCAAGTAAAAGCAAACAGCTATGTCCCAGAGGTGGGTACCCCAGGACGTAGCAGGAGCCGTCCCTAGGGTTTGCAGTCCCCAGGGCTGTTATTGGCTCCAAGAGGGGGGTTGTGTGGCCCCACTCCAATGTAATGTAGCCCCGGGGAGGTGATGGTCCCTAGAGCTCCACGATGAAACTCCTAAACTCTTTTATTATAGCCCTGGGGAGGTGGTGGTCACCGGGTCTGCGGGGGGGCCATGCCCCCCGCATTCATTAAGTTTAAGGGGTCGGGAGGTGGCAGTTCCTGGGCCTGCCGGGGGCCACGTGGCCCAATCCACTCATTAAGTTTAAAGCCCTGGGGAGGTGGTGGTACCCGGGGCGCAGTCCTCTCTGCACAGATTAAAAGTTAAGCCCCTGGAAGATGGCAGTCCGCAGGACTGTGGGGGGGCACACCCGAACTCATAGAGTTTGAAGACCTGGAAAGGGCTGCTGGGAGGGCTACATAGCCCCCTCACACTCATTAAGCTTAAATCCCTGGGAAGGTGGCAGTCCCCATGGCTGAGGGGGGCAGCATGGCCTCTCCACACAGATTTAAAGTTAAGCCCCGTGGAGATGGTGGTCCCCAGGGCTGTGGGGGGCTATGAGCCCCCCTGCTCTCAACATGTTAAAAGCCCTGGGAAGGTGGCATTCCCTGGTGCTGCAGAGGGGCAAGTAGCCCCCCTGCATTAAAATTAGCAGCTTTGCCCACCCGTGGACTAGAGAGTAAAGAAGCATGGGTGGCAGCAATTTTTTTTCTTTTTAACGATTTGCATATCTGCCACAAATTACAGTGAACATTTTACAAAAATGCTTTTTAGCTCTGGGGGATCCCTCTGGGACCCGAGCACTAGAACTAAGGGGTCAGAATGCACCTACCCTGGCCCCTTTTGTTTTTTTTTAAAATACCTTCTGGGACTCAGCTGAAGCTGAGTCCCAAGATGGCTGACAATACATCCTGGTTGAAATGTTGACAGCCAATCAGAGCTGTGCATTTCCCTGCACAAGCTTGTCATTATCCACGAAGTCTTAGGAGAGGATTCGCATCCCTAGAGATAAAAAATTATTTTCCCTCTAATATCTCAAAAACTACTGAACGGATTTACACCAAATAAGCAAAAGCGTAATCTGTGCACTGAAAGCTAGCATTCTGCCAAATGTGGTGTAGTCCTGTCCAGTAGGTCAGGCTGTAGTCGTGTCTAAAGGTCCTATGAGAATTAACATGGGAAGCGCAACATTTTTTCCCCCCTTTTTTCGACACCCATTTGACGGATCACCTTGAAACTTTCCATGCACAACAAGAATTACCGGCACAGTTTTTTGGGGGAAATTTTGTGAAGATTCATCAAATAGTGCCAAAGATATTGGCAGGTCAAAAAATGCTTTTCTATGGAAACATAGTCCTAACTATAACTATCCAGTGGCGACTGCCAAAAAGCTTTTTATTTATATGTGTATATATATATATATATATATATATTATAACGAAGAATTTCACAGCACTCCACCAGGTCTAGATAAACGTGTACTTTATTGCAGTTACGGTAAATGAGTCCCTCTTTACTTTCCCTTTTCATACTCAATATCTCTCCACATTCACAATGCATTCTGGATATTGTAGTTTCCACTACTTAAAAACATTCTCATTTCCATTATAAAACAACACAAAACCACACAATCTCTTTTGTTTTACATTAATACTTCCATTGTTTTTGGCTATGATTAGGATAATGAATAATGCAAGGAACAGAATGGTAAAAACAAGAGTCATGAATACAAAGACCCCCACCATCTTATAATAACATAAGTTGTGAAACAGACCCTACTACCCTAGCATGAGGAACTTAATTTCTAACCTAAAGACAGCAAGGTGTGCTAAACCTAATCTGCCAATACCATGTCCATGAGAAGAGTCTCCAACCCTTGTTACCTTGGAATGAGGTCTCTAGATTAGACTCCATAAGGGCACGAAGACTAGGACACTTATCACAGATTGCAATCTTGTTAACAAAACCTATTGAAAACTTCACTGCATCTCTTTTGTTGCCTGTGTTTGACTGAGACATGTTGTTCAAGTGAGAAAGGGGTAATCTCCATTTAACCACGACTTCCTTGAGATGTCGCAAATTTGAGTCCATGCGTAAAGGCAGCCTCAAAACACATCTTACTGTTTGGGTTTTTAGTGAAGTACTGCTTGTGACCAAGAAGGGTTAAGACAACAGTTGCGACTTGTTGTAGGATTGGCCTAGTCATCTACAGACAAAAGCACTGTCATACTTTAAACCAGCAGTCTTGCCTAGAGCAAGAGTCAAACTACGACATGGCGCCACCAACAACGGTGTTTAGACACTAATCTACGGATACCCTGACTATCACTGTCTCACACACAACAGGTACCCTAAGTACCATTATACAGAGATGTCCGTGTTCTTGGGGAAGATGCTCCTCAACTGAACAGGGAGCACCCAACTAGGTGGAGGGTTGTTAGAGCGTGAAATATTGAAAGGACTTTTCTCCCCAGATGGTGTTCCATTTCTTTTAACCATTTACACAATATGGCTAACGCCATAAGAAATTCCTGAGAATGCTAGACAAGCATTAACATTACACCAAGTAGTGCATGGCTTAACAGATGAGCGCGGGGATGTCACATTCATAGTAGAAGCTAGTGAAGCGTACCAAACAGAAACATTCTACTCTTGGGTCACCTTTCCTGAGGAAGACCAAAGATCATTCACATTTCACACATACAGAATTGCGAACGTACCTCAAGGATACCAAGCATACCAGTATCTTGAAAATCCGATTACTTATGAAGAACATCAGAACTGGTTTAATGGCGCCCTACCACACGTAATACAACCCGTGAGACTAGGTCCCTTAGGTAATGAAGGACCAACGTGGCCTATGTTTGGCACACATACGCCTCACCCCAGTGTACAAAACATGGAGGCAGCAGATCTGCGTAATCTATACCTTGAGCTAGTAACACTATATAGATGACTTGTTCAGTTCGTAATGTGAACTCTGAATACCACACCAGCGCATTCAGCACCACTAGCACCTGCTAGATACCAATTGGCTACTACTGGGATTAATCCACAAACAGTACATTCTATAATGGACAAAGTGCCCACAGAACAAAAGAAAAGCCTATTCTGGATAGCCCAGAAAACAAATCAGCTGGAAGCTGTGTTTCCCCATACGGGACCACAAGAAAAACATAGAATTCTTTCAGTGTGCTTGCCCTTCTGGATGGTTCCCTCAGTGGATGACTGCGCCACATGGTTTACAGTCTTCGCTGCAATAGATACTACCACACATGGGACTCCAACACTTGCCAATTTACTGGAAGAGTTAAAACAAATTCAGAATGAGCACAGGGCTGCACCAGTCCTAGACTTGGGGATGAAACTAATGTGTAATTTTGATGCAGTCTCCTCAATAATAACATTAAAGGGGAAGCGGTAGCACTGGCTATACATCAGCAGCTCTGAGAGATTCCACATTTGGACCAGGAGAAACAGCTACTGAAAATTATTTTTGACACCTATACCAGTATAGGATGGGATAGCTTGGGAGCCAAGCTGAAAAAGTCTGAAATACAGAGTACCACCCCTACAAAGGTACTTATCAAGCACAGGAGGGTTCTAAAAAGCACTGGGATAGACAAAAGTAAATAAAAGACAGATGAAGTCAGAGAGCGGATTCTCCACACCCGGAGAACTCCGATGGGAGATATAATCTCAGAAATAGAGAAAGTATAGAAGCTCCTTACAGATATACTGATTCAAGTCCCTCTCGTTCCTTTCAGGGCACACAGGATAGACGTAGTGAGAGAATGGGCTGGTCAGAGTGACATCCTGACTACGTGAAACAGAAGAAAGACTCACCACAGTCTTCAGACAAAAAAGAAGATAAGTCCCAACAACAAAAGCCACAGTTTAAAAAGAAAAAAGGTGGCAGCACTGTCAATTAAAAATGCCAGTACACTTGAGAACATTGCTGAAGAACAAGACATGGGCAGTGACAACTCTAGACAGCGCAGCAGAGGTCACGATATGTTCCCAGAGTCTGAAAGATGATCTGGATGTGACAGCAACTAGTGATTTTATTGCAGTCGAGACTGTGGACAGGTGTGTTCTCCCACCCGACAGGGTTTACGATTTGATATCCAAAGTGAGGGAGACATAGAACGCACCATTGGTGTGATTTTCTGGGATTAACTTAATTGTGATATCCTATTGGTCAAAAGAGACTGACCACCTGAGCAGGTCCGTACGCTCCCACTTGGGGAAGATGTAATTTTGCCTTCTTTCTCTGATCTTGTTCCAGAGGCGATAAAACAAGCCTACGCTGTCAATTGGGCTTTGGTGCATTCACCTGCGTGAGTTCCAGGGAGTAATTGCGCCCTGTGTCTCTGCGATGAATAACCCGTTATTCCCTGTTGTGAAACCCGACCATTCGTACAGAATAGTCTTAGATTTCAGACATTTAAACAGCCATACTCTCACATATGCAATACAAAATGTACACAACACATCACTAATTAACAATGTAGTATGTAAAAAATACAAAACAACATTGGATATCTACAATGATTTTTTCTGCCAAAACTTAGAACAAGAAATTTGGGACCTGAGTGTATTCTCATTTGGCTCACAAAAACGCCTTTGCCGTTTGCCCCAAGGCTCTAAGAACAGCCCAGAGCTGTTCTCACCCCATGTAACATCAATATTGCATGATATTGATCCTGAGGCATTGTCGTATGTGGATGATATCTATCTCATGGATGTCAACCTCAACATTCATCTTGCCAGTGTTGATCTGATTGTTCTAGGATTCGCAGCCCTTGGCTATAAATTTAATTTTAGGAAAAATAAAATAGCCTTTCTCAAGTTCCTGGGATATGAGCTATTAAACGAGGGCAAGGACCTGGCCTGCACTTTCTAGAGAAATGTTCTCAACTCCAGCCACCAAACACAATCAAGAAACTACAGTCCTACTTGGTTTCTTTAACTTTGGCAGAACTTACCCGACTGTGCACAACGTATTAAGCCACTCTATGACTTAATACACCCTGATTTTTCTAGCAGACACTGGACAGTAGAACACACAGGCATCCTTAGAGGACTGAAACAGGACATGCTAGAAGCAAAACGCTTGCACACCCATGACAACAAAACAAATTTGGTCATCAGAATAATTGCTGGTGCCATTGGGTTCACTTATGTCACCTTTAATGAAGTCGACACGGTATCTGTTGCATATAAATCACACTTATACTCCAATGCTGAACAATGTTTTGCAACCACAGAAAAAAATCTAACTGTAGTTCAGATGGTTGTCATTAAGGAGAGGTCACTTGCCCAAGGGAAACGCAGTATTATTGTTACCGCGGTGCCAGCCTTAGAGACCGTCACCAAAGCAAGAGTTCTTAACGCCAACGCTTTACATCCATGTTGAATTTAGTGGGCAACCCCCCTGACTGCCACTGATGTTGATTACATCTTTGATTCAAAACTTCAGACTTAAGAATTTCTCCAATATGAACAGGAGTACCCCGCACCTCTAGACATTTAACCACTTGAAAGATACCATGCTGTCATTTACACTGATGGTTCAGCACAACCAGCTGTAGGAACTAAACATCAATACTCAGCTGCTTGCGCAACCATGAGCAGAGTGATGAAGGATGGTTTATTCCACCCTCACAAAACCTACACGCAGACCCTTGAGGACTGCACAGCTCAACTGGCTAAACTTAAAGCCCTTATCCTAGTGCTAGAACTTACAGATCCAGGACAGCCCACATTGATTGTCTCTGATTTGTACTACTATTTACAGTCCTACAGTGATTATCTTAATCATTTGAGATTGAACGGGTTCAAAGACTCAAAGGGACACGTAAAACACAGAACTCTGTGGGTGGAGGGTGGCTGATCTTAGGATAAGCCACCTCATGCTCATGTAGTCCATACAGTGGGCCACCAACATGTAGGTGTACATGTTATTGGCAATGCTTTGGCTGATGAAACGGTCAAATCGTCAGTATCTATGGCTTCTGTTGCTGCAGTGACTCATTCTCAGATGAGATTAGATAATGACATTTTGGCTGCCATAAAAGCTTCGGCTGAAGGCAAGCCTCTCCCAAAAGCATACCCTACAAAATACTCTTACCACATCAGCGCACAGAATGTTGCCTACGCAATGCTTCCTGGGATTGGAGATCAAGTGATCTCCAAGGAAGACCAGAGATTAGATCTAATAAAAGCAGCACAAGAGGGTCTCGCCTCTACTCATGCTGGTGTTGTGGCCACAATAACACTATTACAGAAATGCTTCTGGTGGCCAGGTCTATAGAAACAGACCAAGCAATATGTCCTTTGTTGTGACATTTGCCAGCAGATAAAGGGCTTAAATATCAAAACTAACTGCAGACATCCCTCTTAATGTCCAACAGGCCACTACAATGTGTGCACCTGGACCATTGTGATCCCCTTCAACAGGATGGTGCATAAAAATACATCTTAGTTGCTGTAGATTCTTGTTCTAGATTCCTTTGGGTATGGCCTCAAAGCTCGGGTGATACTCGAACTGTTATAAAAGACTTGCTGATCTTTATTGGTACATATGCGGTTGCAGCATTCCATTCAGACCAGGGCCCTGCCTTTTCCTCTAAGACATTCAGGGACATCATGAGGATGATGGCTGTTGAACTTCATTACTCCTCACCTATCCTGAGGGAAATTTGGTTGTGAGAGGAAGAATCAAGGTCTAAAATAGTTCTCAACAGCTAGACCATTAGGCTCTGGCCGCAGCTATCTTCATCATCTATAAGGGCTGAATAATCTGCAAGAAGGTCCTTTGGAGGACGCACTCCTTATGAGGATGGTTCTCTTTGGGATACCTAAGTTTGTCCCAGATCTTGATGGCCCTGGTTTGGTGACAGCAGATACACCTTTTGACATATATGAACGTCTCACTGTCATACAGGAGATTCAGCAATTTCGTGATGATAAGGCATCCGTCATTGCTGGCACCTTAGTAATAAGTGATTTGCCAACAATTTCTATTGGCTAGATTCCTAGAGTCAGGGATCTGGTTCATGATAAGATTGCAGTGAAGAAGGAATTCAGCCCATCATACAAAGCACCAGTCCAAGTTCTGGGAATACAATGTACCAGAACTGTCATCCTACCACTGTTGCCTGGTTCAAAGCAATTTGACAACATCAAACTCCAGCATGTGGCCAATCCTGCACAGTAGACCCAGAGGTCCCTTGGGTAGTTCCCAGTCCCCTCTCACTACTCAACAGGATATACCTCTTCAAAGAAGAAACAACACTTCTGAGTACACAAGCATGTCCAACGATGCTACAAATGCCTCCTTTAGCAAAGGGAGGGCTGAAAATGAGGTTTTGCTGATTCTTGTTATGACCTCAACAACACCTGTCCAAGATGTAGCTGTCTTCTATTCCAACAGAACACAAACTGACGATATTGCCTACTAAGAGCCTCCACGCTAAGTGGATCCATCCATCAGTAATGCACCAGATTCTGTGTTTGCAGAGACTGCTTCTGGTTACTTCATCAACAATCATTATTATTTTTTAACTTCATATGCACTTGCTATTGGAACTGCTTCAAATACATGTAAGCTGTATATATGGCTTAGAAATAAATGTAATTTATCCATGGAACTATATGTGGTTATCTATGATATTGCTTGCATTTGTTCTATGGTTTGGTTTTGTGACTGTTTTCTTCCTGCTTATAAATGGTCATTACCTTCCTGAACGCTACTCTGTTGAGCCTGTGGATGAAGTTCTAACTCCTTCCTTGCATAAGGTCCAAAGGGACTTTGGCCCTCAGTACAACCCTGGCGGTCAGTGGTAAAGCGACAGTAAGACCACCAACAGGCCGGTGGTAAAAAAAATGGAATCACGACCATGGCGGAAACCGCCAACATGGACAGCCACTTTAACACTCCGACTGCCACAGCGGTACAAACAAACAGCATGGCGGTCACCGCCAACAGGCAGGCGGAAGACACTATTATGAGAGGCCAATCTGCAACCTTTTCCGGGGCGGATTCAATACGAACAAAAAAATAGCGGAAACAGGACTTGGAAGGGGAAACACTCACCTCTACACAACCCACGAGGAACCAGGACGCCATGGAGCCAGAACTCCAATCCTCCATGCAATAGTTTTCCTGCTCCTCTACCAGGAGCACGAACGACGGCGGCGATGACCGCGGTGAGTAGTGCACCTACAACACAGGGGAGGGGGGAGGGAAAAGAGAGTGACAAACACACGCAACATGCAATACCCCCACCCCCACTCTCACCCACAACAACACACACACCAATACTTGCTGCAACAATAGATTTACACCCCCCAACCTCCCCTGGAAGAACGCAATGACAAAAGTAAGTGAGCTGAACGATTGTAATCAATAGAAATCCATTAGTCAAAACTTTAAATACAGTATAAACAATTATGTACACTAACTATACAAATCCGGATAGTGCACCATTCAAAGTCCGTGGACCACTGGGCCCAAAATGCATGGGTGAGGCCCACACTTGATACCAGACTGCAAACGGAGAGAACACTGCTGGGGCATCCGATCGAAATGAAACAGGCACCTCAGTGGGAAGGGAAGGGGGGGCACCTCAGCCGGATGAGTGCACGAAACCAGCTCCATGAGGGTGCTCCATGCCCATTGATGTATCCTGGGGAGTGCAAAGCCACAGTCTCTCAAGTCCTTTCAGTGGGTGGGTTGCCCACTGCTCTATCTTGGTGAGTGCAAAGCCACAGTCTCTCAAGTCTCTCCAGTTTGTGGTTTGCCCACTTCTGCATCCTGGGGAGTGCAAAGCCACAGTCTCTCAAGTCTCTCCAGTGGGTGGTTTGCCCACTGCTTTATCCTGGCGAGTGCAAAGCCACAGTCTCTAAAATCTATTCAGTGGGTGGTTTGCCCGCTGCTTTATCCTGGGGAGTGAAAAGCCACAGTTTCTCAAGTGGATGCCTTTCTCCACTGGTTCTGGAGGGGTCTTGGTGGCCAGAGTGCTTCATCCTGCCAAGGACTGAGGTAGTGGATGTGATACTCCACTGGTTCTGGAGGGGGCTTTGTGCCCAGAGTGCTTCTTCCTGCCAATGACTGAGGTAGTGGATGTGATACTCCACTGGTTCTGGAAGGGGCTTTGTGCCCAGAGTGCTTCATCTTGCCAAGGACTGAGGTAGTGGATGTGATACTCCACTGGTTCTGGAGGGGGCTTGGTGGCTAGAGTGCTTCATCCTGCCAAGGACTGAGGTAGTGGATGC
Source organism: Pleurodeles waltl (assembly GCF_031143425.1). NCBI lineage: Eukaryota > Metazoa > Chordata > Amphibia > Caudata > Salamandridae > Pleurodeles > Pleurodeles waltl. Next base: position 142,864,780 of record NC_090437.1, on the reverse strand, counting down.
CTTTCTCCACTGGTTCTGGAGGGGGCTTCGTGCCCAGAGTGCTTTATCCTGCCAAGGACTGAAGTAGTGGATGTGATACTCCACTGGTTCTGGAGGGGGCTTGGTGCCCAGAGTGCTTCATCCTGCCAAGGACTGAGGTAGTGGATGTGATACACCACTGGTTCTGGAGGGGGCTTTGTGCCCAGAGTACTTCATGCTGCCAAGGACTGAGGTAGTGGATGTGACACTCCACTGACAGTGGTGCCACATCCAAGCTGGCCAGGCTTCTGGAACTGACCACCAGCCTCGTACGACTGACCACTGGGGATAGCAGCCATGTCTGCGGTGGTGGTGTCAGTAGCGGCGGTGCCTGCGGCGGACTCTGTGGCATCGGTGCTGGCGACGGGCACTGTGGCATCGGTGCTGGCGGCGGGCTCTGTCGCATCGGTCCTGGCGGCGGCCTCTGTGGAAACGGTGCTGGTGGCGGTTGTTGTGGCAGTGGTACTGGTGGTGGGCTCACTGACTGCACTGCTGGTGGCGGGCTCACTGACTGCGTTGCTGGTGGCGGGCTCACTGACTGCAGTGCTGGTGAAGGGCTCAGTGTCTGCGGTGCTGGCGGTGGTGCTGGTGGTGGGCTCACTGACTGCGGTGCTGGTGGCGGGCACAGTGTCTGCGGTGCTGGCAGAGTGCTGGTGGCGGGCTCACTGACAACGGTGCTGGTGGCGAGCTCACTGACTGCGGTGCTGGTGGCGGCGGTGCAGGTGGCGTGCCGGTGGTGGTCTTGTCCCCCGTGAGGGTTGGCGTCGACGTGGACCTGCCTTTGATTTTTTGTCCCTTCCCCACCTTGGATGGTGGCGCAGCTGTCTTCCCACTTTCTGCTTTTGTTTTGCCTGAGCCCTTTGTGGCAAATGTTTTCGCCTTCTCCCTCCGGGATGTGGGCAACTTTTTCTGTTTTGGAGGTGGAGGAATGTCCTTGCCCTCGCTCCTTGGGACACTGGCAGCCCTGTTGTTTGGTGCACTCCAGAATCCCACTATTGCTGGCACCACTGTGCCCGGTGATGTGATGGCTGAGGTGCTGGGTTGGGACCTGGAAAGGCGGGCCCTAGGGGACAGATGGGGGGAGGTGTAGGGAAGAAGTCAACATTTGATAGGAAAAGCTCTTCAGACACACTGGCACGGGTAGATTGAGGGAGTTTGGGAGTGGAGGAAGAGGTAGTGGATGTAGGAGGTGTACGTTTGCTGACTTTGGGTGAAGGTGCATGGACTGGAGGCTGTCGTGAGGTGGATGGCTGTTGGGTGGGTGTGTTACTGCATTTGTGTAGTTTGGGAGGAGGGCTCACAGACACACTGGGAGAGGACACGGGGGATGTGGGGGTGGTGAGTGCACGTGAGCGGTGTGTGGTGATGGGCATGCTGGTGATGGAGGTAGTGGCTGAAGATGTAGTGCATGTGAGTGGAGACGAGACAGGGAGGGAGGAGGGAGATGTGGAGGAGGTGGACACAGTGGAGGCAGTGGATGTTGGTATGTCTGCATGGGTATGGTGCTTGTGAGTGCCTGTGGGATTTGCGGTGCTTATATTTGCCTGAGCCACCCTTGTGTGTTGAGGTGAGTGCATGCTGGTCTGATGGTGTGCTTGGGATAGGCTGAGGTACAGGGGATTGGGTCTGGGTGGAGGAGGTAGGAGGGGGGAGGCTGGACACAGGGACAATGGCTGCCATCAGTGCAGAGGCCAGAGCTTGAAATGCTCGCTGTTGGGCTGCCTGGCCAGAATGAATGCCCTCCAGGTATGCATTTGTTTGTTGCAAATTCCTCTCTACACCCTGGATGGCATTCAGAATGGTAGACTGCCCAACAGTGAGGGATCTCGGGAGGTCAATAGCCGCAGCACAGGGCTGACTGGGGCAGGGGCTGAGGTGCCTGGGGTGAAGGAGATGCCCACCCTCCTGGGTGAGCGGTCACGGGACACATGCGGAGGGGCTGCTGGGAGGGCGGTGCTGGTAGGGGGGGTGGCGGCTGTACCTGTAGATGCGGTGGGCACAGAGGGGCCCGCCATCGCAAAGGAGCTCCCATCAGAGGAGGAGTCGGTGTCACTGGTCTCTGCTCCTGTCCCCACCGTGGAGCTCCCCTCTCCCTCCGTCCCACTAGTGACTTCAGACTCCGTTGTCTCGCCCACCAGGGCCATGTGGGATGCAGCTTCCTCCTGCTTCGGTGGCACTGCTCCTCTGCCTGATGATGCTAATGCACACAAGAACAGGGAGACCACAAAAGGTTGGGGGGGGAGAAAGAAGAAAGACATGTTCAGTGCATGCAATACCGCTACCGTTGGTGGACACTACAGACACAGCAGCCCTCTGCACTACGCTTAGAGTTCCCTAATTAATCACAGGGACATGGAGTACAAGGCCTATGCCCGATTGCTGCACACATGGAAGTCACAGCAGTCTGACTAGGTGTTGATGGCTCTTCCACTGGTGGGGTTGGGGTGCCACATAGCCTGCCTCACAAAGGGTCCTTGCCTACAAAGCTCGCCCTGGCCTAGAGTAACCCACTGCCCACCTCCCCCACCCTAATGCACGCAGAGTCAGATGGATGTGACGGTACTCACCTCCTTGTGGCTGCTGTGATGCCCTCAAGTGCCCATCCAACTCCAGATACGCCACCGCCAGGATCCGGAACATCAGGGGGGGTCATGCTGCGACGGGCACCCCTCCCACGTTGGGAGGCCATCCCCAGCTGGGCCTCCGCCGTCTTCTTGCTCCAGCGGCGAATGTCCTCCCATCTTTTCCAGCAGTGGGTGCTCCGTCTGTGGTGGACCCCCAGGGTCCGGACATCCTTGGCGATGGCACACCAAATATCATTCTTCTGGTGGGCGCTGACCTAGAGGAATAGTACAGGGTAAAAGGAAAAACTTTAACCGCCCGGACCACCACAGTCATTGGCCCGCATTCCCACCCTTGCCCTGACGCACATACACTCACCGCCCGTTCATGCAGGCCTCAGCCCCCCGTATCTTCCATCCACACCACTCGAAAAAGGCATTGCCCATACAACATGCTTACAGTGTACTCACCTGTTTGTCTGGAAGACCGTAGAGTAGCGTGTACTGGGGGAGGACCCCATCCACTAACTTCTCCAACTCCACCAAAGTGAAGGTAGGGGCCCTTTCCCCAGACACATGAGCCATCGTCGCTTCCAGACTGAGGCCACAGCAGCACTTGAAGTGTAGGTCCTCTCCTGTCAAAGGTCAGGTATCAAGTGAGTGAACAGACAGAAAATGGCGGTCACGTCCGCAGCAGTGCGTACCGTCACCGCCAGCGTACATCGTCATTGGCTCCTTGGACCCATAGTGCCCAATGTTAACCAATGCAGGATTGCGCCGCAGTCTTCGACCTCATATCCCCTTGTCCCACATTACAGGTCAGGCAGCCGCCATTTCAGGTGGCCACATAGCATTATTTTTAATGGCATCACACATATATAGGCCTTGCATACACACAGTGATAGGCACATAGCGGATTGACAAATGTGTGCAATAAATTATTTTTTTACCACCTCAGTGTTGGCTGACTCTGTGCTCGCTGTTCTCGTCCATAGGGCACGTCCGCTGGGGCAGGTGAGGAGATGGTGGCATCCTCCATTGTACAGACTGCTGGTGGACCTGTCGACAATGGAAGACAGACACATCATTATCACTTACAGACTTGATCGTGCCACAGTCCAGGAACTGTGTGCCCAGTTGGAGCCAGACCTGATTTCAGCTATCCGCCATCCCACAGGAATCCCCACTCTATGAATGTGCAGATGGTGTGTTTGGCCGACCAGTACAGCTCCCATGTCAACGCCAAGTTTCCAGGCTCAGTGCATGAGGCTTACATTTTGAGGAATAGCAGCATCCCTTATCTGGTGGGGCAACTCCAGAAGCACTGTGTGTGGCTAATATGTGAGGACAAGGCCCTATACCCTGTAAATAGTTGCCTGGGTCTGGGGTTGTCCCTAAGGGTTAGTGTATGTCTAACAGTTGTCCCTTCACATTTGCAGGTGACTCTGGGTACCCCAACCTGTCATGGCTAGTGAGCCCAGTGCAAAATCCCAGGACAAGGGCAGAGGAACGCTACAATATGGCACATGGGTGAACTAGGAGAGTGATAGAAAGGACCTTCGGCCTCCTGAAGGCCAGGTTCTGGTGCCTCCATATGACAGGTGGTTCTCTCTACTACTCACCAAAGAAGGTGTGCCAGATCATCGTGGCCTGCTGTATGCTGCACAACCTGGCTTTGCGATGACAGGTGCCTTTTCTGCAGGAGGATGGTCCAGAAGGAGGTCTTGTTGAAGCTGTGGAGCGTGTGGATTGTGAAGAATAGGAGGCAGAAGAAGAGGATATTGACAACAGAAACAACGTGATTCAGCAATACTTTCAGTGAGACACAGGTAAGAAGACATCACTGCCTCCTACATCTCATACAATTGTTAAACCTATCATAAGTCTACCACTTTCACCCAGTGTATGGACCCTGACCTGTCACTTTGCCTTTCCATTTCACAGATGTGGGTCCCACTGTGTGACCTCTGCTATGTTACCTCATGGACTAGAGCTGTGTGAAATAGGAATGTTGACAATACAATAGACATTGCTATGTTCCTTAGTTATTGCACATACACATTTGTGAAACCACAGACTGATTCCAGATTGTATTGTGATTCAATGGTGTTTATTTAAGTGCAAATTAGTGGAGCGGGTTGGAAAATGTCCAGGGGTGATGGTGGAGGAATGTCCATGGCAGAGTCCAGTTATTTGTCTCACAGGTGCACTGTCCAAAGGGGCATAGGAAGTGGAGCTAGGGTAGTTAATGGATGGACAGGGTGACGAAGTGGGACAGAAGGATGACATTCAGGGTGGTCTCATTTCTTGGCGGGGGTCTTGGCATTGTTCTCTGTCTTTGTCCTGGATCTCACGGACCATTTGTGGGGGGGTTCTCCATCTGCAGGTGGTGGGGTGCTGGTGTCGTGGTCCTGTGGCGGTGCCTCCTGTCCACTAGCGCCAGCAGAGGTGGTGGGCAGTTCATTATTGAGGCTAGTGTCAAGGGCCCCTTGTTGTGCCACAGTGTCCCTCCTGGTGTTCACAAGGTCCTTCAGCACCCCTACAATGGTGACCGGGGTGGTGTTGATGGACTTCAGTTCCTCCCTGATCACCAAATACTGTTATTCCTGCAGCTGCTGGGTCTCCTGAAACTTGGCCAGTACCGTTGCCATCGTCTCCTGGGAATGATGGTACGCTCCCATGATGTTGGAGAGGGCCTCGTGGAGAGTGGGTTCCCTGGGCCTGTCCTCCACCTGTCGCACAGCAGTCCTCCCAGTTCCCCTGTTTTCCTGTTCCTCTGTCCCCTGAACTGTGTGCCCACTGCCACTGCCCCCAGGTCCCTGATGTTCTTGGGTTTTGGGTTTGCCTGGGTTCTCTGTAGTGGTGGACACAATGCTGCTTGACGTGTCTGGGGAGAGAGGTATGGGCCTGCTGGGTGGGTGCTGTGCTGGTGTTTCCTGAGGGGGGAGGCTCTATGGTGTCATGTGCCAGTGTGTGGGGAAACAACTGTCCAAGGTCCCAGATGAGCCAGGCTGGTCATCTAGATCCAGTTGGACAGAGCTGCTGTTATCACTGTGGGCCTCTTCTGTGGGGGGTTGGACATGTCTGGAACCTCCTGTCCGGTGATGTTGGGTAGAGGTCCTGCAGGGGTGTAAAGGCATGATTATTGCATCTGTGTGTGCCATTGTGTGCAATGGGTGGGTGACCCTGTACCCCAGTGCTTACATTCTTGTCTAGGACCTTGTGTGATATTTGGTTTGGGGATCTGTGTGGGTATGTGTAGTGGACATGCTTTGGTGATGGGTGTCCATGCTTTGGTGTTGCATGTAGGGCTTGGTGTTGAGATGGGTGGGTTGTGGTAGTGGGACATTTGTGAGGTGTTGGAGTGATGGGGGTGAGGGTGAGGGTGGGGTATGTGATAGCATGCAGGTGGGTAATGGGGATGTGATAGTTAAGATCTGACTTACCAGAGTCCATTACTCCATCTACTCCTGCGAGGCCCTCAGGATACAGTATAGCCAAGACTTGCTCCTCCCATGTTGTTAGTTGTGGGGGAGGAGGCGGGGGTCCACGTCCAGTCCTCTGAACTCCAATCTGGTGTCTTGAGACTACGGAATGCACCTTGCCCCGTAGGCCATTCCACCTCTTCCTGATGTCATCCCTAGTTCTTGGGTGCTGTCCCACTGCGTAGACCCTATCTACGAATCAGGCGCCATAGCTCCATCTTCCTAGCAATGGAGGTGTGCTGCACCTGTGATCTGAATAGCTGTAGCTCTACCCGGACGATTTCCTCCACCATGACCCTGAGCTCCTCCTCAGAGAACCTGGGGTGTCTTTGCGGTGCCATCGTGTGGTGTGGGTGATGTGTGAGGTGGTGTGTGTTGTGATGTGTGAGGGGATGTGTTTGTGTATGTTGTGTGAGGTGTGTGGATGTTGTGTGAGTGATGGTGTTGTGTGTCTGTGGATGCTAGTTTGGTGTTGGTGGTGTCTCTCTCTGTGCTTCGTTCTCAATTTTTGTCGTAGGGGGTTGTGGGTGATGTGGGTGTGTGTTTTATATTTTATTGAGTGTGTGGGAGTGGTGTGTGTATGTGTATCAGGTGTGTGTATTTCAATTTGTCCAATGTGGTTGTGTTTTGTAAATGTGTGTGTATTTTGAGTGCGGCGGTGTGTACCACCAATGGAATACCACGGTTGAAAGACCGCCACGTGGATTTGTGGGTTGTGATAGTGTGGGCGTTTTCCTGTTAGTGTGACGGTGGAGGTTTTGTTAACGCAAGTTTATCACTGACCTTTGGTGTGGTGGACTTGTGTGGGTGTCTAGATTTTGGCGGATTCCTGCCTGTGGGTTGTAATAGCTGTAGCAGATTTCCGCGGCCGCAGCGGTGTGTTGGCGGTCTTCTGCACGGCGGTAAGCTGCATTTACCGCCAATGTTGTAATGAGGGCCTTTGTCCCTTGTGAACGTTTCAGCAGTACCAATTCCTGATGGGATTTTGTGGGATAAAGTTCCATTTGATATATGTGGGCCTACTGAAGTCATTCAAATTCCATATGTCTTTAAGGTTTCAAATACTGATGTAATTACAGCTGGTGTTGTATCTGATGACTGGGAGGTTCAAACAGTTGATTCCATGTTAGACAAAATGAAGGATTACACTGTATTTGAAAGTGATGATGTGTACACTAACACAAAGAATTATGGAGAGATGTTCTGTTATGACAACTGGGGACATTACAACCTGCACCGTGCAGCTAGACACAGAACAATAGTTAATTACATACAGTGGGAACACTGTTCAACTCCGCCTGTGGGGAGCCCAAAACATTATTCAGATAAATTCACATGATTATCTGGGCATGACATCAAGAATGCAGAGTTATACTATTTCAAGTTACCACCTTCTAAAATTAGGAACATTTTGCTAACAAATACAACATTTATTTATTCAGAATCCTTTGTTTCCTGACTTGCAGTTGAAGGCTACGAATACTGGAAGATGATGTAAATACTGTATAGGGAATGCAAGATTGGCAAATTCAGGGTAGGAAAGCTTTATTTAGAGCGTGCCTTATTCCTGTGCAAATTATCATTTTAAATTACACAATTCAACAGATATCCTGTATAGGGTTAACCAAAATGAAGGAAATGAATGCGTCCATTATCCACACACTGGCAAAATTCACCAATTAGGAGTCCTTCCTGAATGTCACTGAGGAAGAATTAGATGCAAAGGTTCAGGCTGGTACCAATAATTCACCTCTTTCCAGTCCTGGCGAGTGGTTATTATCCAATAGACACAAATGGGTGTCAGGTGCATTTTGTGAATTTCTCTGGGGGTTTCAAGATTAGACGGCCGGACCCTTGCTTTGTCTCGGGTCAACAATCGGGTATAGTTACTACATATAGGTGGTCATTACAACCCTGGCGGATGGTGTTAAAGCTGCGGAAATACCGCAAACAGGCCGGCGGACAAAAAAAGGGAATTATGACCCTGGCGGAAACCGCCAACAAAGACAGCCACTTTAACACATCGCCCGCCACGGCGGTACAGACAAGCAGCGCAGCGGTTACTGCCAACAGACAGGCGGGAGACAATGTACCGCCCACAGTATTACAACCCGCCAATCCGCCACCTTTTCCGGGGCGGATTCACTGTGGATAAAAACACGGCGGAAACAGCATTTGCTATGGGAAAACGCTCACCTGAACAAATCCCACGAGGAACGAGGACTCGATGGACCCGGAATTACAAATACTCCCTGCCCTTGTGTTTCTGCTCCTCTATGAACAACAGCTACGTAGGCGTAGAAGACACTGGTGAGTACTGCACCTACGACACGGGGGAGGGGGGAGGCAAAAGTTAGGGGGACACCCACCAAACACCCCCACCCTCACATATTACAACATACACACCAATGCATTCACAAAAATCAACAACCCACAATCCCCCCGGAAGAATGAAAAGACAATGCGAAATTCGGTCAAACATTATAATGTGCCAATATACATGTCATACAAAAATATACAGATATATATTTGAAAATCACTCATAATTATATACAATACGAGAAGTAGTGCAGATATGTACACAACAATGTCCGTGCACCAACAGTCCAAAAATGCATGGGCGAGGCCCACAAACGACACCTGACCACAATCGGAGAGAACACTGCCGGGGCATCAGATAGAAATACTACAGGCCCCCCCGGGGGGAACGGAAGGGGGGGCACCTCAGCCAGATGAATGCGAAGCCAGATCCATGACGGGGCTCCATGCCCAATGATGTATCCTGGGGAGTGCAAAGCCACAGTCTCTCAAGTCTCTACACTGGGTGGGTTGCCCACTGTGCCATCCTGGGGAGTGCAAAGCCACAGTCTCTCAATTCTCTACAGTGGGTGGCTTGCCCACTGTGCCATCCTGGGGAGTGCAAAGCCACAGTCTCTCAAGTCTCTACAGTGGGTGGCTTGCCCACTGTGCCATCCTGGGGAGTGCAAAGCCTCAGTCTCTCAAGTAGATGCAGTTCTCTACTGATACTGGGTGGGACTGGTGCCCATACTGGATGAGTCTCCCCATGAAAGTTCATGTCCTGTCACTGTCCCAGCTGCACATGGGATAAGGATGCCTGATGTGGCAGCTTTTTCATTCCTACACGGTGCTTGCCCTGTTCAACGGTCTTCACCATGGCGGTCTTTGCCCTGTTCAGCGGTGCTTTGCCATGGCGGTCTTTGCCCTCTTCAGCGGTGCTTTGACATGGCGGTCATTGCCCTGTTCAGCGGTCTTTACTATGGCGGTCTTTGCCCTGTTCAGCGGTGCTTTGACATGGCGGTTCTGGACTGTTCAGCAGTGCTTTGACATGCCGGTTCTGGACTGTTCAGCGGTGCTTTGCCATGGCGGTCTTTGCCCTGTTCAGCGGTGTTTTGACATGGCGGTTCTGGACTGTTCAGCGGTGCTTTGCCATGGCGGTCTTTGCCCTGTGCAGCGGTGCTTTGACATGGCGATTCTGATACCGACATTGGTGTGTGGCATGACGATCTCTACACTGGCCCTAGTGGCCCGTGCACTCCACAATCCCTGAACACGCACCACTGGTATTGGAGGCTTTTTGGCTGCGGCGCTGCAACGGGACTGATGAATTGGAGGGTGGGGTGGGGGCAAAAAGGTCAATTTAACAGAGGGACAGTTTCTGACGAACACTGGGATGGGTAGCTGGAGGGGGTCTGGGAGTGGAGGAAGAGGAGGTGGTTGTCGGAGGTGTTACTTTAGCTGTTTTGGGTGCAGGTGCAGGTACTGGAGGCTGTCGTGAGGTGGATGGATGTTGGATGAGTGATTGCCGGCGTTTGTGTACTTTGGGAGGGGGCGTCACAGACACACTGGGAGAGGACACAGGGGACGTGTAAATGGCAGTGGAGGTGGTGAGTGCAGGTGAGTGGCTTGTGGTGCTGGGTGTCCTGGTGCGATTCCTGATGCCTGTAGATGTGGTGAATGCAGGTGTGTGTGTAGACGAGACTGGGAGGGAGAAGGGAGAAGAGGAGGAGGGGGACACAGTGGAGACAGTGGATGATGCTGTGTCTGTATGGGTGTGATGCTTGTGTGAGTGCCTGTGGGATGTGTGGTGCCTATGTTTGCTTGAGCTACTTTTGGGTGTTGACTTGTGTGCATGCTGGTCTGTAGGTGTGCTGGGATGGGCTGGGGTTCAGGGGATTGGGTCTGGGTGGAGGAAGTTGGAGGGGGGAGGCTCGACACAGGGACATTGGCTGCCATCTGTGCTGAGGCCAGAGATTGCAGGGTTCGCTGAAGGACAGCCTGACCAGAATGAATGCCCTCCACGAATCCATTACCGTGTTGCAACTCTCGTTCTACACCCTGGATGGCATTCACAATGGTAGACTGCCCAACAGCGAGTGACCTGAGGAGGTCAATGGCCTCCTCACTGAGGGCAGCAGGGGTGACTGGGGCAGGGCCTGAGGTGCCTGGGGCAAAGGTGATGCCCACCCTCCTGGGTGAGCGGGCACGGGGCGAAGGCTGAGGGGCTGCTGGCAGGGCGGTGCTGGTAGGGGATGTGGCGGCTGTACCTGTAGAAGTGGGGCGCACAGATGGTGCCGCCACCACAGGGGAGTTCCCATCGGCGGACGAGTCCGTGTCGCTGGCTGGTGATCCGGTGGCCGACGTGAAGCTCCCCTCGCCCTCCGTCCCACTGGTGCATTCAGAGTCCGTGGTGTGGCCCTCCATGGCCATGTGGGATGCAGCTCCCTCGTGCTCCGGTGCCACTGTACCTCCTCCTGTTGATGCTGATGTACAAAAGGACAGGGAGATCAGGAAAAGGGGGGGAGACAGAAGAAAGAGAGTTTTCGTGCATGGCATTCCGCTACCGTTGGCGGACAAGACAGACGCAGCAGCCCCCTGCATTACGCCGTGCTCCTGCACTCTACACACGCAATTTCTGGGTTATGGCCTACATGGCAATGGTGGACATCTGCGCACATGGATGCCACAGGGCCACTATACCTCGACTTGGCACTCTGCTGAGGTGGGGTAGAGTGCCACATGGCCTACATTACAGAGGGGCCTTGCCTACCTAACTTGCCCTGGCCTAGGGACACCCACAGCCCACCTCCCCCACCCAGACACCTCCACTGCACGCAAAGTCCGCAGAATGAGGTTGTACTCACCCCCTTGTGTCTGCTGTGATGCCCCCAAGAGCCCATCCAACTCCGGGCACGCCACCGCCAGGATCCTGAACATCAGGGGGGTCATGGTGCGACAGGCACCCCTCACACGTTGGGAGGCCATCCCCAGCTGGGCCTCCGCCGTCTTCTTGCTCCGGCGGCGAATGTCCTCCCATCTTTTACGGCAGTGGGTGCTCCATCTGTGGTAGACCCCCAGGGTCCGGACGTCCTTGGCGATGGCACGCCAAATATCTTTTTTCTGGTGGGCGCTGACTTACATGAATTGTACAGGGGGAAAAGAAAAGTTATTACCAACTGCACCGTCACAGTCATTGGCCCCCATCCCTACCCTTGCCATGATGCACATGCACTCACCGTGGCTTCATGCACACCTCAATCTCCCCCCCATCTTTCATCCACCCCACTCCACACAGGCATAGCCTATACAGCATGCTCCCAGTGAATTTACCTGTTTGTCTGGAGGACCGTGGAGTAGCGTGTACTGGGGAGTACCCCATCCACGAGTTTCTCCAACTCCTCCGATGTGAAGGCAGGGGCCCTTTCCCCAGTCACTCTTCCAGACAGAGGTCACAGCAGCACTTGCAGTGTAGGTCCTCTCCTGTCGAATATCAGGTATCGAGTGATTAAACAGATAGAAAATGGCGGTCACGTCCGCGGCGGTGCGTACCGTCATCGCCGGCATACATCGTCATTGGCTCCTGGGACCCATAGGGTCCAATGTTAACCAATGCAGGATTGAGCCGCAGTCTTCTACCGCCTACCGCGATGGTGTACAACGCCAGCGCAGTTACCTCACATCCCATTGTCCCGCTTTACAGGTCAGGCAGCAGCCATTTCAGGGGCCCACATGGCTTAATTTTTAATTGCGTCACACATACCTAGGCCTAGCATCAACACACATACAGGCCAAATATCGGATTATGATTCGTGTTTGGTGTAAGCGGTGTTTACATACCTCTCAGTTGTTTGACTCTGTGCTCGCTGTTGTCCTTCATAGGCACCGTCCGCTGGGACATGTGAGGAGATGGCGGCATCCTCCGGTGTACAGACCGCTGGTGGACCTGTCGACAATGGAGAAAAGACATGTGATCATCACCTACAGGCTTGACCGTGCCACAATCCAGGAACTGTGTGCCCAGTTGGAGCCAGACCTGATGTCAGCTATCCACCATCCCACAGGAATCCCCCATCAAGTGCAGGTGCTCTCAGTGCTCCATTTCCTTGCAAGAGGGTCATTTCAAACAACAGTGGCCATAGCATCAGGGATGTCCCTGCCTATGTTTTCCAACGTGTTGTCCAGAGTGTTGTCTGCCCTGCTGAAACACGTGCAGAGCTATATCGTTTTCCCTCAGGTGGAGGATTTGCCTACAGTGAAAGGAGACTTCTATGCCCTGGAACATATCCCCAACATCAAAGGAGCCATTGATGGGATACATGTGGCTTTGGTCCCCCCCGCAGGAGTGAACAGGTGTACAGAAACCGGAAGAGTTATCATTCCATGAATGTGCAGATGGTGTGTTTGGCAGACCAGTACATCTCCCATGTGAATGCCAAGTTCCCTGGCTCAATGCATGACGCTTACATCCTGCGGAATAGCAGCATCCCTTATGTGATGGGTCAACTCCAGAGGCACTGTGTGTGGCTATTAGGTGAGCACCTGGAAGCAAGTCAGTGGGAATGGTTGTCTGGATCTGGGGATATCACTCCAGGTTAGTGTGTGTCTAACAGTTGTCCCTCACCATTTGCAGGTGACTCTGGTTACCCCAACCTGTCATGGCTACTGACCCCAGTGAGAAATCCCAGGACAAGGGCAGAGGAATGCTACAATGAGGCCCATGGGTGAACACGGCGCATAATAGAGCGGACCTTCAGCCTCCTGAAGGCCAGGTTCAGGTGCCTCCATTTGACAGGTGGATCCCTATTCTACTCACCAAAGAAGGTGTGCCAGATCATCGCGGCCTGCTGTATGCTTCACTACTTAGCTTTGCGACGACAGGTGCCTTTTCTGCAGGAGGATGGTCCAGATGGCGGTGTTGTTGCAGCTGTGGAGCCTGTGAACAGTGAAGATGAGGAAGCAGAAGAAGAGGACATGGACAACAGGAACTCAGAGATCCTGCAATATTTCCAGTGAGACACAGGTAAGAATACAAACCTGTCCACACCAGTAATCACCATCACAGCCGGCAGTGATCATCATGGACCCCTGTTCTCCATAGTCTTCAATGTTAACCAATGAGAAGTTGCAAGGCGGTTCAGACCACCCTCTGCCATGACGACAAATGCTGGTGGAGTGAGGTCACTTCCACCTTTCCTCTGCATGCAGGACAGGCGGATGCCATTTTCTGATGATCTTGACCATGGTAGTCAATGATATGTGCATCATAGGTACTTCAAGGCAATTCCTACATGTCTACATTAAACATTTGGTGGCAGAATCTGACTCATAAGTTTGAGCTCACACCAGTGCACTGCTTGCAGAAGAGTAGTTGACAAAAATGTTAAATGTTACAATACAAATCACGTCTCACAAACTAGACTACATCTGTGAAGCAGTATGACCATTTAATTAAATTTCATAATGTCAGAAATCCGTTTGCATCTAAAGGTCACCAAAGCAGATTTCAATAATTGGTTGCCTGAAATGTTTGAGAAAGCTCTTTAAACTGTGATATTGTGTGTTTCCCTCCGTCCTGCTATCACACACTTGTGATGTTTGGTTTGTCCAGATACCAACCACTGCGGAGGAGGAGGAATGCACCCGTGTTCAGACCCCTAGTTGACTTGGCTACAATGGAGGAATGCCATATAATACTCACCTATCGTCTGGACAGGGCCAAAATCACGGACCTGTGTGAACAATTGGAACCAGATCTCATTCCTGCTCCTTTTAGTCCTACTGCAATACCTCCTACAATACAGGTGCTGTCAGTGCTCCACTTTCTGGCCTGTGAATAATTTCAGATGCCAGTGGGCTTGGCTGCAGGTATGTCTCAGCCAATGTTTACTAAAGTGCTGAAAAGAGTTCTGAATGCCTTGCTGAAGCACATGAGCAGCTATAACACATTCCCCCAAAGTGATGATTTGACCACTTTTAAGGCTGCATTCTATACAATGGGAAATATTCCACATGTGATTGGGGCCACTGACGAGACCCATATTGCTTTGGTCCTTCCCAGGATAAATGAGCAGTTGTTCAGAAATAGGAAGAGTTACCATTCTATAAATGTGCAGATCTTGTCGCTTGCTGATCAGTATATTTCTCACATTACTGCCAAGTTTCCAGGATCTGTACATGATGCCTGCGTAATGAAGAACAGCAGTGTCCCACAGATGATGGCACAACTACAGAGAGAGTTTGGGTCATTGGTGAGCATGATGTTTCACACAATGTATGTCACAGTGTGTTACCTGGAGTTGTACTCTGTGGTATTGTACACATGTAGGGGCATATTTATACTCCGTTTGCGCCGAATTCCCATCGTTTTTTTCGACGCAAATTCGACGCAAAACTAACTCCATATTTATACTTTGGCGTTAGACGCGTCTAGCGCCAAAGTTCATGGAGTTAGCGTCATTTTTTTGCGTGAACACCTTCCTTGCGTTAATGATATGCAAGGTAGGCGTTCCCGTCTGCAAAAATGACGCCCGGGAGTGGGCGGGACTAAAATACCCGCATTTGCGCCGGATTTTAGCGCCTGGGTCAGGGCAGGCGTTAAGGGACCTGTGGGCTCAGAATGAGCCCAGAGGTGCCCTCCCCAGCCCCCAGGGACACCCCCTGCCACCCTTGCCCACCCCAGGAGGACACCCAAGGATGGAGGGACCCACCCCAGGGACATTAAGGTAAGTCCAGGTAAGTATTTTTTTTTGTGGCATAGGGGGGCCTGATTTGTGCCCCCCTACATGCCACTATGCCCAATGACCATGCCCAGGGGACAGAAGTCCCCTGGGCAAGGCAATTGGGCAAGGGGGCATGACTCCTGTCTTTGCTAAGACAGGAGTCATTTCAATGGGGGATGGGCATCGTAAAAAAATGGCGCAAATCGGGTTGTGGCGATTTTTTTGCCTCAGCCTGACTTGCACCATTTCTGGACGCCCATACGCCATTTTCCCCCTACGCCGGCGCTGCCTGGTGTACGTCGTTTTTTTTAACGCACACCAGACAGCGCCGGCGGCTAACGCCGGCTAACGTCATTCAATAAATACGGCGCCCGCATGGCGCTTCAGAATGGCGTTAGCCGGCGCTAGTTTTTTTTACGCAAAACTGCGTTGGCGCAGTTTTGCATCAAAAAGTATAAATATGGGCCGTAATGTGAGTTTCTCACTATTTCCAAGTGACTCCTGCTACCCAGAACTATCCTGGTTGTTGACATAGTGAGGAATCCGAGGACAGAGGCAGAGAATCGATAAAATGAGGCACATGGACAGACCAGAAAAGTAATCAAAAGAACATTTGGGCTACTGAAAGCCAGGTTCAGGTGCTTACATATTTCTGGTGGATCCCTACTCTACTCCCCTGTAAAGGTCTGCCAGATAGTTGTGGTCTGCTGCATGCTTCAAAATGTGGCCCTCAAAAGACATGTGCCATTCCTGCAGTTGGAAGGGGGAGCCAATGCACCTGTGGCAGCAGAGGAAACTCAGGACAGTGTTGAAGATGGGGAGGAGGAGGGTGTGGACAACCGGATACATTTGATACACTAGTACTTCCAATGACAGTCAGGTAAGTCTGTAGTTCTGTTCATACCACCAGTTTAATAAAGAGCTGTGTGGAAGCAATGGTGTACAAACCTCCAATGTGTGCATGATGAAATCTACCACTGTTCCATCTGTGGTTGGTGTAGCCAGTGGTCTGATGATTGGTTAAAAGAGCTATTTCTGACTGTGCAAGCTATTAACTGTTTTGCAGTTTCACATGTATGCCCAAGTCCAACTGTGTCCCCAGTCCATACAGTACTTAGCGTTTGTTGCAGGAAATGTAGTGTGAGTTTAAATGTGCTTACACAACCTGTGATTTCATTGTCCCTGACAGTTTGGCCTGGACTTGGTGTTATAGAGGAGGGATTGGCTTACTGAGAACATGGCATTGCTCATACCATGGTATCTTGTCTAAGGCCGTTACAAAAGTTGTGTATTGCTCACAGCTAGTGTTTGGAGTTAACTGCATTGCAAAACATTAACGTGATGTGACCAGATGAATGTAGGCTGTCATGTTACAGGGGCCCATGTTGCTTTACATCCCTTTACTACCAATTTGAATGTCACTAAAGGCTTCTCTTTTTTCAGATGTTGGTGTGGTCACTACTGTGTACTCATGGAATTCCTACAGACTGCTATCACACAGTTTGGTGGATGTTGTCTTGTGGCAAGCACTTACACTGGTAATGTATACTCCAAGCTGTCTGTACATTAGATGGATTCACACTTCACATGATATTTGCACATGGAATAAAGTTCAATACATCACATATACATGCAAGACACAAATCGTTCTGTTGTGTTTAAGTGTGTTTAATACAATTACAAAAAGGTAGGGATAATGCAATTGAGTGGAGTGATGGTGGACAAAATCTTCAGTGTAGAGGCCCAGTTAGTTTGTAACACAGGTCCAGTATCCATGGGGCCATAGGACAAAGGAGCAATGGCAGTCCAAACTGAACAAGGTGCCTCAGTGGCACACAAGGGAGAAATGTTAGTGAGGCTCACTTCCTGGCAGTGGTTTTGGTCTAGGCTACAGTCTCTGTAGGAGGTCTGGCTCACAGAAAACGTTTGCGGGTGGTTCCTCTGCTACAGAGGGAGGGGTGCTGGTGGGCTGTGAGTCCTGTGGCAGGTCCTCCAGTCCACTAGCTGCAGCAGATGTGTAGGGCTGGTCAGTACTCTAGCTAGCAGAAGGGGCCTGCTGGTATGTTGTGGACTCACACATGATGGTGGCAATTTCACTGAGCACCCCTGCATTGGAGGCCATGTTGGCATTGTGGGCCTGCAACTGTTGCATGACCTCCTGGTGGTGTTGCCGCTGCAGCCTCTGGTTCTCCTGCAAGGTGTTAAGTACCAGGCCCATCCTGTCCTGGGATTTCTGATATGCTCCCAGGACTTGTGACAGTGCCTCCTCAGCAGTCATTTCTCTGAGTTGGGTCACCCGTTGGTGCACAGATATCCTACAGGCCCCCTGTGCCTGTGGTCCCTGAACTGTGTGCCCACTCCCACTGACACCAGGACCTTCTTCGTCTTGCCTGAGAGGTGTTGACTACAGTCCCTGTACAGGTGGGCACACTGTTGATTGACATGTCTTGGGGACAGAGGTTTGGGGACGTTGGGTGGCTGCTATTGTCGTCCGATGTGGGGTGCTCTGGGGTGGACTAGGTGTTGCTTGTGGTGTCTGACTGACCAGCAGTACCAGATGGGCCAGAAATATCTTCCAGATCCAGACATCCAGAGTAGCTGTCGTCACTGGGACCTTCGTCTGGTGGAGGACTGGGTAGACGAGGCACATGCTGGTATCCTGTGGGCATGCATGATAGTTGTTAATTTCATCCTCAGATATATGTTAAGCATTTATGGGTTTCCTAATGGGATATGTGTGATTTTGCCACCTTCTGTTTGTGTATGATGATGCATTGTGGGATTGGTATTGCTTCATGGTGACCATGCATTACTTATCTTTGTGAATGACAACCTTGGAGAGGTGTGATTTAAGTGGGTTGGGCATTCAGGGGAATATTGTTGAGGGTCATTATGGGGGTGGTTCTAAGTTTGGGATAGAGTGGTTGAAGTGAGATAGGGTGACATGCCATGCAGGTGTATGTGGTGGTAAAGAAGTATGGGTGTCTTACCAGTGTCCAGCCCTCTAGTTATTCCAGTGAGACCCTCAGGATGCAGGATAGCCAAGACCTTCTCCTCTCATGTTGTCAACTGTGGGGGAGGAGGTCGGGGTCCACCCCCAGTCTTCATGATGGCAATGTGGTGCCTGGATGCCATTGCATGCACCTTCCCCCGTAGGTAGTTCAACCTCTTCCTTATGTTGTCCCTTGTGCGTGGATAGGTTCCCACATAGTTCACTTTGTCTACGATTCTCCGCCATAGCTCCATCTTCCTGGCAATGGATATCTGACAGCTGTGGCTCTACCCTCGAGATTTCGTCTACCATGACCCACAACTCCTCATCAGTGAAACGGGGGTTCTTTTGTGGGGACATCACGATTGTGTAGTGTGTGTATTGTTCAGAGGGTGGAATGTTTGGTGGGGGTGCAGGTTGTATGAGGATGTGAGATGCTGTGAAGTAGTGATTGAGTGCAGTGGTGTTGTGTGTGTTTGGTGTAGAGGTATGATGTGTGGTGTGTGATAAGTGAAGGGTGTACAGGTGGCTGTGGCTTGTGTGTTCAGTTCTAGGGATATGTGGGCTGGCAATGTGTAGCAGAATTTGGGATTTTGCAAAGAATTGTGGTTTGTGTGGGGTGTGCAGGGTGTGTGTATGTGTATCAGGTGTGGGTAATCCAGTCTGGCCAATGTTGGCTTCTTTTGTCGTGGAGTGGCAAAATTGACCGCTGTGGTGATTCGTAGGTTGTAATTTGGAGGGCAGTTTGTTGTTGGTGTGGTGGTAAGGGTGGTGGGACCGACTCTCTCCCGCCTTCACTGAACCTGGCGGTGTTGAATTTATGGCTGTTTTCAGGTAGTTTTGTTTTTGTGACTCATGATACAGTGGGTGAATTGCAGTCTCTGCGGCTGTCTTTTGGTTGCTGTCACCACAGCGGTCTTCGGTATAGCCTGCCAAAGTCGTAATGAGGGCCACTGTTTTGGAAGATTTTGTGAAGATTCATCAAAAGGCCCCAAATATATAGCAAAGTCAAAAAATGCTTTTTCGTTTAAACTAGGCCCTAACCATATATATATATATATATATATATATATATATATATATATATATATATATATATATGTACACACAGAGAAATATCAAATTAACTGAAAAGACAAAGGTTACACAGACATTATAGTTAGGTTCTGAATTTACTTGTACAAAACCATAGAACTTCAGCAGTTATAGTTAGAATTATTTCAAGTAACTATAACTTGAGCCCTTACTTAATTATAACTTGTGCTCTCGCCATGCACAGTTTTCTCTTCTTCTATTGCAAATGTTGCAGTGATAATATCAAAGATGCCATAGAAGGTATCATCAATGATGTAATAGTGGAGTAATTTGCTGGGCATGGTGAAGGCATGGTGAAGGTGATTGCCACTAGATAGTTATAGTTAGGATTAAGGGGCATTTTGCGCCGAATGTGTGTCAAACATTTTGACGCACATTCGGCGCAAACTGTGCACCATATTTAACGTTAATGACATGCAAGGTAGGCGTTCCCGCCCCAAAAATTACTTTAAGGCCTGTGCGCCTTATTTATAGCCTGATGTGCGCCGTTTTTTAACGCCTGGGTGAGGACAGGCGTCAAGGGACCTGTGGGCTCATGTCCAGCGGTGCCTTTCCCTGCCCCCAAGGACACCTCCTGCCACCCTCGCCCACCCCTGGAGGACACCCATGGATGGGGGGACCCATCCCAGGTAAGTACAGGTAAGTTGAGGTAAGTATTTTTTTATATTTTTTTAAGTGGCATAGGGGGTCCTAATTTGGGCCACCCTACATGCCACTGTGCCCAATGACCATGCCCAGGGGACAGATGTCATTGGGCAAGGGGGCATGACTCCTGTCTTTGCTAAGACAGGAGTAATTTCAATAGGGGTTGTGCGTCAGAAAATGCTGTAAGTCCGGTTTGAGGCAAAAATCTTTGCCTCAAACCTGATTTGCACCATTTTTTGACACACAACCCCCATTTTCAACTACGCCGGTGCTGCCTGGTTTGAGTAATTTTTTTTTACTCTGACCAGTCCGTAGCGCCTGCTAACTTCATTCCATATAGAAGGCGCCCGCACGGGAATGCCTACTTTGCATCTCATTAAGGCAAGGTAGGTCTCCTCTTCCAGAAAATGACTTTAACTCCATAAATTTGGCGCTAGACGGGTCTAGCACCAAGGTATAAATATGGAGTTAGATTTGCACCGAATTAGAGAAAAAAAAAATGACGCTAATTTGGTGCAAACAGAGTATAAATATGCCCCTTAATGACTCATGATGGAGCTGAATGGATAGACATGAGATTTTTGGGAATTGCAAGTGTCAATAGCAATGAGAGAGGAGGAAATAGAGAGTTACAACTGAGACCGTTGGAATCACATTTTATAATATAGCTTAAAACTAAGAGTCCGAGGGGCCTCAATGGGGATGAAGAATTACATTATCATCTATAAATTTAGGAGTAATAATGTTTGTCTTAATATACTTACCTAAAAGTAGGAATGTGGAAATGAGAGAAATAATCCTATGGAATAAGACAAATATTCCCCATGTGATTGGTTTAGAAATGGACGTGATCAATATTTTTAACTGTGATATTTTCTGCACTTAACTAATTTTGTATAATTTGGTAAACCTATGGTGGATGGGACTCTGTTTGTTGTTTTTTAATTTGATAAATTCATCTCATTTCTAACAGACTACATGTCCCATAAGGCATTAGTAGGGGCAATAGGAGAGACACTATAAATAAGAGACACTGAAATGAGACTAGTTACTGTGATCAAGACCAGCAGGTCGAAACACGTCAGTGGTGATGGATGGTGACTGTTTTTGACTGCAATAAATAAAGAAGAGAAAAATCTTTTCCTCCTGGAGTGCAGGTGCAGTTGTTATCAACTGTTTGTTTTCAATTTGTGGGAGGAATGGTCCATTACTCAGATCTGCACCAGCATGAAATAGCGCGCCATAAGGAGGACCAATTTGTTTGTTTTGTGTAATGGATTTATGGCAGTGCCCGACATTGTGAAAGTAAGAGACGAGGATAATCCAAAATACTGTGGGGAAGTGATTGCTTTTACCAATAACGATGATATACTCTTTGAAAATAAAGCTCAAGTCACACAACTGGGAACAAACACATGTGACTGTTTAAAGACGCGAGGGAGAGTTAACAACCATTGCGCTTAGAGTTTTTGTTTTAGAATACGGAGCCTCTTAAACTGGCATGCGACTCTTGAGAAACACGGAGGTGTGCTGATCTAATGGATTAACAAAGGCACAACAAAAGGAGCCATGTAAACAGAATGGTAATGGGTAATTTCTAATTTTGGGAAGCAGCTAACTCACGTTTATTTAACACGCATCCTAGGAAAACGTGGTGCTGCTTTCCGTCTGTGATCAAAGCTCAGTAATATAATTGATCGTACAGATTAACTAATGAGAGTGTGGAGCCTCGTGTTGTGACTAGCTAAACTTTACATATGAATGATATAACGATTTGGGGGCAAAATTTGGGAGTATATTCGTCGTTACGTATGGACACTTTAAAAAGCATTCATTTATAACCATATCAATCGATAAATGAACGTTTGAAATGAATACCATTATTAGATATTTGTGATGCAGTGGATTTGGTTTTGGATAATAATAGGCAATATAGAATGAAAAGACAACCTAAAGGGGTTCTATTATTTGCCTATTTGAATATATATATGGAATGTCGGTGCGATCCAATAAGGGAATTCTTAATTATCTATGAAGT
This sequence comes from Pleurodeles waltl, assembly GCF_031143425.1. NCBI lineage: Eukaryota > Metazoa > Chordata > Amphibia > Caudata > Salamandridae > Pleurodeles > Pleurodeles waltl. The sequence continues at coordinate 142,842,929 of NC_090437.1, read as the reverse complement.
GTCTTTCGCTTTTCCCTTATGAAGGATTGGGAGGAATATTTTGTAGATTAATAAGAAGCAAGTCAGTTTAAAAAATAAAAAAGAACTGTCACCTATCTGTTCACTTTGGAGTATTTAGTCCATATCGGACCCACCACAACATAGAATAATAAACTTAGGCTTGGGAACAGCCCTTATTGTTCAGGAATATGGAAGCAAGAGCAGCCAAAAGAGAACAAAGAACAGAATGCATATTTGATAAAGACAAAGGCCCTCATTACAACAGCCGCTTACCGCCGTGCAGAAGACCGCCAACACACGGCCGTGGAATTCCGCCACAGCTATTATGACCCACAGCACGGAATCCGCCAAAATTCAGACACCCACACAAGTCCACCACACCAAAGGTCAAAGATAAACTGGCGAAAACAAAACCTCTACCGTTACGCCAACAGAAATACTCCCACACTATCACGACACAGAAATCCACGCGGCGGTCTTTCAACCGCGGTATTCCATTGGCGGTACACACCACCGCGCTCAAAATACACACACACTTACAAAACACAACCACATTGGACAATTCGAAATACACATACCTGATACACATACACACACCACTCCCACACACCGATTACAATAAAAAAAACACACCCACATCACCCACAAACCCCTACGACCACAATTACTGAGAGAAGGCCAGAGAGAGACACCACAAACAACTACCAAGCATCCACAGGCACGCAATAGCATCACCCACAGAACTTCCACGCACCTCACACAACACACCACTAAATATCACCCCACTTATCACAACACACACCACCCCACACATCACCCACACCACCCCATGGCACGGCAAAGACACCCCAGGTTCTCTGAGGAGGAGCTCAGGGTCATGGTGGAGGAAATCGTCCGGGTAGAGCCACAGCTATTCGGATCACAGGTGCAGCACACCTCCATAGCTAGGAAGATGGAGCTATGGCGAAGAATTGTGGACAGGGTTAACGCAGTGGGACAGCATCAAGAAATAGGGATGGCATCAGGAAGAGGTAGAACGACCTACAGGGTCTCAAGGCACCACCTCCTCCTCCCCCACAACTAACAACATGGGAGAAGCAGGTCTTGGCGATTCTGCATCCTGAAGGCCTCGCAGGAGTAGATGGAGGAATGGACTCTGATAAGTCAACGCTTTACTATTACATCCCCCATCCTACCTGTATGCCATCACATACCCCCACCCTCGCCTCACCCCCATCACTCCTACTCCTCACAAATGTCCCAACATCACAACCCACCCATCCCAACACCAAGCCCTGCATGCAACAACAAAGCATGGACACCCATCACCAAAGCATGGCCACTGCACATACCCATACACCCCAGTAAACCACCATCACACAAGGTCCCACACAGGAATGCAAGCACTGGGGTACACAGACACCCACCTATTGCATACCATGGCACACACAGATGTAATAACATCCTTTTATCCCCTTGCAGGACCCCTACCCAATGTCAACAGACAGGAGGGTCCACACATGTCCACACCACCAACAGAAGAGGCCCACAGTGATGACAACAGCTCGGTCCAACTGGATCAAGATGACCAGCCCGGCCCATCGTGGACTTCGGGAAAGTCGGTTCCCCTCACACAGTCACAGGCCACTACAGACCTTCCCCCCTCTGGAAACACCAGCACAGCACCCACCCAGCGGGCCCATACCTCTGTCCCCAGGACACATCAATCAGCAGTGTGTCCACCACTACAGGGAACCCAGGATAACCCACCATCCCAACAACAACAGGGACCTGGGGGCAGTGGTAGTGGGCACAAGGTCCAGGGGACGGAGGCCCAGGAACACAGGGGAACTGGGAGGACTGCTTTGCGACAGGGGGAGGACAGGCCACCACTCCCAGTAGACGATGGCAACTGTACTGGCCAAGTTTCAGGAGACCCAGCCCCTGCAGGAGGAACAGTATTTGGGGTTCAGGGAGGAACTCAGAGCCATCAATCCCACCCTGGGCACCATCGTAGGTGTGCTGAAGGAAGTTCTCAACACCAGGAGGGACACTGTGGCACAACAAGGGGACCCTGACACTAGCATGGACGATGAACTGCCCACCACCTCCGCCGGTGCTAGTGGACAGGAGGCACCGCCACAGGACCACCACACCAGCACCCCACCCCCTGCAGAGGGAGAACCAGCCCGCAAACGGTCCGTGAGATCCAGGACAAAGACAGAGAACGATGCCAAGACCCCCGCCAAGAAATGAGACCACCCTGAATGTCATCCTTCTGTCCCACTTTGTCACCCTGTCCATCCTCAAACCGCCCCAGCTCCACTTCCTACGCCCTTTTGGGCAATGCACCTGTGAGACTAATAGACTGGACTCAACCATGGACATTCCTCCACTATCACCCCTCACCATTTTACAACCCCCTTCAATATTGAGCACTTAAATAAACACCCTTGAAGCACAAAACAATCTGGAGTCAGTCTGTGATTTTGAAATGGTGTATTAGCAATTACGTAACAAAATGCTCTTTCAATTGTAATGTCAACATACCTATGTCACACAGCTCTAGTCCATGAGGAAACAAAGCAGATGTCACACTGTGGGACCCACATCTGTGAAATCGTAAGGGAAAGTGACAACTCAGTGACACTACACTGGGTGAAAACGACAGACAGTGGAGAGGTAGTAGTGTTAAAGTACATGTAGTAGGCAAGTTTTGTATTCTTACCTGTGTCCCACTGGAAATATTGCAGGATCACCGAGTTCCTGTTGTCCGTGTCCTCTTCTTCTGCTTCCTCGTCTTCACTGTCCACAGGCTCCACAGCTGTAACAACACCGCTATTTGGACCATACACCTGCAGAAAAGGCAGCTGTCATCGCAAAGCTAAGTTGTGAGACATACAGCAGGCCACGATGAACTGGCACACCTTCTTTGGTGAGTAGAATAGGGATCCACCTGTCATATGGAGGCACCTGAACCTGGCCTTCAGGAGACTGAAGGTCCGCTCTATTATTCGCCGAGTTCGCCCATGGGCCTCATTGTAGCGTTCCTCTGCCCTCGTCCTGGGATTCCTCACGGGGGTCAATAGCCATGACAGGTTGGGGTAACCAGAGTCACCTGCAAATGGCGAGGGACAACTGTTAGACACACACTAACCTGTGGGGATATCCCCAGACCCAGACAACCATTCCCACTGACTTGCTTCCAGGTGCTTACCTATTAGCCACACATGGTGCCTCTGGAGTTGCCAAATACCCCATCAAATAAGGGAGGCTGCTATTCCGCAGGATGTAGGCATCATACACTGAGTCATCGAACTTGGCATTAACATGGGAGATGTACTGGTCTCCCAAACACACCATCTGCTCATTCATGGAATGATAACTCTTCCAGTTTCTGTACACCTGTTCACTCCTGCAGGGGGGGGTACCAAAGCCACATGGGTCCCACCAATGGCACCTGTGATGTTAGGGATATGTCCCAGGGCATAGAAGTCTCCTTTCACTGTAGGCAAATCCTCCACCTGAGGAAAAACGATGTAGCTCCGCATGTGTTTCAGCGGGGCAGACAACACTCTGGACAACACGTTGGAAAACATAGGCTGGGACATCCCTGATGCTATGGCCACTGTTTGAAATGAACCACTTGCAAGGAAATGGAGTACTGACATCCCCTGCACTTGAGGGGGGATTCCTGTGGGATGGCGGATAGCTGACATCAGGTCTGGCTCCAGCTGGGCACACAGTTCCTGGATTGTGGCACGGTCAAGCCTGTAGGTGATGATCACATGTCTTTCCTCCATTGTCGACAGGTGCACCAACGGTCTGTACACCGGAGGATGCCCCCATCTCCTCACATGTCCCAGCAGACGGTGCCTATGAAGGACAATAGCGAGCACAGAGTCAACCAACTCAGAGCTACGTACCTACAGCTTACACAGAACAAGAATCATAATCCGAAAATTGTTGTTTGTTGAGGCTAGGCCTAGGTATGTGTGACGCAGTTAAAAATTAAGCCATCTGGGCCCCTGAAATGGCAGCTGCCTGACCTGTAAAGTGGGACAATGGGATGTGAGGTAACTTCGCTGGCGTTGTACACCGTCGCGGTAGGCGGTCAAAGACCGCAGCGCAATGCTGCATTGGTTAACATTGGATCCTATGGGTCCCAGGAGCCAATGATGATGTACGCCGGCGGTGACGGTACACACCACCGCGGACATGACCGCCATTTTCCATCTGTTCAGTCACTCGATACCTGATCTTTGACAGGAGAGGACCTACACTGCAAATGCTGCTGTGACCTCGGTCTGGAAGAGACAACGGCTCATGCGTCTGGAAAAGGGCCCCTGCCTTCACATCGGAGGAGTTGGAGAAACTTGTGGATGGGGTCCTCCCCCAGTATACGCTACTGTACAGTCCTCCAGACAAACAGGTAAGTACACTGGGAGCATGCTGTATGGGCTATGCCTGTGTGCAGTGGGGTGGATGAAAGATGGGGGGGGGATTGAGGCGTGCATGAAACAACGGTGAGCGCATGTGCATCATGGCAAGGGTAGGGATGGGGCCAATTACTGTGACGGTGCATTTGGTAATAACTTTTCTTTTCCCCCCGTACTATTCATGTAGGTCAGCGCCCACCAGAAAAAAGATATTTGGCATGCCATTGCCAAAGACGTCTGGACCCTGGGGGTCTCCCACAGACGGAGCACCCACTGCCGGAAGAGATGGGAGGACATTCGCCGCTGGAGCAAGAAGACGGCGGAGGCCTAGCTGGGGATGGCCTCCCAACGTGGGAGGGGTGCGCATTGCTCCATGACCTCCCTGATGTTCAGGATCCTGGCGATGGCGTACCCAGAGTTGGATGGGCGCTTGGGGGCATCACAGCAGCCACAAGGGGGTGAGTACACTCTCATTCTGCTGATTTTGCACGCAGTGGAGGTGTCTGGGTGGGAGAGGTGGGCTGTGGGTTTTCCTAGGCCAGGGCGAGTTTAGTAGTCAAGGTCCCCTTGTTCTGGCAGACCCTGTGGCACCCCAACCCACCTGTGTACAGTGCCAAGTACACCTAGTCAGGCTCCTGTGTCATCATTGTGTGCAGATGTCATCCATAGCATTGTAGGCCATGTCCCAGGGATTGAACAGTGGAGCCCAAGTGCACGGCGTAGTGCAGGGGGCTTCTGTGTCTGTCGTGTCCGCCAACGGTAGCGGTAATGCATGCACTCAACATGTCTTTCTTCTGTTGTCCCCCCCTTTTTGTGGTCTCCCTGTTCTTGTGTGCATTAGCATCATCAGGCAGAGGAGCAGTGGCACCAGAGCAGGAGGGAGCTGCATCCCACATGGCCCTGGAGGGCGACACTACGAACTCGGAGTTCACCAGTGGGATGGAGAGCGAGGGGAGCTCCACGGCGGGGACAGGAGCTGACACCAGTGACACGGACTCGTCCTCTGATGGGAGCTCCCTTGTGGTGGCAGCAACATCTGTGCCCCCGCATCTACAGGTACAGCCGCCCCCCCCTACCAGCACCGCCCTCCAGCAGCCCCTCAGCCTTTGACCCGTGTCAGCTCACCCATGAGCGTGGGCATCGCCTTCGCCCCAGGCACCTCAGCCCCTGCCCCAGTCACCCCTGCAGTCCTCATTGAGGAGGCCATTGACCTCCTCAGGTTCCTCACTGTTGGGCAGTCTACCATTTTGAATGCCATCCAGGGTGTAGAAAGGCAGTTGCAACAAACAAATTCATTCCTGGAGGGCATTCATTCTGGTCAGGCAGCCCTTCAGCGAGCTTTTCAGACTCTGGCCTCAGCACTGATGGCAGCCATTGTCCCTGTCTCTAGCCTCCCCCCTCCAACTTCCTCCACCCAGACCCAATCCCCTGTACCTCAGCCTATCCCAAGCACACCTTCAGACCAGCATGCACACACCTCAACACACAAGGGAAGCTCAGGCAAACATAAGCACCACACATCCCACAGGCACTCACGCAAGCATCACACACATGCAGACACACCAACATCCACTGCCTCCACTGTGTCCCCCTCTTCCTCGTCTCCCTCCTCCCTCCCAGTCTCATCTACACTCACACATGCATGCACTACATCTACAGCCTCTACTGCCATCACCAGCACACACACCACCACACCCCGCTCACGTGCAGTCACCACCCCCACTGCCATTCACACGTCCCCTATGACCTCTCCCAGTGTGTCTGTGATGCCACCTCCCAAGATACACAAACGCAGGCACACACCCAACCAACAGCCATCCACCTCACGACAGCCTCCAGCACATGCACCTTCACCCAAAGTCACCAAACGAACACCTCCTATAACCACAACCTCTTCTTCGACTCCCAAACCCCCTCCAGCTACCGGTCCCAGTGTTTCCCAAAAACTTTTCCTGTCCAACCTTGACCTCTTTCCCACACCTCCCCCACCCTGTCTGCCTCCTAGGGACCGACTCTCCAGGTCCCAACCTAGCACCTCAACCACAACATCTCCGGGACCAGTGGTGCCTGTAGTCACCGGAATCTGGAGTGCACCGGCCACCAGGGCAGCCAGTGTGGCACAGAGCCACAGCATGGACAGTCCCCCACCTGTGAAGCATCAAAAGTTGGCCAGTGCCCGGCCCGGCGGGAAAGGGGGAAGACTGCAGCCACCAATGCCGCTGCCAGGGGTTCAGGTGGGAGTGTGGAGTCAGGTGCGACTCCTTCCAAGGTGGGGAAGGGGCACAAGAAACCTTGCAAGTCTGGGAAGAGCAGCACGGCGGAGAAGACCACCATCATCCCCGCTGCGCAGAAGGCCACCACCATCATCCCCGCTGCCCAGGAGGCCACTGCCATCCTCCCCGCTGCCCAGGAGGCCACCGCCAGCACCTGCCCTGCTGCCCAAGAGGCCAACGCCAAAAGCCCCTCAGCCCAGGAGGCCACCGCCAACATCCCCGCTGCCCAGGAGGCCACCGCCAGTGGCAGCCCCGCTGGGCCAGAGAGGACCGCCAGCACCAGCCCCACTGGGCCAGACACGACTGCCAGCACCAGCCCCGCTGGGCCAGAGAGGACCGCCAGCACCAGCCCCGCTGGGCCAGAAACGAGCGCCAGCACCAGCCCCGCTGGGCCAGAGAGGACCCCCAGCAACAGCCCCGCTGGGCCAGTGAGGACCACCAGCACCAGCCCCGCTGGGCCAGAGAGGACTGCCAGCACCAGCCCCGCTGGGCCAGACACGACCGCCAGCACCATCCCCGCTGGGCCATGAAGGACCGCCAGCAGCTGAGTCACTGCAAAGGATCCCCCCGCAACAAGCACCGCTGAACAGGGCGCCGCCGCCACAAGCACCGCTCAACAGGGCACCGCTGCCACAAGCACCGCTGAACAGGCCACCGCCACCACAAGCACCGCTGAACAGGGCACCGCCACCACAATCACCGCTGAACAGGCCACCGCCATCACAAGCACCGCTGAACAGGGCACCGCCACCACAAGCACTGGTGGCCCATGAGCACCAAGGGCACTGACGCTACTGAGTCTGTCACAAGCAGGATGAAGCACTCTGGGCACCAAGCCCCCTCCAGAACCAGTGGAAAAATACATTCACTACCTCAGTCGTTGGCAGGATGAAGCACTCTGGGCACCAAGCCCCCTCCAGAACCAGTGGAGAAATACATCCACTACCTCAGTTCTTAGCAGGATGAAGCACGGCCTGTTGGCGGTCTTACTGTCGCTTTAACACTGTCCGCCAGGGTTGTAATGACCACCAAAGTTTGTAATTCAACCACTACAAATCTAACGGGAGCTACACACATGGAGAATAACTTGAAATGGCTATATGTCAAGTTAGAACGGTTACTGAAAAAGGAGATTGCTAAGAGTTGGGAGTGTCTCACATTGGAGAAATATATAGAAGTGGGGAGAGTACCTAGGGGTTTGAGGATTTTCACATTGCCGAACCAACCAGATACAAAATTGGAAATGCTTGAGGAATGGGGAGCTAATACCATGAAACGTTCTAAAAATATGATGCGTATTATTATTAAATATGCAAAGAAGGATATTGAGGAGATTTTTAAAAACATACAGGAAATAGAAGGAAATAATATGTGTTAAATAAGGAGGATGAAAGTAATAAACTGAGAACTATGATCGAAAATAATTTGGAGAAATATGAAAATATAATAGAAGAGCGAAAACAGAGGAAGTTTAGAAGAGATGAAATTGATTATGAAACTGGCAGAATCCTAACATTTGCTAAAAGGTTTGATGTATTGAAACAACAAACAAATATGGGGGTTGAAAAGACGAGTTGTTCCCCGGAGACAACGTTAAGTGAATCGGATGTGGAATTGAGTGAAGGAGAATGAATGCCTACAACTGTAAACAAAGTAACTTTTTTAGATGAAATGAAACTGATCTATATGGATCAGAGAACACCAAAGGGCAGAGGCAGAGGTCAGACACGAGTAAGAGGGAGAAGACTTGGAGCAGAACGAGGAAAAGTCGGAAAACAAGGAGGGGACATAGAAAAAACAAGAGGTTACCCACTGAGAAGCAAACAAAAGAACTAAATGGACCAATGGAATTGGAACAGGATGTAAACTTGATAGTCAATCTTTCCAATCATGAATTGACGCAAGAGGAAAGAACTCTTTAAACAGAGGGTTAACGTTCTGTCCTGAGAAGCACTATGATTATGTAGAAACTAGAGTGGATCTATGTAAATATGTGCGGAAATTAAAATTGGCAAAATTCTTAGCAAAAAGTGCGCCCAAGAAAGTTATGAACAATGATGCGGTCTGACCAGTTCAAGCTTGACTATTCAACAAAAATCTGAAATTAAGACTATGGGGGTTATTACAACTTTGGAGGAGGTGTTAATCCGGCCCAAAAGTGACGGTAAAGTGACGGATATACCACCAGCCGTATTACGAGTTCCATAGGATATAATGGACTCGTAATACGGCTGGTGGTATATCCGTCACTTTACCGTCACTTTTGGGCCGGATTAACACCTCCTCCAAAGTTGGAATAACCCCCTTTGTTTGATCTAATGCATAATCTTGAAGATGATCAGTTTACAGAGACACAAGTTTTGGAGGAATTGCAGATTGAAACATCAGGACATTGCTGCACAGACTTCAAGCCCAAATCAAAATTTTGTCCTGTATTGTCACCAGGAAATAGAATGGATACATTCCATGACCTGGTGATAGATGACCTTGACAAGATTACTAAGACTAAAAATAAGAAAAGTGAAAATATCACTCTACAGGAACGCCACATGTCAAAGGACACTACCCTGCCCTCACACAAAGGACTGCCATGCCTTCTAATGAGCCCCTGGCAGATAGGATTGAACTGTCAGGGGACCTTGTGCACTTCTAAGCCACTCTTTGAAGTCTCCCCCACTTCAAAGGCACATTTCGGTATTTAAACAGGGCCTCTGCCCCTACCAACTCAGACACTTCCTGGAGAAGAGAACCTGAACCAGAACCTGCAACCTGCCAAGAAGAACTGCCTGGCTGCCTAATGGACTCACCTGACTGCTTTCTGTGAAGGACTGCTGCCTTGCTGTTGCCCTGCTACCTTGCTTTTCTTTGGCTATGCTGAGAAGTGCTCTCCAGAAGTGCTTGGATAGAGCTTCCCTCCTGTTCCCTGAAGTCTCAGGACCAAAAAGATTTAATCTCTGCAAGAGGACTGCTTGTGCAGCAAAAATTTACACACAGCCTGCCAGAAACGAGACACAGCCTGCATCACGGTGGAAAGTTCACTGCACCGTGAACCGGAATGAGACAGCCCGACTTCACAATAAGAAGATCGATGCAGCATCAGCGAAGTGACCGGAAATTTTACGCTCAGCCCACTGGATCGAAGCACAGCCGAGCTGGAACGATGCAGCCCGACTTCCAGTGAGGAATCGACACAGTGCCTGTCATGCAGTAGAAATGTCCACGCAATGCGCACCGGATCAACGCACCCCCTGTGACTTCATCCTGTCAGCACTGGAATTCCACGCATCTGTCACGACTTACGTGCTGCTTTAACCTGGAGTCTGCAGAACGAGTGGTGTGGGTCTTGTTCTTAAATGTTCGGCCTTGGCCCAGGTAGGGGTGGCTCTTTCTGGTAGCCACGGTGCTGCAGGCAATGGGAACGCCAAGAGCAGACCGTGTCGTGTGACCGTGCAGAAGTAGCGCCAGAGGAAAAAAAACCTAAAAAGTGGAAAAAACCTCCAAAAAGATAGGTTCCTGAAACAGGAACAAAAAAGAACAGGTATCAACAGAGGCAAAATACAGGAAAATATATGGGAAGGGAGAAAACACATAAAGGAGGGCACAACCAGATAGCCAGAAAAAGCAGAAAAGAAAAGAACAGGTGAGTGGAGGGGGTCAGACCTTCCTGTGAGAGGGATGCGCGAAAGTAGAACGGGGCCCCATGCCCAATTTGGGGCCTCGGAGAACGCAGAGCAGCCTAGGGGCGCGGCCCGTCTTGTGACCGCGTGCTGCGGGCCGAGCCGAATGTTCGGCTCGTGCTGCGTGCAGCGGCGCAACAGCATTGTCCCTGTTGTGTCCGAAAACGCCGCTACCCAAAGACGATCCAAGACCGAGCACCGGAAATCGACGCAAAGCCTTCCCTGCGTGAAAAATAAATGACGCATCGCTGTGTGCGGCACAAAAAATCGATGCACACCTCCCTATTTTCCATGCATCTCCTCCTCTGCTGTTCCCTGCGGAGATTTTGAATGCAAACCAGGTACTTTGTGCTTGCAAGAGGCATTTATTGCTTTTAAGAGACTAAAGACACTTTATATCATTTTTACAGTGATAGCTCAACATATACTTATTGCATCTTAATCGTTTTGACTTGCATTTATCCAGATAAATATCATATATTTTTCTAAACACTGTGTGGTGTATTTTTGTGGTGTTCTACTGTATTATTGCATGATTTATTGCACAAATACTTTACACATTGTCTGCTAAGTAAAGGATGACTGCTCAGTGCCAAGCTACTGGAAGGTGGGCACAGGATAATTTGGATTGTGTGTCTTACCCAGACTAGGTTGAAGGTCCTTGCTTGGACAGGGGGTAACCTGACTGCCAACCAAAGACCCACTTTCTAACAAATGCTATACCAAAGAAGATAAGATTTATTTTCAAGAGGTACCATCACAGTATTTTGATCAGTTGAAAGGATGGTTTAAGGAACAATTATTAAGTTTGGATGAGATTAAATTTTTAAAGAATGATTTTTCAGTTTTGGCAACATTATATTTACTCCCTAAAATACATAAAAATAGAACAGGTCCACCAGGGAGACCAATAATTTCCTCTAAGAACAGCTTATTTTAAAATACATTCATTTATGTGGACCATTTTCTAATTCCATTTGGGCAGAATCTGGCCTGTTATTTAAAAGATACAAAGATTTTCTTAAGATAATTCACAACATTGGCGGGGAGAATTCATACATCATGGCTTGTTTTGATGTTTAAAGTATTTATCCAAGTATCACAAAGATGGTTTGTCAGCAAGTAGATATTTTCTATGAGCTAGAGGGATCAATTACTCGGCCAATACCCACATTATTAGCAGTGATTAACATTTGTTTGACAGAAAATGTCTTTCTTTTTGAGCAGTGGTTATATAAACAAATACAAGGGACAGTAATGGACACCTGCTTCACCCCCAGTTATGACAATTTATTGGTGGGCTGGTAGGAGGAGCAGGTGCTCTGGGACTCCAAGATGACACAATGGACTGACCAGATTATTATCTCGTTACTGTAAAAAGAAGACATCTTTTGCATTTGGAATGGTAGTGAGAGTGATCTATCTGAGTTCTCTGGGGAATTGAGTAACAATGATCTAAACTACAAGTTCACCATGAGTCCTAGTAGGGACACTATTAATGCCAGAATAAGTGTACATGAAAATATACTACACATGACCCTGTTTAGGAAAGAAATTGCAGGCAATTCTGTTTTACATGCCCACAGTAGCCATCCTCCGAGTTTTAGATGGAGCATACCTCGCAGTGAATTTCTCAGTGTCAAGTGCAATTGCATCTCAGAGGATAGTTATAAAATGGCATGTGACCTGATGTTTTGAAGGTTTAAAGCCTGGAGATATCATGACAGACATCTGGATGCAGCTAAGAAGAGAGCAGATCAAGTTAGCGGAGATAATAATCTTTTTGAACAATGTAAAACATCTGAAAAAAATTCCAAACAGAATTCCATACATTTCATTACCAAATTTTCTGAAGGGTCATATGCCCTCAAAAGGATAATGAAAAGAAGATTGGATATCCTTACACAGGATCCAGTCCTAAAAAATAAGATTGGCAGTCATCCACAAATAATATATCAGAGAAATGTCTCGCTGAAGGATATGTTAGACCATAGTAACCTCAAAACTAAGACCAGCACTTGTTGGACCGAGTGAAAGGTTCTAAAATATGTAGCCATTGCAAAGCCTGCAAGTATAGTAGAGAAAATACAGGAGGTAGTGTTGAAGTAAGCCTCAGCAAGGCCTACTAGTGCAAGGGGTTCACCCGTCTCTGCACAAAGTCCTCAGACCATATAGGAAGAAGTTGGCACAGAAACTGAAATAAAAGACAAAGTTTAATAAACCTCATGAGGTGGTACTACAGTTCAAACAGCTCTCTTCGGTAATGTTTGAAGTAGCACACTGAACTGAGAGAGCATGGTCCTTTTATACCCACGCAGGGGCTAAAAGGAGGTGGTGCAATTATAAAAGCAAGACTTCTATACATATAAGGTCATGTGGAAATCCACAGTCGACAGGTAGGAGGGGCTAACAGTTTTCAAGGACTAACAGCTGCAGACCTTACTGGGCATGTGCGAAAGTGGGAGATGCTAAATATAACTTGTCACTAGGCAGATTTTCAAGAGTAGTTAACAGAAAGGGAGGACAGAGCACATGGTGAGCACATGCAGCATGTGGCAGAGAAAATGGCTGCCATGAATACAAAATGGATTCCGCAAAATCTTCACAATAGTTGCTAAATACAAGATGTCTTCTGCTAATGCTTAATCTAATCGTTGCTAAACTACAACAGACGACCCTTTCAGCATTAGCTGAAGACATTCGTCTTTCTGGGATAATCTAAATATTCATCTTGTATATTTATGCTCATCATTTCAGCTATTTCCTTATCTAACATGTGTTGTGCTTTCATTTCTGTAATATTTCTTTAGTAGGCATACAAGCAGTAATACACATGGAGCAGAACATTGGACCACACTGAATACAGATATAGCATGTGAAAAATATTGCAATCATTACACACACCTGACCACCCAACAGGTAGTTGGTAATATCCATAGTTACCACAAACAAAATATGTATTATGTGAAGCTGTAAAACTACTATTATTTACACCCTCAATAGTAAAAATCAAGGTACAATCGCTTATCCCACTGGAATTCGCCCAATGTTACGTATACATAAATCTACTTTAGTTTTTGTAACAGAAATCACAATTTGTTCTTTCTTGTCAGAGTCTCTTATATTTGTGAGGACATATGGTATTGAAACATTGTCCGGTTGATACTCTTCCCATTCCCATTTAGTTCCTTTAGCTTGGGGATACCCATCTTTGTCTTGGTAGCATACTTTATTAAGGCGAAAAAAAAAAAAAGTCCGCCCTCTGTACGTTTTCCAGATGCAAACAAAAATGTGTACCAAGCTTGACAAGAACCATTGTGTGAAAAAGGAAGAGGAATGAAAGGTGTTCCTCCTTTCTTTTGATGCGCAGGTATCATTCCACATACCCAACAGTTAGTAGTATTTGTGGCATTATGAGTATGATGCAACATCTGAATGAAAATATTATTGCAGTACGATTGACGGTGCTTCTGCTCATGATAGGGAAGCGTAAAGTAATAGTGATCCTCTGGTACTGGAGTAGTGGCAACAAAAAACTTACGAGCAGGAGCCTTCTTTTCAACAAACCAGGTGATTATTGCTATAACCACCAAAACAACAACAAACCCCATAGTACTAATGATCAGTTTGTTATTCATTTCAGCAACAGTGATAATCGACCCTTTCAGAAATTAATTAAAAACAATCGTTGGAGCTCTTATCCCTGGGCAGCCGCTGATTTCTTCACCACGGGTGTTCTGCTTTCCTACTTATCTCGTTTTCAGAGCTTACAGAACATATCAAGAATGCACTTCTGAGTTCAAAGAAGACTTTTATTGTTGTTAATTCTTCCCCACCCACAAGTTCGTAAGAGACGAATTAATAGATTTCAAGCACACGTTCAATGAAAACAAAATATATTTGCAATGTACACAGCAGGTTATATATATAAGATATTGAATGCAAAGCAAAACAAATACTTCACCGTGTGAGAAACTATTTACAGCTTCATCTTTCTAGGGTCTGCAAGTTGATGACTCCAGTCAACTGCGAGAAAGAGATAATCTACCCACACGGGATACTGGCAACTGGCACCAAGTTCCAGTCCGAAGTCAGGCAGATTCGAATCTAATTCTCTGAAGCCTGTGAGCCACCCTTAGAAAAGCGTTTCCCCTCCTCTCAGACCCGGGAAAACTACGCAAGCCTTTGGAGATTGGCCAGATCTCCTAGACTGCTCCTCTTGCCAAGCTTGAGCCGAAAGGAAAAACACCAGATGTACCCTCTCTTATCAGGTCTAGTCTAGTATGAGAAGAAAACAGCTTGGTTCATCTTGTGCAAAAACACAGCTTGGAAAAATACAGCTTGAATTCTCAACTGCAATGTCTAACTCCACGTTAAAGGCAATAGGCAGCTAACCTAAATATCAAATGCAATGTCTAATGTCATGTCAAAGCCAATAGGCAACTGAACTGAATACAAAATGCAATGTCTAATATCATGTCAAAGCCAATAGGTAGCTGAGCTGAATACAACATGTAATGTATAATATCATGTCAAAGCCAATAGGCAGCTAAGCTGAATACAAAATGCAATGCCTAATATCATGTCAAAGCCAATAGGCAGCCAAGCTGAATACAAAATGCAATGTCTAATATCATGTCAAAGCCAATAGGCAGCTAAACTGAATACAAAATGCAATGTATCTAATAGCATGTCAAAGCCAATAGGCAGAATACAGAATGTAATGGGTAATGCAATGTCAAAGCCAGTAGGCGGCTAAACTGGATACAGAAAGTAATGGCCAATGCCATGTCAAAGCCAATAGGTGGCTAGGCTGAACAAAACATATAGGGGGTCATTCCGGCCCCGGCGGTCGGGGTTGGCGGGAGCACCGCCAACAGGCTGGCGGTGCCCCGCAGGGCATTCTGACTGCGGCGGTTTGGCCGCGGTCAGAACAGGAAAACCGGCGGTGTCCCGCCGGTTTTCCGCTGCCCTGGGAATCCCCCACGGCGGCGCAGCTTGCTGCGCCGCCATGGGGATTCCGACACCCCATACCGCCATCCTGTTCCTGGCGGTTCCGCCCGCCAGGAACAGGATGGCGGTGAGGGGTGTCGTGGGGCCCCTGGGGGCCCCGGCAGTGCCCATGTCAGTGGCATGGGCACTGCAGGGGCCCCCGTAAGAGGGCCCCACTTTGTATTTCAGTGTCTGCTTTGCAGACACTGAAATACGCGACGGGTGCCACTGCACCCGTCGCACATCCTCCACTCCGCCGGCTCCATTCGGAGCCGGCATCCTCATGGAGGGGTGTTTCCCACTGGGCTGGCGGGCGGCCTTTTGGCGGTCGCCCGCTAGCCCAGTGGGAAACCCAGAATACCCGCGGCGGTCTTTTGACCGCGCAGCGGTATTCTGGCGGTTCCCTCCAGGCGGGCGGCTCCCGCCGCCCGCCGGGGTCAGAATGACCCCCATAATGTGCTACTGGTGAACATTGAGCAACTAATATGCACAGTGGTGAAACACAAAGTCATTGGTCAAACTCCATTAATATCATCACAACGGGCTAAGACGGGTGTCACTACTCTAATGCATGGCTGATCCACCCCCTTGCCACATTGGCTCTCCGTTTCACTAACCCAGGGCGGTAGCTCAACCAGTTTTTTTCAAAACAATTTCAGATTCTTTCCTCGGTCTCAAATTATATCACAACCCTCCAGAAGTCGTATGCTCCGGGAAGAACTCCGCAGATTCGTCAGGTGATATAGCACGGCCTTTCTCCGTAGTCAAAATCTCTCGATGATCGGTCAGCACAGCAGTTTCCACCAAGGTAGGTAGCACTCTCTTGCAATGAGTACTATGGACCCAATTCTTTCGGTTCGTCACTCGAACTGCTGTCCTTGTTGCAAGGAGCACCTGTTCTGGGCCTCGCCACCATGGTTCCAAGCTGCTTGATCTTTCAAAGGACTTAATCATCACCTGGTCACCAGGTCGAAGTTCATGGCCTTCACCTTTAGATCTGTCAGGAAGTGCTTCTCGAACCTGTTGATGAATAGAAACCAAATTGTCGGTTAACTGTGCCAAATAATCACTCATCAGGACACAAGGTACATCATATACAGAATTTGGCTTAGGAACTCCCCAAATGTTCATTGGCCTTCCAAACACCACTTCTTAGGGAGTAAGGCCAATTCGAGAGTGTGGCACTGACCTAATAGACAATAATGCCAAGGGTAATACATCCGGCCAAGTTAAGGATGTGGAAGCCTGTATCTTCGCTAACTTCAGCTTCAAAGTAGCATTATACCTTTCCACCAACCCTGCTGATTGTGGGTGGAAAACCGCATGGAATTTCTGTTTGATCCCAAATCCTTTCAGGACATACTTAATAACTTCCCCAACAAAATGGGGTCCGTTATCATTCCATAAAAGTCTGCAAACACCAAACCTAGGGAAAAATGATTTCAAAAGCACCTTCGCTGTGGTAATGGCAGTATTATCCTTTGTGGGGTACGCCTCTATCCATTTACTGAAGGCACATACCACCACCAAGACATACTTTAAATTGTTGCAGCGTTCAAGCTGAATATAATCCATTTGTAGAACTTCAAAAGGTGCAGTTGGTGTAGCAAACCCTCCCGCAGGAGTACGTGTCCCTTTTCCAGGATTGTATTGTAAACAGATCAAACAAGACTGTACTACTCTCTTAGCTGTACTGGAAATTTCTGGATGCTCCCAAACTTGCGTAAGCAACTTCGTTATTGTTGAAGCTCCAACATGTGCCAGCCCATGTGCCATCTGAACCATAGGTTGTACAAAAGCTATAGGCAATTTCCATTTATCCATCTGCTTATTCCTCCAACAGCCCTCATCATCCAATTCTCCTTCTTCAGACCATTTCTCATGTTCTTTCACAAGCAGATTTCTGTATATCTAATACGTCTTTTCTAGCATTATGCCAACGTTCAGCTTGTGACTTCACTATATACATATGTTAGAAATTGGGTTTTTGGTTGGCAGTCAGGTTACCCTCTGTCCAAGCAAAAGCCCTCACTCTAGTCAGGGTAAGTCACACATAATCCAAAATCAGCCTGTGCTCACCCTCCGGTAGCTTGGCACGAGCAGTCAGGCTTAACTTAGAAGGCAATGTGTAAAGCATTTGTGCAATAAATCATACAACACCATAGCATAACACCACAAAAATACACCACACAGTGTTTAGAAAAATATATAACACAAGATAATATTTATCTGGGTATCTTCAGGTCAAAACGATCAAAGTTGCAATATGAATTTGTAAAGATATCACTGAAAAGTGATATAAAGTGTCTTAAGTCTTTAGAAAGTAAACAGAGTCTCTTTCAAACACAAAGTACCTGGTTTCTGGTGGAAAATCTCCTCAGAGGGCCACAAAGGAAGAGGTGCGTGGAAAAAGGGTGTGTGCGTCGATTTCTCCCCAGCACACACGGACTTGCGTCGTTATTTTCCAAGCGGGGAAGTCGGCGTCGTTTTCCGGCGCGCGGACAGTCTCTTTCTGTGGATCGCGGGGATTACCAGATGTCCCGGGTCTGTGCGTGGATTTTCCTGCTTGTTCTCCGGCTGCGCGTCGGTCTGCGGGGCTGTGCGTCGAAATTACGATCTCACAGCAGGCGTCGCGTCGATTTCTCCTCTAGACTTCGATCTGCGGGGCTGCGCGTTGAAATTACGATCTCACGGCAGGCGTCGCGTCGATTTCTCCTCTAGAGGTCGGGCGGCGTTGTCCTTGCGAGGCCGTGCGTCGGATCTTCGATCGTCCCAAGAGCGTCGCGTCGATCAGTGTGGGAGTGCGGCGTTTTTCTCGCCGCGAAACAAGCTGTGCGTCGAAATTTTCGGCGCACAGAGCGTCCAAGTAAAAGAGAGAAGTCTTTTTGGTCCTGAGACTTCAAGGAACAGGAGGCAAGCTCTATCCAAGCCCTTGGAGAGCACTTTCACAGCCAGACAAGAGTTCAGCAAGGCAGCAGGGCAACAGCAAGGCAGCAGTCCTTTGTAGAAAGCAGACAGGTGAGTCCTTTGAGCAGCCAGGCAGTTCTTCTTGGCAGGATGTAGTTTCTGGTTCAGGTTTCTTCTCCAGCAAGTGTCTGATGAGGTAGGGCAGAGGCCCTGTTTTATACTAAGTTGTGCCTTTGAAGTGGGGGTGACTTCAAAGAGTCTCTAAGAAATGCACCAAGCCCCCTTTCAGTTCAATCCTGTCTGCCAGAGTCCCAGTAGGGGGTGTGGCAGTCCTTTGTGTGAGGGCAGGCCCTCCACCCTCCCAGCCCAGGAAGACCCATTCAAAATGCAGATGTATGCAAATGAGGCTGAGTACCCTGTGTTTGGGGTGTGTCTGAGTGAATGCACAAGGAGCTGTCAACTAAACCTAGCCAGACGTGGATTGAAGGGCACAACAAGATTTTAGTGCAAAGAAATGCTCCCTTTCTAAAAGTTGCATTTCTAGAATAGTAATATTAAATCCGACTTCACCAGTCAGCAGGATTTTATATTACCATTCTGGCCATACTAAATATGACCTTCCGGCTCCTTTCAGATCAGCAGCTGCCACTTCAACAATGTATGAGAGCAGCCCCAATGTTAGCCTATGAAGGGAGCAGGCCTCACAGTAGTGTAAAAACAAATTTAGGAGTTTTACACTACCAGGACATATAACCACACAAGTACATATCCTGCCTTTTACCCACACAGCACCCTGCTCTAGGGGTTACCTAGGGCACACATTAGGGGTGACTTATGTATAGAAAAAGGGGAGTTCTAGGCTTGGCAAGTACCTTTAAATGCCAAGTCGAGGTGGCAGTGAAACTGCACACACAGGCCTTGCAATGGCAGGCCTGAGACAAGGTTAAGGGGCTACTGAGGTGGGTGGCACAACCAGTGCTGCAGGCCCACTAGTAGCATTTAACCCCTTCGCTGCCAGGCCTTTTCCCCCTCCTGTGCCAGGCCTTTTTTTGCCTATTTGGGGCAGTTCGCGCTTAGGCCCTCATAACTTTTTGTCCACATAAGCTAACCAAGCCAAATTTGCGTCCTTTTTTCCAACATCCTAGGGATTCTAGAGTTACCCAGACTTTGTGGGTTCCCTTGAAGGAGGCCAAGAAATTGGCCAAAATACAGTGAAAATTTAGTTTTTTTCAAAAAAATTGGAAAAAGTGGCTGCAGAAGAAGGCTTGTGGATTTCCCCCTGAAAATGGCATCAACAAAGGGTTTACAGTGCTACACTCAGCAGCTTCCTAGCTTTCAGGAACAGGCAGACTTGAATCAGAAAACCCAATTTTTCAACACAATTTTGGCATTTTACTGGGGCATACCCCATTTTTGCAGTTTTTTGTGCTTTCAGCCTCCTTCCAGTCAGTGACAGGAATGGGCATGAAACCAATGCTGGATCCCAGAAACCTAACCATTTCTGAAAAGTAGACAAAATTCTGAATTCAGCAAGGGGTCATTTGTGTAGATCCTACAAGGGTTTCCTACAGAAAATAACAGCTGAAAAAGAAAAATATTGAAATTGAGGTGAAAAAAACATCAATTTTTCTCTACGTTTTACTCTGTAACTTTTCCCTGCAATGTCAGATTATGGAAAGCAATATACTGTTACGTCTGCTGGACTCCTCTGGTTGCGGGGATATATAGGGCTTGTAGGTTCATCAAGAACCCGAGGAACCCAGAGCCAATAAATGAGCTGCACCCTGCAGTGCGTTTTCATTCTATACCGGGTATACAGCAATTCATTTGCTGAAATATAAAGAGTAAAACATTGCTATCAAGAAAACCTTTGCATTTCCAAAAAGGGCTCAAGATAAGGTGCTGAGGAGCAGTGGTTATTTGCACATCTCTGAATTCCGGGGTGACCATACTAGCATGTGAATTATAGGGAATTTCTCAAATAGATGTCTTTTTTACACACTCTCCTATATTTGGAAGGAAAAAATGTAGAGAAAGACAAGGGGCAATAGCACTTGTTTTGCTAATCTATGTTCCCCCAAGTCTCCCGATAAAAATGATACCTCACTTGTGTGGGTAGGCCTAGCGCCCGCGACAGGAAACGGCCCAAAACGCAACGTGGACACATCCCATTTTTTTGAAAGAAAACAGAGGTGTTTTTTGCGAAGTGTCTACCTGTAGATTTTGGCCTATAGCTCAGCCGGCACCTAGGGAAACCTACCAAACCTGTGCATTTCTGAAAACTAGAGACCTAGGGGAATCCAAGGAGGGGTGACTTGCGGGGCTCAGACCAGGTTCTGTTACCCAGAATCCTTTGCAAACCTCAAAATTTGGCTAAAAAACACATGTTCCTCACATTTCTGTGGCAGAAAGTTCTGGAATCTGAGAGGAGCCACAAATTTCCTTTCACCCAGCGTTCCCCCAAGTCTCCCGATAAAAATGATACCTCACTTGTGTGGGTAGGACTAGCGCCCGCGACAGGAAACACCCCAAAGCGCAACGTGGACACATCAAAAATTTTGGAAGAAAACAGAGGTGTTTTTTGCGAAGTGCCTACCTGTAGATTTTGGACTCTAGCTCAGCCGGCACCTAGGGAAACCTACCAAACCTGTGCATTTCTGAAAACTAGAGACCTAGGGGAATCCAAGGAGGGGTGACTTGCGGGGCTCAGACCAGGTTCTGTTACCCAGAATCCTTTGCAAACCTCAAAATTTGGCTAAAAAAACACATGTTCCTCACATTTCTGTGGCAGAAAGTTCTGGAATCTGAGAGGAGCCACAAATTTCCTTCCACTCAGCGTTCCCCCAAGTCTCCCGATAAAAATGATACCTCACTTGCGTGGGTAGGCCTAGCGCCCGCGACAGGAAACACCCCAAAGCGCAACGTGGACACATCCAACATTTTGAAAGAAAACAGAGGTGTTTTTTGCGAAGTGCCTACCTGTAGATTTTGGCCTCTAGCTCAGCCGGCACCTAGGGAAACCTACCAAACCTGTGCATTTCTGAAAACTAGAGACCTAGGGGAATCCAAGGAGGGGTGACTTGCGGGGCTCGGACCAGGTTCTGTTACCCAGAATCCTTTGCAAACCTCAAAATTTGGCTAAAAAAACACATGTTCCTCACATTTCTGTGGCAGAAAGTTCTGGAATCTGAGAGGAGCCACAAATTTCCTTCCACTCAGCGTTCCCCCAAGTCTCCCAATAAAAATGATACCTCACTTGCGTGGGTAGGCCTAGCGCCCGCGACAGAAAACACCCCAAAGCGCAACGTGGACACATCCAAAATTTTGGAAGAAAACAGTGGTGTTTTTTGCCAAGTGCCTACCTGTAGATTTTGGCCTCTAGCTCAGCCGGCACCTAGGGAAACCTACCAAACCTGTGCATTTCTGAAAACTAGAGACCTAGGGGAATCCAAGGAGGGGTGACTTGCGGGGCTCGGACCAGGTTCTGTTACCCAGAATCCTTTGCAAACCTCAAAATTTGGCTAAATAAACACATGTTCCTCACATTTCTGTGGCAGAAAGTTCTGGAATCTGAGAGGAGCCACAAATTTCCTTCCACCCAGCGTTCCCCCAAGTCTCCCGATAAAAATGAAACCTCACTTGCGTGGGTAGGCCTAGCGCCCGCGACAGGAAACACCCCAAAGCGCAACGTGGACACATCAAAAGTTTTGGAAGAAAACAGTGGTGTTTTTTGCCAAGTGCCTACCTGTAGATTTTGGCCTCTAGCTCAGCCGGCACCTAGGGAAACCTACCAAAGCTGTGCATTACTGAAAACTAGAGACCTAGGGGAATCCAAGGAGGGGTGACTTGCGGGGCTCAGACCAGGTTCTGTTACCCAGAATCCTTTGCAAACCTCAAAATTTGGCTAAAAAAACACATGTTCCTCACATTTCTGTGGCAGAAAGTTCTGGAATCTGAGAGGAGCCACAAATTTCCTTCCACTCAGCGTTCCCCCAAGTCTCCCGATAAAAATGATACCTCACTTGCATGGGTAGGCCTAGCGCCCGCGACAGGAAACACCCCAAAGCGCAACGTGGACACTTCCAACATTTTGGAAGAAAACAGAGGTGTTTTTTGCGAAGTGCCTACCTGTAGATTTTGGCCTATAGCTCAGCCGGCACCTAGGGAAACCTACCAAACCTGTGCATTTCTGAAAACTAGAGACCTAGGGGAATCCAAGGAGGGGTGACTTGCGGGGCTCGGACCAGGTTCTGTTACCCAGAATCCTTTGCAAACCTCAAAATTTGGCTAAAAAAACACATGTTCCTCACATTTCTGTGGCAGAAAGTTCTGGAATCTGAGAGGAGCCACAAATTTCCTTCCACTCAGCGTTCCCCCAAGTCTCCCAATAAAAATGATACCTCACTTGCGTGGGTAGGCCTAGCGCCCGCGACAGAAAACACCCCAAAGCGCAACGTGGACACATCCAAAATTTTGGAAGAAAACAGTGGTGTTTTTTGCCAAGTGCCTACCTGTAGATTTTGGCCTCTAGCTCAGCCGGCACCTAGGGAAACCTACCAAACCTGTGCATTTCTGAAAACTAGAGACCTAGGGGAATCCAAGGAGGGGTGACTTGCGGGGCTCGGACCAGGTTCTGTTACCCAGAATCCTTTGCAAACCTCAAAATTTGGCTCAAAAAACACATGTTTCTCACATTTCTGTGGCAGAAAGTTCTGGAATCTGAGAGGAGCCACAAATTTCCTTCCACCCAGCGTTCCCCCAAGTCTCCCTATAAAAATGATACCTCACTTGCGTGGGTAGGCCTAGCGCCCGCGACAGGAAACACCCCAAAGCGCAACGTGGACACATCAAAAGTTTTGGAAGAAAACAGTGGTGTTTTTTGCCAAGTGCCTACCTGTAGATTTTGGCCTCTAGCTCAGCCGGCACCCAGGAAAACCTACCAAACCTGTGAATTTCTAAAAACTAGAGACCTAGGGGAATCCAAGGAGGGGTGACTTGCGGGGCTCGGACCAGGTTCTGTTACCCAGAATCCTTTGCAAACCTCAAAATTTGGCTAAAAAAACACATGTTCCTCACATTCCTGTGGCAGAAAGTTCTGGAATCTGAAAGAAGCCACAAATTTCCTTTCACTCAGCGTTCCCCCAAGTCTCCCGATAAAAATGATACCTCACTTGTGTGGGTAGGCCTAGCACCCGCGACAGGAAACACCCCAAAGCGCAACGTGGACACATCAAAAATTTTGGAAGAAAACAGAGGTGTTTTTTGCGAAGTGCCTACCTGTAGATTTTGGCCTCTAGCTCAGCCGGCACCTAGGGAAACCTACCAAACCTGTGCATTTCTGAAAACTAGAGACCTAGGGGAATCCAAGATGGGGTGACTTGCGGGGCTCGGACCAGGTTCTGTTACCCAGAATCGTTTGCAAACCTCAAAATTTGGCTAAAAAAACACATGTTCCTCACATTTCTGTGGCAGAAAGTTCTGGAATCTGAGAGGAGCCACAAATTTCCTTCCACTCAGCGTTCCCCCAAGTCTCCCAATAAAAATGATACCTCACTTGCGTGGGTAGGCCTAGCGCCCGCGACAGAAAACACCCCAAAGCGCAACGTGGACACATCCAAAATTTTGGAAGAAAACAGTGGTGTTTTTTGCCAAGTGCCTACCTGTAGATTTTGGCCTCTAGCTCAGCCGGCACCTAGGGAAACCTACCAAACCTGTGCATTTCTGAAAACTAGAGACCTAGGGGAATCCAAGGAGGGGTGACTTGCGGGGCTCGGACCAGGTTCTGTTACCCAGAATCCTTTGCAAACCTCAAAATTTGGCTAAATAAACACATGTTCCTCACATTTCTGTGGCAGAAAGTTCTGGAATCTGAGAGGAGCCACAAATTTCCTTCCACCCAGCGTTCCCCCAAGTCTCCCGATAAAAATGAAACCTCACTTGCGTGGGTAGGCCTAGCGCCCGCGACAGGAAACACCTCAAAGCGCAACGTGGACACATCAAAAGTTTTGGAAGAAAACAGTGGTGTTTTTTGCCAAGTGCCTACCTGTAGATTTTGGCCTCTAGCTCAGCCGGCACCTAGGGAAACCTACCAAACCTGTGCATTACTGAAAACTAGAGACCTAGGGGAATCCAAGGAGGGGTGACTTGCGGGGCTCAGACCAGGTTCTGTTACCCAGAATCCTTTGCAAACCTCAAAATTTGGCTAAAAAAACACATGTTCCTCACATTTCTGTGGCAGAAAGTTCTGGAATCTGAGAGGAGCCACAAATTTCCTTCCACTCAGCGTTCCCCCAAGTCTCCCGATAAAAATGATACCTCACTTGCATGGGTAGGCCTAGCGCCCGCGACAGGAAACACCCCAAAGCGCAACGTGGACACTTCCAACATTTTGGAAGAAAACAGAGGTGTTTTTTGCGAAGTGCCTACCTGTAGATTTTGGCCTATAGCTCAGCCGGCACCTAGGGAAACCTACCAAACCTGTGCATTTCTGAAAACTAGAGACCTAGGGGAATCCAAGGAGGGGTGACTTGCGGGGCTCGGACCAGGTTCTGTTACCCAGAATCCTTTGCAAACCTCAAAATTTGGCTAAAAAAACACATGTTCCTCACATTTCTGTGGCAGAAAGTTCTGGAATCTGAGAGGAGCCACAAATTTCCTTCCACTCAGCGTTCCCCCAAGTCTCCCAATAAAAATGATACCTCACTTGCGTGGGTAGGCCTAGCGCCCGCGACAGAAAACACCCCAAAGCGCAACGTGGACACATCCAAAATTTTGGAAGAAAACAGTGGTGTTTTTTGCCAAGTGCCTACCTGTAGATTTTGGCCTCTAGCTCAGCCGGCACCTAGGGAAACCTACCAAACCTGTGCATTTCTGAAAACTAGAGACCTAGGGGAATCCAAGGAGGGGTGACTTGCGGGGCTCGGACCAGGTTCTGTTACCCAGAATCCTTTGCAAACCTCAAAATTTGGCTAAAAAAACACATGTTCCTCACATTCCTGTGGCAGAAAGTTCTGGAATCTGAAAGAAGCCACAAATTTCCTTTCACTCAGCGTTCCCCCAAGTCTCCCGATAAAAATGATACCTCACTTGTGTGGGTAGGCCTAGCACCCGCGACAGGAAACACCCCAAAGCGCAACGTGGACACATCAAACATTTTGGAAGAAAACAGAGGTGTTTTTTGCGAAGTGCCTACCTGTAGATTTTGGCCTCTAGCTCAGCCGGCACCTAGGGAAACCTACCAAACCTGTGCATTTCTGAAAACTAGAGACCTAGGGGAATCCAAGATGGGGTGACTTGCGGGGCTCGGACCAGGTTCTGTTACCCAGAATCCTTTGCAAACCTCAAAATTTGGCTAAAAAAACACATGTTCCTCACATTTCTGTGGCAGAAAGTTCTGGAATCTGGGAGGAGCTACGAATTTCCTGCCACCCAGCGTTCCCCCAAGTCTCCCGATAAAAATGATACCTCACTTGTGTGGGTAGGCCTAGCGCCCGCAACAGGAAACACCCCAAAGCGCAACGTGGACACATCCAAAATTTTGGAAGAAAACAGAGGTGTTTTTTGTGAAGTGCCTACCTGTAGATTTTGGCCTCTAGCTCAGCCGGCACCTAGGGAAACCTACCAAACCTGTGCATTACTGAAAACTAGAGACCTAGGGGAATCCAAGGAGGGGTGACTTGCGGGGCTCGGACCAGGTTCTGTTACCCAGAATCCTTTGCAAACCTCAAAATTTGGCTAAAAAAACACATGTTCCTCACATTTCTGTGGCAGAAAGTTCTGGAATCTGAGAGGAGCCACAAATTTCCTTCCACCCAGCGTTCCCCCAAGTCTCCCGATAAAAATGATACCTCACTTGTGTGGGTAGGCCTAGCGCCCACAAAAGGAAATGGCCCAAAACACAATGTGGACAGAACATATTTTTTCACAGAAAACAGAGGTGTTTTTTGCAAAGTGCCTACCTGTGGAGTTTGGCCTCTAGCTCAGCCGGCCCCGGGAGGGGAGGGTGGCAGAAATGCCCTAAAATAAATTTGACCCCCCCAAGCTCCCCCTGCCCCTGCCCGGGAACAACCCCTGCCTACGGG
Source organism: Pleurodeles waltl (assembly GCF_031143425.1). Classification (NCBI taxonomy): domain Eukaryota; kingdom Metazoa; phylum Chordata; class Amphibia; order Caudata; family Salamandridae; genus Pleurodeles; species Pleurodeles waltl. The sequence continues at coordinate 142,816,560 of NC_090437.1, read as the reverse complement.
GTCGCTCCCCCTGCATGACATTGGCGCCAAAAAACAAATCCCAGGTGCCTAGTGGTTTCTGCCCCCTTGGGGGCAGATTGACCTAAAATCGGCCAATCTGCCCACAAGGGGGGCAGAAATGGCCTAAATACAATTTGCCCCCCAGGGGAGCGACCCTTGCCTGATGGGTCGCTCCCCATCTCGAAAAAAACAAACAAACAAAAAAAAACCACAACAAAAAAATTTGCCCTGGTGCCTTGAGGGTTCTGCCCCCCCCCTGGGGGCAGTTCGGCCTAATAATAGGCCGAACTGCCCCCATGGGGGGCAGAAATGGCCTAAAATAAATTTGCCCCCCCCACCCCCGCCCCCGGGAGCGACCCTTGCCTACGGGGTCGCTCCCCCTGCGTGACATTGGCGCCAAAAAACAAATCCCAGGTGCCTAGTGGTTTCTGCCCCCTTGGGGGCAGATTGACCTAAAATCGGCCAATCTGCCCCAAGAGGGGCAGAAATGGCCTAAATACAATTTGCCCCCCAGGGGAGCGACCCTTGCCTGATGGGTCGCTCCCCATCTCGAAAAAAACAAACAAACAAAAAAAAAAAATAACAACAAAATTTGCCCTGGTGCCCTGAGGGTTCTGCCCCCCCCCCCCCCCCGGGGGCAGTTCGGCCTAATAATAGGCCGAACTGCCCCCAGGGGGGGCAGAAATGGCCTAAAATAAATTTGCCCCCCCCCCAGCCCCTACCCCCGCCCCCGGGAGCGACCCTTGCCTACGGGGTCGCTCTCCCTGCGTGACATTGGCGCCAAAAAACAAATCCCAGGCGCCTAGTGGTTTCTGCCCCCTTGGGGGCAGATTGACCTAAAATCGGCCAATCTGCCCCCAGGGGGGCAGAAATGGCCTAAATACAATTTGCCCCCCAGGGGAGCGACCCTTGCCTGATGGGTCGCTCCCCATCTCGAAAAAAACAAACAAACAAAAAAAAAAACACAACAAAAAAATTTGCCCTGGTGCCCTGAGGGTTCTGCCCCCCCCCCCTGGGGGCAGTTCGGCCTAATAATAGGCCGAACTGTCCCCAGGGGGGGCAGAAATGGCCTAAAATAAATTTTATTTTACAGGGGAACTGTAGCCTTGGACGAGATCATCTCGTCCAAGGCACAGAACCGGTTAATCTACCTGCCCTAGGCACATGTAGTGCACTCTACCAGGGACTTACAAGTACATTAAATAGTCAATCATGGATAAACCAATCAGTAGTACAATTTACCCAGAGAGCATATGCACTTTAGCACTGGTTAGCAGTGGTAAAGTGCCCAGAGGTCAAAAGCCAACAACAACAGGTCAGAAAAAATAGGAGGAAGGAGGCAAAAAGTTTGGGGATGTCCCTGTCAAAAAGCCAGGTCCAACATGACCTCCTACCAGCCTAAAGCCAGGGGAGAACTATCACTATCCTGATGTACTTCCCTGTTTGAGGCGACAGAACAAGGACCCAGGCCCACAACAGCAGGGGCATGCTCCAGTTCTTCGCCTTCCTGACTCCAATTGGATCACTCTGTCCATACTCTCAGGGTCCACTAAGCCAACCCATGGGGAACCTTTCTCCTTACCTGCGGATCCCATCTGTGCTGCACCTAACCTTACTTTGCTCACAGATGTATCCCAGGAGCCGGATAGTACCACCATGACCAACACAGTGGTGTTGCCCACTCTACCCCCGGGGTGTGACACTTGTCCCCTCCCCAGGGATAACTCTGTCCACCCGGACAGCAAGCCACAGTGATTACTGACAGCTGTCAGGGATGAGAGCCAGGCCCCAGGCCTCTCAAAGCTCTCCAACCACTGTGGCTGTGGAGAGTGGGGGGCGGTAGCCCCAGGTGCTGGGCACCCTTTAACCACTCTCCCTTCCACCAGGTCAGGGATGACAGCCTGAACCTGGTCCTCCCCTCTGGGGCTCTGTACCCTCCCTCCTGGAGCGGTACCCCCAGAGTCCAACATGGTCAGGGTGCTTACAGAAGTCGCCCTGTACCATTCCTCGACCAGTGCAGGGCTGTTAACCTGCAACTGGCCCTCCAACCTGGGGTCTGTACCTTCAGGTTGGACTAGGGCCCGGGGTGAGGCTTCCCCCCCCCTGCCCTCCCTTCTGGGGTCCAGCACCCTCCAACTAGGAGTGGCCTCCTCAGAAGACAACATGGTAGGGGCACTGTTATCAGTAGCCCCTCCCTCCAGGTCCGGGGGGACACCCTGAACCTAGTCTTCCAGCCCAGGGTCTGTACCCTCAGACTGGATCCCTGCCTGGCAAACCAGGACTTTCTGGGAGGCACACCTACCCCCCACCAGGTCAGAGTTTAACCTCTGCACCTGACCATTCAACTCAGAGTCACCACCCTGAAGTTGAACAATTGCCTGGCACGCCAGGACTTCCTGGAGGGCACACTGACCCTCCACCAGGTCAGAGTTTAACCTCTGAACTTGGCCATTCAACTCAGAGTCACCACCCTGAAGTTGAACAATTGCCTGGCACAGCAGGACTTTTTGGGAGGCACACCTACCTCCCACCAGGTCAGAGTTTAACCTCTGAACCTGGGTATCCAACCCAGAGTCACCACCCTGAGGTTGAACAATTGCCTGGCACGCCAGGACTTTCTGGGGGGCACACCTACCCCCCACCAGGTCAGAGTTTAACCTCTGAACCCAGTTATCCAACCCAGAGTCAGCACTCTGAGGTTGGACCACTGCCTGGTACACCAGGACTTCCTGGGGGGCACACCTACCCCCCAACAGGTCAGAGTTTATCCCCTGAACCTGGTTAGCCAACCCAGAGTCATCACCCCGAGGTGGAACCATTGCCTGGCAGGCCAGGACTTCCAGGGAGGCACACCTACCTCCCACCAGGTCAGAGTTTAACCTCTGAGCCTGGTTCCCCAACCCAGGGTCACCACCCTGAGGTTGGGCAATTGCCTGGCACGCCAGAACTTTCTGGGGGGCACACCTACCCCCCACCAGGTCAGAGTTTAACCTCTGAACCTGGTCATCCAACCCAGAGTCAACACCCTGAGGTTGGACAATTGCCTGGCACAGCAGGACTTCTTGGGAGGCACATCTACCTCCCACCAGGTCAGAGTTTAACCTCTGAACCTGGGTATCCAACCCAGAGTCACCACCCTGAGGTTGAATCTTTGCCTGGCATGCCAGGACTTCCTGGGGGGCACTCTCACCCCCCACAAGGGACACAGCGTCCCCAAGGGCCACACAAGAGTCTGGTTGGCGCAGGTCTCCCGACCTCTGCCCATCCGGCAGAGTCTGGGTTTCCCCAAACCAGAAACGGTTTCACCTGGGTCATTCCTGGGGGGCTCTGCTCTCGGAGCTGTCCCCTGACTCTCAAGGTCCTCCACTGGGGTCTGCAACCCCCTCTTAACCCTATGTCTGGACTTCTGCACCCCCTCACTAGGAGGGGTACTGCCAGACACAAGAACTGTTGGGATGCTGGCTACAGTCACCCCCCCAAGTTCTTCTGACACTGCGGGGCTTCCCTCAAAAGGTGGCCCTACGGTACAGGCTAGGCTTCCCTCCTGGTGTTCCCTCATGGAACTCTCTAGGACCTGGGACCTACCTGGGACACTACAATCCTTTCCCACCCCACTCGGTTGGGAACCACCTAGACCACTCCCTTCAGGAGCACCCCCAAATGCCTCTTCAGACTCTCTGGTACTCACCCAGAAGTCTGCCTCCATTGTAAGTTCCCTGGGGTCAGAGAACTCACACTCCACCTGGTGTTGGCGTAGCTCTGGAAAATAAGGATCAGACATATGCTCTCCAGCAATTACATCACTCTGCCCTTCACATGTATTAACCACAGTACCCTTCACCCAACCATCCAGTAACTCAACCTTGGAAAAGCACTCTACTTCACCCTCCTGAGACTGGTGAGACAGTATCTGTCTGTCCCTGACACTCAACCCATACTCTTCTGGGATGTCTCTACACTCTATATCCAGGACGTCCACCAGGGGGGAACCCTTTTCTCTGTCACTCTCTGCTAGAGTCAGTAAAGTGTCCCTCCCCCCAGTAGGAATATGACTCCCTGTGCCAGTTCCCCAATCCTTCTCAGGGACCCTGTGCATAACGGGAACTACCTCATACCCTTGAACTGCCTGGGGTGTGTCAACTCCCTTCTTCAAGTTGGGCACCAAATCTCTGGGCTTGTGCCCTTCTTCAGCAGTACTAGATGCAAGATTTTTGCTGCCACCATCTGAACTGGACTCCGCCCTTCCGGCCTCCAGTTTCAGCTCTTTACAGCTCAGCTCTTGAGCTGCAATCTTTTCTTCTTCCAGGGCTAAGAGACTTGCTGTCTCAGCCCTTTCAAGCTGCTCATCTAGCTCTTCCATACACCGCTGTAGAGCTAGGAGCCCTTCATCTCCCACTAGTTCTCTTTCCTCATCTGAGTAGTCTTCCTCCTCGTGTGAGTAGTCCTCCTCCTCATCTGAGGGGTACTTAGTCATTTGGTTTCTTGCTGCTTCTCTCTCTGCCCATCTTTCTTCCCCCCACACTATGTAGGCATGTAGCATCTCCGCCTTAGTAGATCTCCTTGCTACAGGAAGGCCCCATTTTCTGCAAAGCTTCCTTAGGTCAGCCTTAGTGAGGTGGTCAGTAGGCACAAAGAATGAGTAGGTAAGCAATCTCATTGCTGACAAAGTCTTACTGGCAAGAACCAAAATCCAAAGTCCAAAATATCAATAGTATATCCAGGAGGACATCAGAGAACCAAAAGCGAAAAAGATGAAAAATCAAGTTGACCTTCAACTGTGGGTAGGTAGTGAAATACTTAGCTACTGTATGTCACTGCACAAACACAAGTCCTATCCTCACCGCTGATCACCAATGTTAGAAATGGGGCTTTTGGTTGGCAGTCAGGTTACCCTCTGTCCAAGCAAAAGCCCTCACTCTAGTCAGGGTAAGTTACACACAATCCAAAATCAGCCTGTGCTCACCCTCCGGTAGCTTGGCACGAGCAGTCAGGCTTAACTTAGAAGGCAATGTGTAAAGCATTTGTACAATAAATCATACAACACCATAGCATAACACCACAAAAATACACCACACAGTGTTTAGAAAAATATATAATATTTATCTGGGTATCTTCAGGTCAAAACGATCAAAGTTGCAATATGAATTTGTAAAGATATCACTGAAAAGTGATATAAAGGCCCTCATTCTGACCTTGGCGGGCGGCGGAGGCCGCCCGCCAAAGTCCCGCCGTCAGGTTACCGTTCCGCGGTCGAAAGACCGCGGCGGTAATTCTGACTTTCCCGCTGGGCTGGCGGGCGGTCTCCTTCAGACCGCCAGCCAGCCCAGCGGGAAAGAGGCTTCCACGATGAAGCCGGCTCGGAATCGAGCCGGCGGAGTGGAAGCTGTGCTACGGGTGCAGTTGCACCCGTCGCGTATTTCACTGTCTGCGCAGCAGACAGTGAAATACATTTAGGGGACCTCTTACGGGGGCCCCTGCAATGCCCATGCCAGTGGCATGGGCACTGCAGGGGCCCCCAGGGGCCCCGCGACCCCCCCTACCGCCATCCGGATCTCGGCGGTCCGACCGCCGGGATCTGGATGGCGGTAGGGGGGGTCAGAATCCCCGCGGCGGTGCAGCAAGCTGCGCCGCCGCGGAGGATTCAATGGGGCCGCGGTACACTGGCGGGACCCCGCCAGTGGTGCCGGTCCGACCGCGGCTTTACCGCCGCGGTCGGAATCCCCATTGAAGCACCGCCGGCTTGTCGGCGGTGCTCCCGCGGTCCTCCGCCCTGGCGGTCAAAGACCGCCAGGGTCAGAATGAGGGCCAAAGTGTCTTAAGTCTTTAGAAAGTAAACAGAGTCTCTTTCAAACACAAAGTACCTGGTTTCTGGTGGAAAATCTCCTCAGAGGGCCACAAAGGAAGAGGTGCGTGGAAAAAGGGTGTGTGCGTCGATTTCTCCCCAGCACACACGGACTTGCGTCGTTATTTTCCAAGCGGGGAAGTCGGCGTCGTTTTCCGGCGCGCGGACAGTCTCTTTCTGTGGATCGCGGGGATTACCAGATGTCCCGGGTCTGTGCGTGGATTTTCCTGCTTGTTCTCCGGCTGCGCGTCGGTCTGCGGGGCTGTGCGTCGAAATTACGATCTCACAGCAGGCGTCGCGTCGATTTCTCCTCTAGACTTCGATCTGCGGGGCTGCGCGTTGAAATTACGATCTCACGGCAGGCGTCGCGTCGATTTCTCCTCTAGAGGTCGGGCGGCGTTGTCCTTGCGAGGCCGTGCGTCGGATCTTCGATCGTCCCAAGAGCGTCGCGTCGATCAGTGTCGGAGTGCGGCATTTTTCTCGCCGCGAAACAAGCTGTGCGTCGAAATTTTCGGCGCACGGAGCGTCCAAGTAAAAGAGAGAAGTCTTTTTGGTCCTGAGACTTCAAGGAACAGGAGGCAAGCTCTATCCAAGCCCTTGGAGAGCACTTTCACAGCCAGACAAGAGTTCAGCAAGGCAGCAGGGCAACAGCAAGGCAGCAGTCCTTTGTAGAAAGCAGACAGGTGAGTCCTTTGAGCAGCCAGGCAGTTCTTCTTGGCAGGATGTAGTTTCTGGTTCAGGTTTCTTCTCCAGCAAGTGTCTGATGAGGTAGGGCAGAGGCCCTGTTTTATACTAAGTTGTGCCTTTGAAGTGTGGGTGACTTCAAAGAGTCTCTAAGAAATGCACCAAGCCCCCTTTCAGTTCAATCCTGTCTGCCAGAGTCCCAGTAGGGGGTGTGGCAGTCCTTTGTGTGAGGGCAGGCCCTCCACCCTCCCAGCCCAGGAAGACCCATTCAAAATGCAGATGTATGCAAGTGAGGCTGAGTACCCTGTGTTTGGGGTGTGTCTGAGTGAATGCACAAGGAGCTGTCAACTAAACCTAGCCAGACGTGGATTGAAGGGCACAACAAGATTTTAGTGCAAAGAAATGCTCCCTTTCTAAAAGTGGCATTTCCAGAATAGTAATATTAAATCCGACTTCACCAGTCAGCAGGATTTTATATTACAATTCTGGCCATACTAAATATGACCTTCCTGCTCCTTTCAGATCAGCAGCTGCCACTTCAACAATGTATGAGAGCAGCCCCAATGTTAGCCTATGAAGGGAGCAGGCCTCACAGTAGTGTAAAAACGAATTTAGGAGTTTTACACTACCAGGACATATAACCACACAAGTACATGTCCTGCCTTTTACCCACACAGCACCCTGCTCTAGGGGTTACCTAGGGCACACATTAGGGGTGACTTATGTATAGAAAAAGGGGAGTTCTAGGCTTGGCAAGTACCTTTAAATGGCAAGTCGAGGTGGCAGTGAAACTGCACACACAGGCCTTGCAATGGCAGGCCTGAGACAAGGTTAAGGGGCTACTGAGGTGGGTGGCACAACCATTGCTGCAGGCCCACTAGTAGCATTTAATCTACCTGCCCTAGGCACATGTAGTGCACTCTACCAGGGACTTACAAGTAAATTAAATAGTCAATCATGGATAAACCAATCAGTAGTACAATTTACCCAGAGAGCATATGCACTTTAGCACTGGTTAGCAGTGGTAAAGTGCCCAGAGGTCAAAAGCCAACAACAACAGGTCAGAAAAAATAGGAGGAAGGAGGCAAAAAGTTTGGGGATGTCCCTGTCAAAAAGCCAGGTCCAACAACATAGAAGTAGTACTTCGCTGCATCGCAGTCTCACGTGCTACGCGGTCCGCAAGAGCATTACCTTGCCCTATCTTATCAGTCACTTTCTTATGTGCACTACATTTCACAATAGCTAGTTTCTTTGGATATGTCAATGCAGTCAAGAGGTTATGCACTAATTCTCCATGCATTATCTGCATCCCGTGGGATGTGAGGAAGCCTCTCTCCTTCCATAGCAAACCAAAATCATGAGCCACTCCAAAAGCATAGTGGCTGCCTGTATAAATGTTCACACATAAGTCAGTACTAAGCTCACATGCTCATGTCAAAGCTATTAGTTCAGCTGCTTGAGCTGACTTCTGTGGTATATGAGCTGTCTCCACTACCGTGTGTATCGTGGTGATTGCATATGCAGCTGAGGTCGTACCGTCTGGCAACTTCAAACAAGACCCATCAACCCACAATTCCCTGTCTACATCTGGAAGGGGCGTATCTTGCAAATCAATACGACCCTTTGTCTGTTCTTCGGTAAGGAATATACAATCATGTGTTTCTTGTGACTGACGCTGAGTCACCGGATATGGCAACAAAGTGGCTGGATTTAGTGTTGCACATCTCTTCAGTGTAATGTGAGGAGCCTGCAATGTCAATTCATATCCTGTCATGCGAGCGCTAGTTAAATGTTGTGTCTTTGTTTGATTTAAAAGAGCATCAACCGCATGGGGTAATAACACCAACAGCTTATGTGACAAAACTATCCCTTCACTCTGACGTATTGACACAGCTGTTGCGGCAACTGAACGAAAACACCCAGGCAATGCTCGAGCGACAGGATCAAGTACTGCTGAAAAATATGCACAGGGACGCTGCTTATCGCCATGTGTCTGTACTAAAACTGACAATGCACATCCATCTTTCTCATGTACGTAAAGTGCAAAAGGCTTCATGTAATCTGGAGTACCTAACACTGGTGCTGAACAAAGGGCTTGTCGTAGCTGCTGGAAAGCAGTCTCACATTCATCTGTCCTTGGGAGGGGCATTGGAGTATCTTTAGTCAAAAGTGCTAGCAAAGGTTTAACAATGTGTGAAAACCCTAATATCCATTGCCTACAAAAAGAAGTCAGACCAAGGAATGCACGAACATCTTTCTGAGTAGGGGGTACTGGTGTGTCTAAAATTGCTTGAATATGATCTGATGTAAGTGCACGGCCCTCCTTAGACAAAAGGTGACCTAAATAGGTTACCTTTGGTCTACAATATTGCAATTTCTTTCGTGACACTTTATGATGGTGTGAAGCAAGAAAAGAAAGTAAGGATAAAGTGCACTTTTCACATTGCTCAGGGGTATCAGCTGCCAACAAAATATCATCGACATATTGTATGAGAGCCACACCTTCAGGCAAAACCAAAGAATCAAGTTGTCCAAAGTCATAGTACAAGAACTAATTGCTCCCTCAACTTTCTCATAAAAGGCGGCTGTTTTTTTCCGCGGGTCAGGTAATGCTATTTTAAGTGCCATTACATCTGCCCTATTCCAAGGAGTATACACCAAATTATAAATAAAATAACCCTTAGCATCAACAGAAGTTTTATCATCACTTGTGCCCAATCCTTTAGGAGGAACATACAAAGGCGCGGTCTCCCGCATTGGTTTCGAGTTAACTATCATAGTTTTATCTGTTCCAAAGATGGAAGCTTGCACCCCGCCGGTCTGAGATGTCCGTGCAACTATGTCCACAGCCCTTTTCTCCTCTTGCAAACGGACTGCCACAACACATAATTTCACCAAACGTCTGATTGCATCAGCCACCTGGGAGAAAACAAAAAGACCATCACGCATTTGCTTATGATCAGCTGCTACATCTTCGGGCTCTAACTCATCAGAATATTTCCGATATAGTTCAATAACTTCTGTGCCAAATGCCTCAGTAAAATATAGCTGCTCCTTTTCTGTCCATCCTTTCATGTTGTCTAAAAGTTCAGAAGTAGAGACAACGCTACGAATTGTTTTACGAGCAATAGATCTAAGCTCAGACGCACGGTCAGCAGGCAACGTAGAGCGACTGTCTCGCATCTTTTGTTGCTCCGAACCGGAGGCCTTAGCTAACTCATGAGAGGCAGAAGGAACGACATACGGAGGTGGAGGGCGATCTAGTAACAAAATATCATTGTGTGGTTTATTAAGGATAGGATAGAGAGGTTGCCTAACGGTGTATTAACCAGTTACCTGTAATTTACGTTCTTTCTCTTCTAGCTCCTTTAAGTCATTTATTTCTTTCTTTCTCATTTCCAATGCTTTCACATATACATTCTTCCGCTGCTCTTTCTCAAGCAGGGCTTGCTCACGCTTCACTCGTCCACGCACTTCTTTCTCCCACATTCGTACACAGTCAAAAATATCTTGCCTAGACTTTTGCTTACACATACATTGTTCCACATACTCAATCTTTCGCAAATCAAATGACCCATGCATAGGCCAACGTAACTCAGGATCCGCACAAGTGTATTTATTCCATAATGTGCTGTACATTATAGAAGAAAGACCATATTTAACATACATATCTCTATTGGGCGTCCCCTCTGGGGGTGTCGGTTGAGATTCTTCCAGTCTCAAATTGGTACCATTACAAAAGCAACACATCCTACGAAGTGCGCTAAAAACAGGCATGCCAAAAATAGTGCAGAATATGCAGTATTATAATCAAAGTAGCACTTAAGGTGCCATTCAAATCAAAATTTAATTGGAGAAAATTCTCCTCATTACCTGCCTATATAAATTGCAATTTATATATCAATTCAAAGGACACAAATTGACTTGTCACTGGAAACACGAGAGCCACAGTAAGTAGTGCTAAACTTCATAACCAAACAAAGGCATCAAAACCCACAGCAAGTGCCGTAAAACGGCTCTTACCAATCACAGGGTGTCCAGGTTCCAACTGCCAAGTTCTAAAATCGACCAAATGGTCACTGCATGACGAATGAACAAAAAGGATCTCAGTCGAGGACCGGAGCCACCTGGATGGTCAATTCAGAAGGAAGGGAAAAACGCCGTGGTTGCCAAGACTCGGGTCTCCTCAGGCATTGATCGTCCGCAGCGAGATCCCAATTCTTCGTCACGACTAATCCGTTGGGCGTCCGAGTCGTCGATGAGTCCCTGTTCGGGCGCCAATTTGTTGAAGTAAGCCTCAGCAAGGCCTACTAGTGCAAGGGGTTCACCCTTCTCTGCACAAAGTCCTCAGACCATATAGGAAGAAGTTGCCACAGAAACTGAAATAAAAGACGAAGTTTATTAAACCTCATGAGGTGGTACTACAGTTCAAACAGCACCCTTCGGTAATGTTTGAAGTAGCACACTGAACTGAGAGAGCATGGTCCTTTTATACCCACGCAGGGGCTAAAAGGAGGTGGTACAATTATAGAAGCAAGACTTCTATACATATAAGATCATGTGGAAATGCACAGTTCGACAGGTGGGAGGGGCTAACAGTTTTCAAGGACTAACAGCTGCAGACCTTACTGGGCATGTGCGAAAGTGGGAGATGCTAAATATAACTTGTCACTAGGCAGATTTTCAAGAGTAGTTAACAGAAAGGTAGGACAGAGCACATGGTGAGCACATGGCAGCATGGGGCAGAGAAAATGGCTGCCATGAATACAAAATGGATTCCGCGAAATGTTCACAATAGTTGCTAAATACAAGATGTCTTCTGGTAATGCTTAATCTAATCGCTGCTAAACTACAACAGTAGTGTTGGCCTGTTCCCAGAAAATGTGGACGTATATTTCTTGCAACACCTATTATGTAGTATATACCATCATATGTCCCTGTAATAAATGATATATTGGGTCCATTTCCAGTCTTCTCAGTAAAGAAAGGCATACTTGAGGATTGGCATGCAATAATGACTCATGACTTAACATATAGTACAGCAAAACATTTTTACGAATGTCACACCAGTAATACAAAGTTAGCCAAGTACTATGGTTTGGGCACAGTACCTAAACATAAAAGGGTGGAAACAGATTATTAGTCTTGAGGAGATTGAGATTGAGATTAGAATCTAGGCTAATCATGGAAGTAGGTAGCATGATCCCAGCTGGGATGAATATGGATAAGGAGCTATCTGTTCATTTGTGATAATGGATGGGATTGAACATTGGATTTTTTCTCAAAAGATTTGCTTTGGTGCGTTCCCCTTTTTCTCCTCCCTAGTTTGTATTGATTAGTATGACAATTCATTCAGGGATATGTGTCTAGTAGCAATTGGTTTATTTGCATTGATTAGTTGTTTGATTATGGAAATGAGTTTATGAACACTAGTACAAAACTCTTTATTGAGAGGGCTAGTGGGTATAAATCACTGAAAATAAATGTAGACTTAAAAAATTGTGAACAAGGTCAATTTGTGGTAGGATGAGAAATATATTCAATAATTGGCTACTTCAGCCATGATTAGTTGGTATATGTAGGAATAAGTTTAAAAATATTATTACATAATTTTGTGAGTTAGAAGTACCCATTTGGAAATGTTTACATCAATTCACCTTGTTTTAGATATTGTTTATTGCACTTTGCCGGTATATGTGAAGAATTTTCCTCAATCTTAAACATGAATTGTGATGTTTTATGAATTTATTGTTAAGTTTATTCATGATGTGGAACTATTGGGAGATTAGTATTTTTTCTATCTTTTTTACGGTTGTAGTCTTTTAAATGGGTGGTGAATGGTTGTAATAGTCAGATGATCAAGACTGTAGTTTTTCCTGTGTGCCAAGTAAATGAGTAAATGAATGACCAGACATCGTTGATGTGGCTCGTTTTTCTTAGTGGTGACGGGTGTTTCAAAGCAGAGATATATATATATATATATATATATATATATATATATACACATGTATTCACTGAAAAAAACAAAGATTACAGGGACGTTATAGTTAGGTTCTGAATTTACTCACACAAAACCTTAGAATTTCAGCAGTTATAGTTAGAGTCATTTCACCCTTGGGTAACTATATCTCATTCCTCACCATGCACAGTTTTCTGGTCAATAATTTTATTGCAAATGTTGCAGTGATAATATCAGAGATGCCATAGAAGGTGTAATCAGTGATATAAAATGTGGAGTAATTAGCTGCACATGACGAAGGTGCGAGTTGTAGTTTCCTTAGGGCTGATGGGTGTCATTTTCGTAATATATCTGTGAAATTCTTAGACAAGAAGTGACCTGACCTCTGAGATAGCATTGTGATTTTGTTTTTAATGGTGACACAGTTCAGCTTGCTTTTCTTTCTCAAACCAAAAGCACTTAGTGCAGTGACAATATCATAAGTGACAAAATCAAACATAGACAACAGACTTTGTACCGTTCTTCTTTAGGTTCGTCTTCTACTGCATGCTGAACTACCTCAATTATAATGTCAACAAACATACATATTATTCCTTATAATGCTAAAATAGATTGTTGTTGTAGAATAAAATAGATCCCAGGGTTAATGGTGAATAATTGTGAGCATCCATTACATAGAATATGTATTTATTTCAAAACATAACCGTGGTAAATCGTTTCACATATTTTGTATGAGAAATATATTTAATCTTATGATGCGCAAACATTCCGGTATATATGGTCATATAATCACAATTGTTGCACAGAATCAGTATTTCCAAGGTATACAGTTATGCAAAGAGATAATTTCACCCCACAGTTTCCAGTGTTGGGTCAGTGTGACATTGAAGTTATTTTGTAACCGATCTCTATTCGGCACTGAACTCATTGTGGCATGTGTATAAATGCTATGTCTCTTATTTAGTCATGGCCCCACCAAAGGCCAAGTCCTATGGGTTTTCCGCATATGCCTAAATGGGCTTATCACTGCTAGGTGGACATGGCATTTATCATTCATATAATCATCTTATAAAATTATTTTTTGATCCCCAATCTGACGTCCCTGCCTTGGAGATACAGACAGGTCATTTGGTTCATCTCAGACAAGAAAGAAATTGAAAATCACTAAACAATCTTAAAAAAGAGACTTAACCTTACCTATGAAATTCATAATCTCCATGTGTCAGTCAATTAATATGAACCGCCTACTTCAATGTTGAATCCTTCTGAGTACTCTAGCTCGATGAAGATTCCGACTTCTAGTTTTCTCAGTATCTTCCCCGTCTCCACCTCTTCTGCGTGTTTGTACCATGACAATGCCAAAGAACGACAAGAGTTGTGCATGACAGGCATGTGCCTCATCAAAATGTCTTGATAAGTGATAGGAAGGGTCCCTATTCCTAAAACCCTGAGGTATTCCAACGTCCGATTTCTGACCGGAAAAATGATGCTGCCAATACAGTGTAACCTGCAAAGGCATTTTGCACATATGTGCCAAAATAAGAGCTGCATGTTATAATTTTCTTTATTCTTTTCTTCTCCTCAGCCAGAGTGCAGTACTCTGCAATTTTCACTGTTCCTGGAGGATCTACATTTGCCACGTACACATGAACCTATCATAGATTTTATCCAGCTGTCTTCTTCATATGATGTTAAATCGCTGTATATTGAGCAATCTGCTAATGATTTGGTTCTGCGATACGCGACAGAAACAGAACCTTTCAACTCTTTCACTATTAAACTGTCTCCTTCCAGAACACTGAAGTGGTTGTTCAAGAGGTTCTAACTTCAGGGGGGGTGTGGCTGGAGGTCACGCAAGATGGCTGCTGCTCTTTAGAGCTCCGTGAGGCTTCAGCACTTCCTGGAAAGAAGGAGATGTTTTCACATCAAAATGATTAATTTCTTCAGCATTTTTGTGCACCGGAGCTTTGCCGCTGCATAAATATACCTTTATTTTACAGAGACATCGAGTTTTGAAGTCATTTCAGAGACTTCATGTGAGGACCTGAGGTAATTATTTATCTGCGTCATTTGCGTTTCACTCCCTGCACAAACCTACACTTTCACAGAGATGTTTCTATTTGACTTTTAACTGCTTGCCTGGATATGATTCTACAAATCTGGTTTCCTCTGCAATGGAATATGTATTACCTTCTGACAGCCAGCTGAACTTTTGACCTCTCTCATCAAATACATTTAGCTGAGGTTTTCTACTTTCAGTATTCACTGGCAGCTCTTGTCAAGGAGCTATTTCAAATTGCTCTTCATAACATGGTAAATGCTTTCCTTTGACGGAGGGGATTTTTTCCTTTTCAGAAGGTTCCCTTAAAACTAGTCACCAATTGTTTGACTATGTGCAGTAAAGTGCTTTGCTCTTGTGGTATTCTGTCATGCCTGTTATGAGAGAATAATTCTATTTATATATTTCTTTCATTATATTTTGCTCTGTTGTTGGAAACTTCTGGCAGCAGCTTCTCATGTAATATAATTTCATCAACACTTCACATTGCTGGCTTCCTAATACCAAATTGCTGCTGGCTTTTATGGGGAGACCACATAATTCTCAGAGTTGCCAGTCATCATCTTTCTCCAAGTGTAATAATCCTCTTCGAGTGGTGCGCACACATATAACTAAATCTTCTCTACCATCAGCTTTAACAATGAATAGTGCTGCAGTCTTTTTAAAGGATAGCGCCTCTTCATCTCATGCTGCTGGCGCAGTTGCGAAAAAAAACATCTAACACCTCCTCCGTCAAGCGCCTAAAAAAAGACCTTGATTCTCCCTCAAAATCACCTATACATCTTACTCTTGATGATGTCATGGAGGAATTGCGTGCAGTAAAGCCCTTTATGATGGACACTAATGCCTCTTTGCAACGTATTGAGGAGCAATGGTCCCAACACAAACAACGAATTTGTACTCTGGAACAGAGAGTCAGTAACCTTGAAGATTGTAACACTGTCAATCCTCAGATCTCTAAAAACATAGCTCAACTTAAAAGGCTTACTGAAAACTTAGAAAACAGAAATAGGAGAAATAATCTTCGCCTTTTTGGGATTCCAGAAGGTTCGGAAGGCTCTAACATGATTGCATTCCTTCAAACAGCAATTCCTTCACTTCTTCGCTTGCCTCCTACCTCTCCCCTCTCTATCCAACGGGCACATCGTTTAGGTCCACAGACTTCAACTGGCCCTCGTGCACTTCCTAGAGGAATTATCATTCTCTTTGTTCAATTTACTCACCTGATGCAAATACTCTCGGAAGCCAAAAAGATGGTCTCTTTGCTATGGTCAGGGCATAAAGTGTTTTTCACACAAGACTTCTCTCTTGCTACAGCTGCACGTCACAAACAGTTTTTGGACTTACGTCCACAACTCAAATCCTTGAATATTCGATATGGTCTTCTTCACCCATGCCTTTTCAAAATTACATTCAAGGACAAATCTTACTCGTTTGAGGAACCTTCAGCACTACAAACATTTATTAACCAACACAAAACAGAAGCAATAGAACTAGGAGCATCTGCAATTACTTGAAGATATAATTTAATTTGTCTGATGTCCTTTCTTTTTTTTTCTTTTTCTGGACAGTTTAATAGTAATGGTTATGTTTAATATGTATATCCATGGTTTTCCTTCTCTGCATCTTCTTATTTTCTTATATATATATATATATATATATCCAAACACAAACACAGTCCTGGTCAGTGACGAGGCGAATTCTTAAGCGGTCCAGCACGGGTTCCAGGAGCCCAAAATCTTGTGTGTAGCAATTTCATAATCCAGAAAAGGATAACCGGACACCATGACCATGCAAAATTACATTTATTGACGCGTTTAGGCCGTAGCCTTGCTCACAATACAAGCAAGGCTACGGCCGAAACGCGTCAATAAATGTAATTTTGCATGGTCATGGTGTCCGGTTATCCTTTTCTGGATTATGAAATTGCTACACGCGATATATATATATATATATTTTTTTTTAGATAGTGTTCTTTGTGCAATCCTCATGTTCCTTTACCAACCGTATCCCTTTCTCACCATCCAAACGGTTCTCCTACACGTTCCACTGGTAAGCTTTGATTTTATTGTTTTTCATGTCACAGTCCTTTACTGTAGTTATTACGTTATTTGGTCTCCTGAATGGTACATTTTTCGTTTGTATGGTTTTTTTTTCTTCCATGAAACTCGCCTTCATATGTTTTAATATCTAATATCACTTTTCTTGTGCTGAAGCCACTCTTGCCTGTCTTTTCAGGTTCTCTGTTGTCCCTCTACCTTTCGGGGTATTCACTTTCTATCTTGTTTTCTTTAGCTTTCGTGGACTTTAGTCCCTGTATTGCAACATCCATGTATATACAACTTCTGAAGGCCATCTTCCTCCTTTTCTTTTTCTTTACTATCTTGTTTCTTTCCCATTTCTTTGCTTTTGCAAAATTGATATGTCTAGTTTTTTCCTTGTTACAGCAGTTGTTTATTAATACTTCTTGTTATGCAACTTAGAACTGTTACTTGGAATGTTAAGGGGCTTAAACACCCCTTTAAACGTCAGCGTGTCTTATCTCACCTAGCTCATTTGAAATGCCACATTGCTTTGTTGCAAGAGACTCACCTCAACGACTCTGAGGTAATTAAGCTTAAAAAACAATGGGTGGGGGACATTTTCTACTCCTCTTCCATCACAAACAAAAATGGGGTAATTATACTCTGTCATAAATCTAGCAAACCTACCATAATTTCACAACATCAAGATACAGAAGGTCGCTGGGTACTTGTTACATTTACAATTGACAATATTTCTCTTACTATCCTAAATATATATGGCCCCACACATCCAGATCCAAATTTTCTAAAGAATCTTTTACATATTGTCTCTGAACATTCCTCAAACAATTACTAATAGGTGGTGACTACAACCAAATTCTCGATCTATTTTTGGACAGACGTTCCACATCACGTTTCATTCCACATGCCTCCCACAAAGCATATAAAAACTTTATTTTACAGCATTCTCTCTCTGATTCCTGGAGAGTATGCAATCCCGACCTCTTGGAATACTCTTTTTATTCTCCTACCCACCATTCCCATTCTAGGCTTGATTATATCTTTCTGAGTAAAGGTTTATTGCAACATATGGTCAACTCTGAAATCAGTGCTATTTTGATCTCAGATCACGCACCTGTGATTACTGACTTTGATCTTTTTCTTAATGGTTCTAAAACATCTTCATGGAGGTTTAATAACTCTCTACTTTCTGATGCTACTTTTATTGCTTCCCACAGTAAGTTTATAGAAGAATACCTTCACATCAACAATAGTGATCAACTATCATTTCATTTTCTGTGGGATTCATTCAAAGCAGCCTCTAGGGGTTTCATCATAAGTTAAGCTCACTCAAAAAAAAAGTCTGCTCAACAAAAATTGACTTCCATTCTTGAAAATATAAAGTCCCTAGAACATGAATACTATACTCACAAAACTAGAAAATCACATCTTAAAGCACTAGTCTCAGCTAAAATGGAGTTTAACCAAGATACCACTGAACAAGCATGTGGCACCCTCCTGAAAATAAATGCCAGATATTATGGTGGTAACAATAAAGCTGGTTCTCTTCTAGCTCGATCTTTGAAACAAAGAAAATAAAAAACAACTATTAAATCTATCACAGATAACAATGGTGTTAAACACTTTAGAGATAAAGATTTAGCATTGTGTTTCGCTTCTTACTATAAGGACCTGTACACTCCAGAAACACATACCCACAGTTGAATCTCTCAACCAATATTTCTCTAATCTCAAACCAAGAGACCCATTGCAGATTGACCTCTCATCTTTAGACCAACCTCAAAAGCTTACCAAACTATATACAGCTTTACAATCTCTCCCCAAGGGTAAGGCTCCAGGCCCAGATGGCTTCACAGTAGAATTATTTATTCAGTTTGCTAAGTCTCTTTTCCCCAAACTCTTTCAATTATCTAATCACTTTATAATGTCAGGTTCTGCATCTGGCTCATTTACGGAGGCCATGATTTGTCTTATTCCCAAAAAAGATCGGGATGCGACTGACTGTAAAAATTATAGACCCATATCTTTAATTAATACTGATTGTAAACTCTATGCCAAAGTTTTAGCTCTCCGTTTACTCCCATATATACCTGACCTTATTGATTCTCATCAATCTGGTTTTATCCCTAATAGAAATGTATCAGATAATTCCCGTACTTTTTTAAATATTATTAACAAGGCATCTAAACTTAAGATTCCTCTGGCAGCTTTATCATTGGATGCGGAAAAGGCCTTTGATAGGGTCTACTGGGGTTTCTTGTTGAAAGCATTGGAATGGCATGGACTAGGTACTAAATTCCGACATTTTATATCCATTCTTTATTCCTCACCATGTTCCTCGGTTATAACAAACTGTATCCGATCTCCTTTTTCCCTCTTAAAAGGGGTACTCGTCAGGGATGCCCATTATCTCTTTTACTATTTATTTTGGCTTGCAAACCTTTTCTATACCAATTAAAAATGTCTGAACAATTTACGGGGTTTCAAATCAATAATGCACACATCAAATTCATGGCATATGCTCATGATATTCTTTTGTTCATGTCTCACCCTGACACTTCTCTTCCTGCATTCCTGCATGAGCTCAACTTATATTCTGATGTATCTGGCTATAAACTTAATAGAGACAAAACAGTGGTCTTACCACTTAATGCTCATTGCGCTAGCTCTGTATTCCTTGATGCAGGATTATCTTGGAATTCTTCTAAGATGAAATGCCTGGGGGTATGGTGCTCCACCACTCTCAAGGATACATTAAGGACTAATTTAGAAATCTTATTTGCAAAGCTTGTAGATCTCACACAGAAATGGTCTCCGTTATATCTCACGTGGTGGGGCCGCTTGGACACCATTAAGATGATGCTTCTCCCTATCATTAACTTCTTCCTCATGATGCTTCCTATTAAGATACCTAAACTATTTTTTAGTTCAATTGATAAAATTCTATCCAAGTTCCTGTGGAACGGTAAACAATCCTGAATCTCTCTCTCGAAATTAAAACTTCCTTAAGTACAAGGTGGAGTTAATTTCCCTGACTTTATTACTTATCACAAATCTTTTGGCATTAAACATATACATCCCTATTTATCTACACTCAATGATGCCCCTCAAAAGCTATGGTTCTCTTTGGAAGAAACATTTATTTCTCCCTTTTCCCATAAACACATATTTATGTCTAACCCCCCAAAATTCTGGTTGCCCAGCACTGTCTCCCATTCAGTCAACTCACTGAAACCTTTTTTTATTTTGCATCTTACCCCCATTAATCAATTCTTTAAAAGTCCTATTTGGCACAATAGTTCACTTAGGAAACAAGGTAAAACCTTGTGTTGGAAGGCTTGGATGACTAAAGGTATTCTTCTCATTTCCCAATTATATCATCAAGACTTTATCATCTCTTTTACTACTCTCTCAGCAATTTATAATCTCCCTATTTGCATGAAATCCCAATATATCATTCTTTCTACTCTAGTTCAAGAGGCCCTCAATAAACTTATACATCATAATCATGCTTCTCTTGCATCATCTCCACACCCGATTGTAACTTCTAATTATCCTAGGGCAGCTGAAATTTATAAACTTTTAAGAACGTCTGTTTCACCTAGACTCAAATCACCTATTGAGACATTGTGGGAATCAGACCTTGGTGTTGTTTGGCCAACTTCTTTATGGGATAGAATATGGTATAAGATACATTCCACTGCACGCACTGCAAGCCTCACACAGACCCTATATTTTTTTATAATAGACTTTTCTACACTCCTGTACGCCTTTACAAACTCAAACTTGCACAAAATGGCAATTGTTGGCACTGCTACACTCAGCAGGGTACTGACTTTCACACGTTTGTTTGCTGTCCATCCCTATCTACTTTTTGGTCCTCAATATGGTCTCGCATTTCAGCAAAAGCTCAGATCTCCTTACCAATATCAAATGAATTACTGTTTTTGGGTGGCATACACAATATATGGAGTTCATTCAGGCCTCTTGAAAAATTGGTGGACCTTTTGCTTTCTATTGCAATCTCTATTATTACTTCTAACTGGAAATCTTTGGAGAACATTACTCTCAGACAGTGGTGGAATTCTGTATGTTATCATCAAAGACTTTACAGCTACAAGCTTGACTCCACAGGAACTTTCTTCAAACGTCATCAGCTATGGTTGCCATTAAGTAACTATCTCTCACGCACTGCGAACAAAATGGATTTTTCTCCTCCTTTTAAAAAAATGTCAATATATTTCCAGTTTTTCTTCTTATATATACTTATTTCATCTTACATTCGCTGTAACTAATGTCTATTACCTCTCTCTCCACATGGCCATCACTTGATTTCCTTTTCTATCCCTGTAGCTCTTCTCCCTCTCTCTTTCTTCTTTCTTTATTCAAACTTGGAGTCTTTGATACTATATTGCTGTATATGCCTAATTCATGTACATGTTTAATATGCATTTATAAGTACAATATTCCTTATGCATATATATTGACAACTGCATATCTCTGTCCTGGCAATGTTAAGTTAATGTTCTTGTATTTGACTCAATAAAAAACATCTTTAAAAAAAAAAATAGGTTCTAACTTCTGTACCTCTCTGGATTCTTTGTTATATGTGCAGATTAATCGGACCTAATTGTTCTCCTCCTCCCTTGTTGTGTCTCTACAAACTGCAGGACCTCCGTACTTTTTCATTGTATTTTAACAGCCGGTTTTAGAATCTTTCGTGGTTAACCTCTTTCTGTAAATGTACCTATTATAGTATGTTCCTCCCTCACGCAGAAAGGCTCGGTAACGTAATTGCCTTCTGTGTTACCTGTTGCCCTTAGGAGATATTGCATTTGAGTTTGGCAGGGTGCGTATTCTGTGCTTGAACTATACTACTGCCCACTGTCTTTTTTCAGTTGTCTAATTTCTAGCCTGCATCTCTGTTTAAAGAATATGGCCGAGATTTAGGACGGCCTAGCCCCACTTCAGCGCTGCCTTAGTGTCATTTTTTTATGCTAAGGCGCCACTAACATGACCTACGCCATATTTACAAAGTGGCACAATGCATGCCTTGCACCACTTTGTAGCCCTTTGCGCTACATTATACGTGCGCCAGGCATAATGTATGCAAAGGGGGGCGTTCCCCATGTTAGAGGGGGTTGAAAAAATGGCACAAAGAAATCTAAGAGATTTCTTTGTGTCATTTTTTCCTGGGCTTTTAATGCCTGCTTAGAGCAGACGTTAAAATGGGGCACACCGCTGTTTACAATGGGCCCTTATGTACTGTTCAAAGTTAGCGTCAACACTTTGGCGCTAGCCCTGAACAGTACATCAACAGCATCAAAAAAGTTGACGCTATTGCCCTTTATCCTTCGCCATAGTGCGCCGTCCGACATGGTGGCAGTAGGAGGGCACTAAGGAGTTCAAGGAAAGTGGTGCTGCACTGGGTGCAGCGCCACTTTCCTTAAATCTGCCCCCATATTTCATGCTTGCTAAAATGACTGGTGAATGCCAGATTCAAATTATTGACTCCAGGATGTTCTATACGCCTTTCAACTTTTTCTTTCTTGCCATTCCAGATCACAGATATGTAGTTCAATGTATACCGTGTCCATATCAACACATGCATCGTAAAGTCACTGCTTTTAGTTGCCAAGACCATCTGCTCCTCCCACCATCCCATGAATGAATATTTATAGCTGGGGGTCAAGGAAGTGCTCACAGCTTTTACCGAGTTCTGTCTGAAATATTGCTTTTCAAACATAAATATGTTGTTTTTAAGCAAAAGCTAATCACTGTCCGTGAGCAAGCTGGTGTGGTCATAAAAGTAAATCAGTCTGCTGTTGTAAAAGTGCATTTATGGTGCTAGTCTCTGCTCATGTGCAATGCGTGTGTAAGATGAGTTGACATCTAGTGTTAACAGAAGAAATGTAGGTTCCCAATCATTCTCTAGGATTTTCCTAAAAAAACAGTGTTGTCTCTGCAACATGATGACAAGTTTAGGACAAGGGGGAACATGAAGTGATTCAAATATGTGTCAGGGGTCTCCAGGAGACCAGCAACAGAAGACACTGTCTGCCTCCCGGTTTCGTTAAAGAAGGCGAAAGAGCAGAGTGGTGTGTATGTCAGTTTTTAGAAATTGCCCCTCCTTCCAGGCCTTCCTCTTCGCCCCCTCCTAAGGAATTCATTTTTTATATATCTTCTACATCAGTGATGCAGAGCTCAGGAGGCATTTCATGTGTACGTTAATTTTTGTGAAGTTTCATGTTGGCTAGTTTGTGCAACTTCAGTAGAATCAGTTTGTAGATAAAGAGAATCAAATCTATTTAGAAGGAACAGCGGTTACATTTTGTCTTAGGACAAAATATAACCCCAGCTGGAACAATAATTTCTCAGATTTAGTCGAGTTATAGTAATAAAGATTGATTACAATTCAACTGTTCTCACCATTCTGGGCCATTATATGCTGCTCCACGTTTGCACGCTCCCTTTCTCTTCAGGGGCAGTGTTTCTCCATGAGGGTGCCTGCTTTCCTACTTATTGTTCTTCTTTGTTTTCTCCTCTTCCTTTTGGTCTTCCTCTCACCTTTTTTAAGGTTAAAAGGCCGCTGTAGTGAATAAGGCGAAACTCAATTAAAAAGGGTTGTGTTGTGCTGTTTCTTGTAGTGAAGATCCCTCTTACACATAGGGGATAAAGCTCACCTCTGAACTTGACTGTGTCATGAGTTGTCGTTTTTGTGTTTTCACTGTCCTCAGACGAATTCCATCATATCGCTTGGCAAAAGTCAACACCGGGAGTGTCTCAGGTTAAAAGAAATACAACAGTTTGACTGGTCGCAAGGGCTTTTTCTCCAGTGGGCCAGTTTGGTTAGTTGCACCCAGAAATCCTGCCGGACCAAACAATCTCCCTGGAAAGAAAATGTTGTGGCTACCATTACAGGAAGAAAGGAACTCAGGGGCATATTTATACTCTGTTTGCACCGAATGTGCATCAAAACTTTTGACGCACAATTGGCGCAAACCGTGCACCATATTTAAACTTTGACGCCCGAGGCCACGAACGCCAAAATTCCGCCAGGTGCATCATTTTCTGGATGTGGAAAACCGCCTTGCGTTAATGACATGCAAGGTAGGCATTCCCGTCCAAAAAATGACTAAAACTCCTGTGCGCCTTATTTATGCTATCGCGCTAAAATGACGCACGGCCAGGAGGCGGAGGTGGAAAATGACAAACAGCCCGATTTGCGTAAAAAAATAACGCCCGGGTCAGGGCAGGCATTAAAATGGGGCAAACACACCTGCACTTAATGAAAACACAAAGAAGCAACAGCAGAGCTCCAAAAGGAAGACATGGAGGTGCTTTTCATTCAGCATGCACGCAGGCGGAGAGCACAGGACCAACAACAGCAGCTTCCACAACACCAGCAGGGACCCCAAAGGCAACACAGAAGGCAGGAGAGGATATTCCGCACCAGGACAACCCTTATGGGACTCTGCCAACAAGACATCATTCAGAGGTACAGGCTCAACTGGCAAGCCATTCAGCAGCTACTGCGCAACATTGAGCCACAGTTGGCACCCAGCTTGCAGACACCCCACACCATTCCACCAGAAACCAAGCTGCTAGCTGTACTTCACATGTTGGCAAGTGGCTCCTTTCAAACCACTGGTGCCCTGGTTGCAGGGATCTCACAGCCATCATTCTCCGCCTTCCTACCCAAGTTACTGGATGCTATCATCTCCCACACAGCCCACCACATCAGCTTCCCCAACACACAGCAGAAGCAGCAGGAGACAAAACAGGGGTTTTACCAAATTAACGGCTTCCCACACGTCCTTGGTGCCATTGACTGCACACATGTACGCATTGTGCCACCTGCTGCAACCGAACATCTATACCGCAACAGGAAACACACATACTCCATCAATGTGCAGGCCATTGTTGACCACCGGGGTTTGATCACCAACATCGTGGCAAAGTATCCTGGGAGTGTACATGATTCATACATGTTCCGTCACTGCACCATCAATCAACACTTCCACAGCAACCCTCTAGGGTACACAAAACATACACCAGGACATTGACTCGTGGACAGATGACAATGAGTTTGTGACACCGCTAGGCATATTTGATATCCTCACCCAATGAGATACACACCTAGGGACAAATTACAATTCCAAATTACAACAGATGCTACTCCAGAGCCACAAGGGGACAATTTAAAACAACACAATGACAAAGACATGGCCCCAACTGGCAGTACAATTTGGAAGATTAATCTTTCAATATCACATCAATAACACTCAATCAAACACCCTTCCAAACAATACGTACTGTGTAAGGAGTGTGTAATGTTTTTTGCTGCAGGTCAAACACCATGACACACATAACATGATGATGACTACAATGAAGGTCACATGCAATGATTGAGGATGTGCCAATATCTCACATCACTCCTGCTCTCACATTGCCCACTACCAATAAGCAAGTTGGGACAATATTGAAAGTGCACATTCCTACACATACGCATTGCGACAAATTAACACACACACAACAGATGTACAAGCATGCGGACCTTCTGAAACTCAAAATGACAACCAAGTTAGCCATCTGAAATAGAACACGTTCAGTAGTATAGGTACACGTTACAAACTGAGTCGACTTGGCAAGGGCAGAGAAATAGGTCTGCAGTGAACTTGTCACACATGTGAAATTAGTTCACAGTCAATTGTTAACACCTCAGTGCTGACAACGTACGGGGATGTGTTGCACATTGTCACCTTGCCAAATCAGAGGGTCTCTCTGATGGTTAAATAATTCAATTGCATATGTGAAATTGGATGGGATGTCCAGGGTATATAGATGCAACTGTGTTACCACCATTGTGGAATTGATTCTGTGTATGGAAGTATCATGTCACCCCCAGTTAAGACACAGGGACACCTATTTCACATGACACAATGGATGGGAGTACACACTGTAATGCAACTCTACAAAAATACTGCTGACATCCGGTCAACAGCCAAACACCCGTTTACATAAGGAAACAACCCAATGCTGATGGTACATCCTAGAAGCCTAGGATTCCACACAATAACACAAACACCGATGAGTCACAGACAACACAAGAGAACTACTGCCATGCAAAGTGATAATCATGTTGCAAGGTACATCAACATGTTCTCACTCATTTTCTCTTTCAGCTGATCAGGGGTATGGGATCCAGCCATGGATCATGACCCCATTTGCAAACCCATGAAGTGCAGCAGAGCATGCCTATGGCATCCTGAAGTCGAGATTCAGGTGCCTCAACATCACCGGAGGCAGCCTCCTATACTCACCAGAAATGGTGTGCAAGGTAATTTTGGCGTGTGCCATCCTGCACAACATATGTGTAAGAAGGTTCATTCCCCTATATGAGCCCGACCCACAAATGCCTGAAGAGGAGGAAGAGGAGGATGCTGTCCATCAACATGAGGGGGACCATCCAAACACAGCTGCATGATTGCGTTGGAGACAACATATTGTCCAAAATTTCTTTTAACTCTACTTATCCATCACCACTGTCTTACCATATGTCAATAAACACCTATACTATTTACTATATCATGGTCTGGATAATAATTTTTGCATAACATTATCTCTAACTATCAGAATCAGAGTGTGGCCTCATGGAGCATTGCTGAAATACAGATTAGGACACAGAAAAATCCAAATCTATTTTGATGCGTATGCATGTACAGCCACATTGACACACACTGTAAATGACATATGTCCTGTACATTTCACATTTGAAGGGCAATATCAGAGGACCACACCTATTTCACACATACATGTTGGCAATATGGTTAATCGCAGCATATGGCACACAACTAAGACACCATCAGTCAATAAGGGAAATAAATGCCTCATACATGAGGCAGAGGATGTGCTATTGCATTGGTGACAAGAAGGTATGAACAGACCCTTGACAGAAGTAAGCCTTACATCACCTATCTTTGCAAGGACTATGTATGACAAGATTTCCATATAAGCAGCAAATAGATAGCACAAGTGCCCCAGGCGTGACTAGCATTGCTCACACAACATCCCTTGCACATGGCAGCCCATGTCCTAAGTCCAGCCACACCCATGTTCCCTGACTCAGCCCACCCTTCTTCAGAGGTCCCTGGAATTGGAATATGTGGCCCCAGATAATCCCTCCTCTACACAAACTCAGACTCACAATGTCAATCCAGTGTGCTACCCTCTTTAGTATGGTATGCCATAGTCATTGTACTTCTGTCTGCATGGACGTCAGGTTAAATAATGCACTGGCTTGTAGTCTGTAGGACCTGTAATCACCTGTACATTGCTTCCCACGTGAAAGGTACTGTTGGCCCTTTGAACTTGAATCTCACCTACAGGACTTGTGAGAGACTGATGCTGCACACACCTGTGAGCACCTCCATGCAGACCAGCCATTTGAACATGCATTGCCCTTGCAGCTGCCTGGAACAGCAGAGAAGCTGCCATTTTATCTATAACACTCTTATTTATTGCCATATAAATCAGCTGTTTAACAGAGCCCTTAGGTTAATGTGTTACGTTCCAACACAAAGGAGAAACACAGTTCTCAGTTTCCACAGTGTTGTTCCACCTTTGACCAGTCTCAGTCTGACCACTGTGTATTTACTTGTCAAATGTTTGGATCCTGATTGACCCTGCATACTATTAGCCTGACTGGCTCCTGTCTTTGTGTTACCTTAAAGATTCCTTGTGGCTACATTTGTATCATAGTTGCTTTCCCAATCCTCAGATTCCTCCTGGGGCATTGTGTCAGGTGGGTCTACAATACATGCTCCAATACATTGCATAGCATAATCAGTTTATTTATCGTACCCTGGGGGGGACTTGTCTCCAAATAGCCGAATCATGGCCTATCCCTTGTCTGGGTTTTATGTATGCATGAGTGACAAATATTGACAGTGTACTATAGCTGTATGCATGGATTGGGTATGGTGCCTCCAGCACAGCAAACAACGTCAGATAATGTGCATGAAATGTCTATACATGTTATAACCCTGACAGTCCACACGCTGATTCACATTGCTCTCAACATCTTGATGGGGCTTGTATGGTGAATAGCTGTGGGATTAATAAGCACAGAGGCACTGATGTTCCCAGATGGAGTGGGAATTTTAGAGGCCAACCTGTGTACAAATGTTGTGAGGACACCTGCCGGTATAAGAATCCTGAGACAGTACCTTTGTCAGCACACCAAGATTGCCCTATTGACAGTCTCATAACACATCTGCAGTGACAGAGCTGGACCATCCCCATGTGTGTTCGCACTTCCTCATTGGCTTTCCTTCTATTGATCTGTGAAGGATACTTTGTAGATACAAGAAATGGCTCCACAAACTCATGACTAAACCTGCATGTAACTGTGACAACATAGAGCCCAATAATGATACAGGCTAAACATTGGCCCACGCACATGAGCCACACACCTCTGTGCATTTTACCACTTGAAATATGTGAACACGTGCTGTTTGGTCTGCTGGTCCTCCACTGCCATAGGAGAGACATGGCTCAGTTATATGATTCCAGCTGTGGCGTAGCATTACAATTGTGTATTATATTTGGGACTCGGTGTCACAAACAAGGCACCCCCATAGCATTATCCCATGTCTGACTCATGTTAGGTAAACAAACAAGTGCCTAGGAAGTAGTATCTAACATTCCAGGACATGTGATGGCAAAGGTTTGGAACATTGACATGAACAACCGTCTGCTATCAATCCTGTGCATGCTTTGTCATTGGTGGTGCCTATGTTCCCAAAAACCTAGGAAGTGCACACAGCAGTTGTTGTTATGTGTATGACTAACACATGTCCTCTCTCATTTCCATACTGACTAGCATCTGAGGGTTGGACACATTGACTCCACATGCATGCAAGCAGATTTGCAAAAATGCATCTTGTGATGGTCACACAGTGGGACAACAACAGTAGTAGTAGCCAAATCACACACATTGACCCATAGACATTGAGTTACTGTATTGAGTTGCGTCACCTTGCTATCCTCTCTTGACGCGAAACATGCCCAAACTGGGTAATACCTAATTGTATCCCACATGTTTGGCCATCTATTGCATCAGTGAAGAGTGCAAATCCAGTACAACAACTAGAGGATCATGATCCGCAGTTGTATGATCTGTCACATGTGCCCATACACCGTAATGCCCAATGTGGGTGCAATCAGCCTAACTCTGTATTGTCACAACTGTCATGTGCTATTGCAAATGAGAAATGACCCAAACCCAGTTAAAGACAGAAATATTGGTGCACACGTGTAAAAAAAGACGCACATGTGTCAAAAAATGACACATATGCGTTGAAATATGACGCACATTGCCAAGAAACATCCATTGGCCCTGACCGGTAATTCCCACAATGTACCCCCTAAAATTGGTAAAGTATGAAACATATTTAAAATTATGTCTGATCATCTTTTGAGAAAAACAGAATGCAATTTACTGAGTAAGGACCTGGGATTCTGTCCCACACAGACTAACGATCAGGTTGAGACTTTTGTTGATTTATTTAAATTTATCCGTCAACTTAAATTGAAGAACTTTTTTTCCTCCCGTTATGGAGGGACATCAAGTGGTGGTATCCCCATATCTCAGTCCGTGGATCATATAAGTGTGAGCACGGACATACCAGTTGAATCAGTATCAGACCTGTATGGTATACAACTTCTGATGTCCTTACAGGATGATGGTGTAACTAGTATTGAGGACATCAGATCTGATTTAGAAATTAAGGAGGATCTTAATACCACTAGCGGTCTTAGATTACGGTCCAAATTCATACCTTCTAACATGCACAGTAATATTGATTTATTTTCGACGAAGGTCTCATCTGATTTACTCAAATATTTTAGTACTTTCAAAATTAACTGGCAATACATAGATAATTTGACCTCATTAGAACGCAAAGCCCTCATCAGCCTTAAAAAAGATCAATCTATTGTAATTCGTGAGGCTGACAAAGGTGGAAACATAGTCATAATGAATAAGTGTGACTATATGCAAGAAATAGACAGACAATTGGCAGATACAGCATGTTATAAATGTCTCACTGGTAATCCGATCCCAGCACTGACTGAGTATATCAACAACAAACTGTGGGGATGGCAGGAACTTGGTTTACTTTCTGACCTTGAATATAAATACTTATTAGTAAAACATCCAAGACACTTGTATCTATATTCTTCAAAAATACATAAAGTAGGTATATTCCCTCCAGGGAGACCCATAATATCAGGGATTGATTCTCCCACAGAGAAACTTTCGGAATTCGTGGATTTCTTTTTACAAAAATTTGTTTCAAACTTACCTTCATATATTCAGGACAGTAAAGATATCCTTAATAAATTTGAGGACTTCCCTTGGACTGATGACCTTCTGTTCGTCACTATGGACGTGAACAGTCTTTACACGTGTATTCAGAAACCGTTTGGCATATTGGCAGTTACTTCCTACCTCAATACTCGTACTGCTGATCACTTTTCCCATAACCAGATGCTTCTAGAAATGATTGATATAATTTTATCAAGGAACTACTTTCTCCATAATACCAAGTGGTTTCAACAAATCCAGGGGACGGCGATGGGTTCTAAATTCACCCCGTCCTACGCCTGTCTTTTTATGGGATGGTTTGAGAAAGTAAATGCTTGGGGAAAACATGCCTCCCCCTGGATTGAATTTATTGTATTTTGGGGGAGGTACATTGATGATATCATCTTAATATGGAATGGGTCTATTGATCATCTTACCCAGTATCATGCCTTCCTCAACGATAACCCCTACAATGTCAAACTTAGTTTACAATATAGCAAGGTTTCTATTGACTTTTTGGACATTAGATTTTTCATACAACATCATTCTGTACAAAGTGTTTTGTACAGAAAATCCACTTCCTGCAACAGCCTCCTTCATGCGACTAGTGCACATCCATCCTCTGTAATTAACAATATTCCCTTTGGTGAGATGACATGTGTACGACGCAATTGTAGTTCTGATGACCAGTTTCGGGAACACATCGGTTTTGTTAAACAGTGATTCACTAATAGAGGTTATGATCCAATGATCCTTCTTAAAGCAGAACAACGTATTAACAATATACCAAGAAAGGACACCTTGATCCCTACACTTCGTAGCAACAAAAAATATAAAAAAAGCACTGAACACTTGACTTTTGTTACTAGATATACAGTTTATAGTCAGGGCATTTATAAAATACTCAAAAGCTATTGGTATTTGCTAATCGGTTTACCCGGACTTAGAGGGCTCTTGCCTAAAACTCCAAAGATTACCTATCGAAGAGGAAAGACTCTTAGGGACTATTTGTGTCACAGTTATGTCTCTGAACCTAACACTACCACATGCCTTCCTACAAAACCTTCTGGTTTTTATACCTGTCGTGAATGTAATATGTGTGCCTTTGGTTTGGACAAAACTAGAACTTTTAGTTACAATAATACTGGAAGATACACTATTAAAAGTTTCATTAACTGCAATAGTAAATTTGTGATTTACATTTTAGGGTGTTCATGTAAGAAAATATATGTGGGTAGCACTATTAGATCTCTTAAACAAAGAATGCAGGAACATGTGTGTGCTATTAGGAACAAAGATAGTAGGTACCCTCTGTCATCACACA
Organism: Pleurodeles waltl; assembly: GCF_031143425.1. Lineage (NCBI taxonomy): Eukaryota > Metazoa > Chordata > Amphibia > Caudata > Salamandridae > Pleurodeles > Pleurodeles waltl. The sequence continues at coordinate 142,785,278 of NC_090437.1, read as the reverse complement.
TTGCGTTGGTTCACCCTAATGATGACTCGATTTGGTTTCAAGGGATTGATCATATCCCGCAACATCCTAGGGGAGGGAACAGGGAATTACAACTACGCAAAAGGGAGGCAGCTTGGATTTGCCGATTACGTGCAATAGAATTGGGACATAACACGGATCATGAGTTCCATTACTTTTTATGAGGCCTGTTTATATTCAGTACTCATTTATGCGTGCTTTCTAGTATAACTAATTGGTCTATGTTTTAAACTTCATCTATGACATGCTTATGGGATCTTAGGGGGTCATTCCGACCCTGGCGGTAAAATCCGCCAGGGCCGGGGACCGCGGATGCACCGCCAACAGGCTGGCGGTGCATCCCTGGGCATTCTGACCGCGGCGGTACAGCCGCGGTCAGAAACGGGAAACCGGCGGTGTACCGCCGGTTTCCCGCTGCCCTGGGGAATCCTCCACGGCGGCGCAGCTTGCTGCGCCGCCATGGGGATTCCGATCCCCTTACCGCCATCCTGTTCCTGGCGGTTTTGGCCGCCAGGAACAGGATGGCAGTAAGGGGTGTCGTGGGGCCCCTGGGGGCCCCTGTAGTGCCCATGCCAATGGCATGGGCACTGCAGGGGGCCCCTAACAGGGCCCCACAAAGATTTTCAGTGTCTGCTTTGCAGACACTGAAAATCGCGACGGGTGCCACTGCACCTGTCGCACCCTTTCCACTCCGCCGGCTCCATTTGGAGCCGGCATCCTCGTGGAAGGGGGTTTCCCGCTGGGCGGGCGGGCGGCCTTCTGGCGGTCGCCCGCCCGCCCAGCGGGAAACTCAGAAGAACCGCGGCGGTCTTCTGACCGCGCAGCGGTATTCTGGCGGCTCCCGCCGGCCCTGCGGTTACCGCGGCCGGCGGGAGTCAGAATGACCCCCTTAGTGTCCCTTAACCTTTTTTCATATACTCCTTGACGACCATTTTCATATGACATCACTTGTTCATTGTATGTTAATGTATTTGCTTATTGTCTGAACAACGTAATCTATTTTAATTTTAATTTTATGCATAACAAGTTTATGTGGTCTTGACATTGACCTCCATAGAAAATTTCTGTTCTGTTATTCACTAAGTGTATGTGACATTTTGTGTTTCGCAAAACTGTATCCTTGTAGTTGTCTCGTAAGTCCTTTCAATGTATTTTACCTTGGTTATATATTTTTGAAATTTATCTATTTTCTGTACAACACATTTTTCCTTGTTTCAATTTCATGTACGACATATGTATTAGGTTGGAGTACGGGCTCGTATTGAAGACTTACTCTTTGTGATTGCATGTCACCATCTGATTGCTTGTTGTATATTTATCATTTCTACAGCATTGGACTCTTTCTGGTTTATTGTGTTTGTTACACGTTTTGGAGTGGTGCACCCCCTATATTTATCAGTAAAATTATGGATACAGGTTATTTCAAAGCATGTGCGTGAAAAAAAGGACGCATGGACTGAAAGCTTCATAATATTTTGAAGCATAAGAATAAAAATGCATCACATTTGAGGCAGGAAGTAATGTAATAGGATATCCTGTTTACAGAATTAGTACAGTGGGTGTACTTTCACTTTCACTTTGCAGTCTGTGATATTTCCTGACTGTGTGGCTGTGTTTTGACTTGCCTCTCTGTGCATTTTGTGATTTTGTCTCCAGTGTGGTCTTTTAGTTGTCTTTTTCTGTTTCATAACTGTCTTTTGTATCCTGTCTTAGCGTTTTTTTGGTCATTTGTAGTGTCAACATTTGTCTTTGTTGTGTTAGGAGTCTGTTGTGGGTAGTGGTAGTTTGGGTATAGTTGGGCTGTGTTCTTTGTTTTTTTGCATTTCCCTGTCCTACTTTCCCTCTATTCTCCTCTGTACCCCTCTATTCCTTTTTTTTTTTATTGCAAGCATGTTGGATAGGCCTCGTCTGGGCAGGATGGGAGAGGAGGAGCTGGTGGTCGTGTGATCCAAGGCTGTCACACAGAGGCAAGGAGGCTCCGGTGGGCAAAGGTGTTGTACCATCTGCAGAGAATCTAAAACACACCGTGCAGTGACCACCAGCTGAAGCACCGCTGGGCTGACCTTTTTGCCAGGGAGCAAGACCTGCTGGACCACCTGGGGATTGTGACTGGTGGCCCTGTTGGTGAGTACAAATAATTGTAGTGTGCACTTTTAAATGCTCTATATTGACAGTAGCTGATTTGTGCATATGCTGCAGGCAATGTTTTTGAACAAGTGGAATGCTAGTTAAACATACAGGGCCATAGTTCTACTTTGTTAGCACCGCAAATTCGACCTCTTTTGAAGCAAGAGCGGCGCTAACTTACAAAATACAATTGTATTTTCTAAGTTTGCGCCACCTTTGTGTCAAAAAGCAGAACAAATGCGGTGCAAAATTTGTATAAATCTGGGCCACAGTTGCCCGTGAGGTATTCAATATTTCCTACACATTACCGTCATTTGTTGATTTGTTGACGCAGAGGCTAGACTAACTTTCAAAACACCACAGGAGCCTGTAAATTAGTGCTGGCTTCATGTCAATTGATGATGCCAATGTGGCTCTAACATATGTTTCATGCATGGTCTGTGAGTGTATCAGGAAACATATGTTCTGAAATCCAGATTTTTACAATAAATAATGTGTCCCTCAATTGTTTTCGGATACATTTTTGAACTGGATTCTGACACATACATAACAAGTTATAGCTTACCTCAAGTAACATCTTAGACTGATATTTTGAGTTTGTAGTACCGCATTTAAATTAGGGATGGATAGCAAAAAGTATGCACACGGGTTCATATCTCTATGGTTGGTACAACTTACCATAGCTTTGGCACATCAAATGAAGACAATTATACAAATTGAGGGCTAACAACTGTCCCTGGCCCTCTGTACATTGTGCCTGTGTGTCTTAAATTGGTGTTAGTCACAATGTCTGGGTGACTGGTATTGCAGTCCTCACGGAAAGTGGCTTTGCATGTCTCTCATGGATACACATGATGAGAGAAATACACACCATGAATTTGTCTTCTAACTAATGAAGGAGCATGTTTGCCACCACAGGATAGTCAGGGCCACTGCATGTGTGCAGATATGTGTGTCTCACTCATTGGAGTCCGGGGGTCTGTACATGTTTGCAGTGGTATGTAGGATGCAGTATCATCATGTCTGAAAGGCTTGACTTTCTGAGTTCATATTACACATAGTATTTGTATTAGGAAGTGTTGTACAGTGCATAGACATTGAACACATTTCTCCCTTCCATGCCTTACAGGTGGACCTGCCCCCTACACTATCGGAGAGATGGCTCGATTTGCGGACCCAGACATCTCCAGTAAGTGTTGATATTTCTGTTCTGTGTTGTGTTTTCTGATGATGTGTGATTGACTCCTGTGTGTTTGACACATAGCAAGGTGTGATGCGCTGGTCAATGATTGGTTTTGTTCCTTGAGTGGAGTATCATTTTTTCCCCATCTTTAAGTTGGCCACTCATAAGCGTATTGTAATCATTTGGGATTGTAGGTCAGTCGTGTAGGCACGGCAATGTGAATAGGGATGAGTTATGTGGATAAAATTTGAAATCAGAAAATGTAGCAGTGAACCATATTAGTGATTTAGTCAGCAAGTCAGACCCTGATTCTCCCAGAATAGGGATGCCAAAGTCTTACCCACAGACTTCTGCTTCCCTATTCACTAATGAACATGTTTGACTGTATGTTTAACTTCCTAGAAGCATGTAGCTCCACATGTTGTGCTACAAGTATGAGGCACTTGAGTACAATGGCCTAGGTGTGCATGCAGCTCATGGCCAGAGGTGTGCTTGATAAGTGTTGATGGGATTGTCCAAGGTTTGGGTGTATCCTAGTTGGACTTCCTCCTTACCTGTGGTGTGCTGGCCAACCCCATGTACAGCTCTCCAAAGCATCCTGGGTGTCCTTGCTGTTTGAAATTATTTTTTGCTTGTCCACCCCCCCCCTCAAGCACAGGGGTAGGGTTGTGAATAGTGTACCTAGGACTGATGATCCAAGTTTAGTACATAGACATGCACATTTTTAAATCACTTGTCCAAACCTAGGATACCCACTCATGATTAGCAACTGCATTCTATACTGGCAATTCCATTTACAACTCGCAGATCTTGTGGCCCTAGATTGTCATCAAGAACATAGTAATTTGTTGGCCTGTCAGTGGTGGAGGATTTGCAGCATGATTTTTACCTGAGAAATCGCTGAACAATGATGCCAAAGTCATTCCAGTTGTTACCCATCTTTTAGGGTTTTGATGTGCTGTTTGATGATAGGACATGTGTAGGCTGGCTTGGCATGTACTGCCTCAGGGACAATCAGTGATCTGTATGATGATATGGGCTGTTTCAGGTACATTTGATGTATTGTCTGATTTACTTCTTGAGCCATTTCACAGAATGAAGTACCTAAATTTGTTTTTCAATTTGTCTTAACAGCTGCCAATATGACTCCCATTCAGATTCAAGAGTTTCAGCGCAGGGCAATGCGTTACCGTCACATTCAGGATGTGGAGTCTGGGTTCCGCAACATGGCAAGGCGTTATCGCCATGAAAGAGCCTCTGGAGCGTGGAGGGCATTTGCCCAAGAGGACCCTTCGGTGTCCACCACAGCCACCACCACCAGCACCACCACTACCAACCAGGTGGCACCAACATTATCAGGGACCTTTGCTGGACCATCATCATCCACAGCTCCAGGACCTGTCACAGCACCACCTGCACCTCCTCCTACAGACATGGCACTGACAAGGGTCCATACTTCCTCCATTGGCACACAGACCACCCCTACTGCAGTCATAGACCCTGCAGCTTTTAACCAGATGCAACGGAACTTGGACCGTGTTTTGCGTAAAATGACCAGGCTGCAGCAGGAGATGGCACAAGTGAATTGGAGGGTGCATGCCATCAAAAAGACAATGCAGAGGGCCAACTTGAACTTGTAGGCTTATACTCAGCCATGATTCCCTCCCCTCCCTCCTCTTTCCTGGTTCTTTAATTTAGCAGGTTTAGGGGGCTTAGTGTTAGATTAGTATTGGCTGTTAGTTTAGTTAGTAGTAGTGGGTGGGGGTATCATACTTTTTACAACTGTTTCTTATTATGTGTGTTAAAGATGTTGGGGTTTTGGTGTTTTAAAAAAAATACAAAAAATTTATATTTGTTTAGTATAAGATAGTATGTGTTAAGGTTAGTATATGTTGTCCTCCATGTGTCCCGTTTAGATCGTTTCGTTAAATGTGATAAGTAAGTTTAGCTTAGGTTAGTTAGGGACAGTTGTGGGAAATGTGTAGTTAGAGTAGTTTAGGTTAGGTAAGGTGTTTCCCCTGGTTTTAGCTTCTGTTTTTACTGTTTTATAAATATCTAGGTTACCCTTTACAGCAAGTGTCAAATTCTTGTAGATCAGGGCCTTGGCATAAGTGAACAGTGTCTCTTTGGTGCAACCATATCCCAACTGAACTGTTACATTGGCAGCTACACCAAAGCTACTTAGCTAAGATTCAGCCATCCATTGCACCCACCACTCACGGTTACTATGGATCCAAAAGTGTGGGTATTTTGTGGTGTATGTTTTCAATGTCACATACTTTGCTAACAGATTTTGTATTGAGGACACTGTGTTAAGTCTGCCTGCAGCCTGATGTCCAAGCGAATCCTTATAAGGTGAGTGGTAGTATGCTCCCATGTAGTATGGTATACATTACTCACACCGATCATTTGTTACAAATTTAAGCCTGGTGACTTATTTCTATGGAAACTCATACACATCCATTCATGCTGTATGGTGTGTGTTAGCTAAAAATTGGGGCAAATGTCACACACATAAGTTTTAACTTTCAGAAATAATTGAAGGCACTATTTTCTGGCTTAGACATCACTTGAGGAAGCGTTATTCTGTCCAACACAGCATTATGGTGTAAAGTTTCTATTTTCATATGAAATGACCCTTAGGGATGGCAGATGATGGTACAATCCAGACCACTGTGCATATCAGCCAAGATTCGTTCAGGTCAGGTGTTTTGACAATCAATATTCATTGACCTGAGGTAAACATCCCTGATGGCCATCAAGGTTGATGTGTCACATTACACAGAGACAAAGTTGTTGTATAAGTGCTATTTATTTAAAAGCGCTGTAGTGCTATATGTACATTGTCCATGATTGTGAGTCCATTATTGTGACATCTTCCATTGTGATCCTACACAAGTGAAAAAGGACATGTCATTGGACATGCTGGGGTGAAGTGTCAGACAGTGCAGAGGGACAGGATTTGCCAATGAGGTAGTGAGAGACAATCGCAGGGCAGGGTGACAAGATAAACAGTAGGTTGAAGAACAGTGCTTGAGTACAGTTGTTGCAAGACTGGCATGTTACAAGGCACAGGACCTTGGTAATAGGTGGCCATGTGGCAGGGACTAGTGCTACCGGGTACTCTTATGGGTGAAGGTGATCTGTTCCACATCTTCATCTTCTGATGTGTGTGTTGTCTCCTCTGTCCTTGGTGGTGGTGGTTGTGAAGGGGCAACACACACCTCAGTGTTTGAAGATGTGGAGTCAGACATCCCGGTAGCTGCCAACTGTGGGGCTCTTAAGGGCAGTACTGCAGCAAGGAGGAACTGCTGGTTCTTAAGAATAGCAGCCACATCACGGTGGTAGGCAGCCAGGTCGGCCCTGAGGGGTTCAATATTGCATTTGTGCACACGTTGACAGGATTGTTGTTGTAGGTGTTGGGTCAACTCTATTACAGCTGTGCTGATTTCCTTCAACCCTTTTTCAAGTTCCTGCAAGATTGTTGTTCACCCTTGCATAGCTGCTGCCTGTTCTACAGTTAACATCATGCACGACGCACCCCCTCTAGGCTGGTTGCCATATTTTGCATACCCACCATAACCTCCTTGGCCAGCTCCCACTGTAGTCCAACTACAGTTCACTCAAAGCTGATGGCAGTGTCGTCAGAGTCCTCAGCTGTGTTGGAGCTGGCAGGTCGTACAATTGGGGTGGTGGGTGGATCCTCTGTGATGGCTGCTAGTTCTGTGCTCCTCCTTGTGACTGAAGGTGGGGTCTGGAGGGTTCCAAGGACATCTTGGAGGGTCTGCTGGCTGATGTTTGTCAGCTTGTCATCCATGTCATCAGGGTAGTCCTGGACAGGCATATCCGAAGGAGAGGCATCGTCCTCTGCAATTAGATATGGTAAAATTAGTGTGTCTGTGTTGTGGGATTTGTAATGTGACATGCCTGCCTTCCGATTATTTTCACATTGTGATCTTGGTTCCTGTTCATTGTTCCTGTCTTTCATATTAGCATTCTCCCAGACCTATGCCCCACCTCCATGTCACATGTATTGAGGTCAGTTTGTGGACTTGTCAGCATCACATCCTCTAGGTGTTTGTTCAGGCCAAATTGTGAATTGCCACCTTCTTGTCCTACTCAACCCTCCGTCTACTTCCATTCTCATGGTGAGGCCTTTCACTGGCTGTGGGTGTTCTGATGACAGTAGCACGACACTTAACAATCTGGAACTGACCCAGTCTCTGATCTTTCACATCCACCTATATGTTGTTGAGATCTAGCATATACTATGTATAGCATTGGTTTGGCACGATATGGATATCAGCATTGGTAATGTGTACTGCTGATGTTGGGGAATGTGTGGTACATTGGATTGCACTGATTGTCCTAGCAGTGTTATATTTCCTCCTCTGACGGTGCGGGTGTATTTCTGTAACCAGTTACATGTGTCCTCCCCCTCAATGCTGTTGTCTGAGCAGTATGACATTTGGGATGTTGCATGGTGTCATTGGAGCTATTGTGACCCAGGCATAGGGTGGACCCTGACATATGCAGCATGGGTATGACATTGGTGCTGTGTACCTCATAATGTTTATGACAATGGCTGATGTTTGTAGCAACTATGGACAATCACATTTGACAAGATTGGGACATTTGTATTCGATTTCAGGGAATTGATAACGTTGTCTTCCTGAACCCTCTAATTTGGGTGTGTTTGATCCATGGGGACGTTACTGCCATTAGATATTTGACCTGAACGCACAGCAGAGGTGGTAGTGGCTACTGTTGTCAATGTCACATTCCACTTGCAGATATGGCCAGAGGTTCTTAATTGGGCACTAGTTAATGTAGGGAGAATACTGGCTGACGTGTGAAAGGCTGCCAGTTTAACATTGTACCCTGCCCTCCTGGCCTGGCTTTACCTTTGCAACATCCTTAGCATGGCAGCATACTATGCAAAGGTTGTTGGTGTAGTATTGTGCCCCAGGTTTCCTCTGTATAGCCCATGCCCCCGTGCCCCTTTATCCATGCCACTCCCTGAATATCATGACTTACATGCATTGTGTAGTAGGTATGCCCACCCCCGCTTGCAGTTAACATTTGTGCATTTTAGTTCCCCATGCGACTTACCCTGCATGTGTGTTGTCTCCTGGTAGTCTGTGCTGTCCTGTCCTTGAATCCCTGTGACGATCTCCTCAGGGATGACGGCTGCGACCATCTCCTCCATGTGGTCCAGGGCCTCCTGCGATGCTGGACTCCCATCTCCAGTCTGCAGTGCTGCCTTCCTGTTCCTGGCCATCATTTCCCTGGTCCTGAGCTTGCAGTCATGCCAGCATTTCTTGCACTCGATGACTGTTCTCCGTACTTCTGCCACACTGTTAATCTTGTCAACAATTTGTTGCCATATTGCCTCTCTCCTACTGATTGGTAACTTTGAGGTGACAAACAGTTGGTGCTGGGGTTCCGTCACCTCTTTCACCAGAATTTCCTGCTCCTCTGCACTAAAGCTACACATCCTTTTCTTCTTCTCCCTGTCTCGGACCTTGTGTGGGTCCTCCTGGCTGGTTCCTGGTCTGTTGCCATCTTCCTGGGGTCTGTGCAAGCATCTGGGATCCATTTTGGCTCTTCTTAGCACATTTTGCAGTGTTTGCACCGCTTTTTGATGCAATTCCGTAAAAAAACAGCACGTATCCGGTTTACGACGTCGTAAAAGGGCTCACAGTCATTTTCGCCACGTTAACGTCGTTTTCCTTTACGACGTGACGCATTGGTTTGAGTGAAAAAAAAATGACTCACACCTGTGCTTTGCGCCGCCATGCGTCAAAGTATAAATTTGACGCCCGCACGGCGCAAAGAAATGCATTGGCGCAGTTTTGCATCAAAAAGTATAAATATGGGCCTCAGTACCCGTGTTCTGAAAAGTAAAATTAAAGCCAGTGTAAGGGGACAGGGTAGGGGAACCATGACTTTCTTGGCCCTCATGAACCCCCCTGGCCTGGGGTCAAAATGTATTTCTTTTCATCCTGCTAGACCCGTCGTACTCTCACTGGAGATTATGACTGTGGGAGACCCATTGACCCAGTGTGGCACCTCCTTTGTGGTCCTGTGGGACTCCTGTTGGAATCAGTGTATACCTCTGTGCTCACACCGGAGTCATGCAGAAACGAAAATAAATAAATAAACAGATAGGAAGATTGTGATGTGGGTTCCGTGGTTAGTTGGCTGGTTGAAGGACTTGACAAGGCCCTGAAGCCAACCCCACTCTATTACCGGAAACGGGGGCACGGTAGTAGGTTTGCACACCACTAAACATACATTAAGCATTTAGGTACATGAATTTGAAATAAAGAACGTATTTGACTTTTCCAATAATCTTTCCCAGCAAGATTAGGGTCTGAAAGAGGTACACTGCCAATGGCTTTGTCATATGGCACGATAATAATACAAACCCTCTGGAATTTGCAGAGTGGCTTAGCAGCATGAACCACTTCTTACAGATCAGATTCACCATCAATGAGAAAAAACGTAATTTTTTGGATTTACACATCTTTTCTGATGATGGGATACTCAAATCTGAGGTTGATTATAAACCAACAGATAGAAGCAATCTCTTGAGCTTTGAGAGCTTAGTCCAAGGGGAGCTAGGGAGAACCTTCCCTTTAGCCTATTTCTGCACTAAAAACGTAATTGTACTGAATTAACCGACTACAGGAAACATGCTAAGAAACTAAAGCTCAAATTGAGAGAGAAAGATTAGAATCATAAAGAAAGCATAGAAGAGGGCTCATTACAGCAATTGCAACCTACTTCTACAGACTAAAACAAGGGAGCAGGGCAGACGATTAGTACTTGTTACAGTGTACAGCACGTTCTCCAACAAGGTCAGGAAATTGATTACGAAGGATTCGAAGATCCTGAACTATGGACTTTTGAGCACGGAACACCCTATGTTTTCTTCAGAAAAGGGTAGGAGCATAAAGGATATAGTAGTCCACACGAAACCAAGGACCAAAGTAGCAGGACCCAGACAGCGAATGTTATGGGATCTACCTTCCCAGGCCTCCCACTGCAGCGGGTCATCACCCTGGCAGACAGTGCAACATACGCTTCCCTTGAAAAAACAGAACTGAAATATCTAAGCCTACCGACCCGGTGGACCATAAGGCATCATAGCGATTAAAACTCAGCAAATATGGGATACGTTATCATATGTAGGTATGGAGTGAAATGCATAGGCATGATCAGAGGAAAAGTAAGGACACAAATTAACATCGGACTACATTCAGATGCAAGAAGGCAACCACTAAAATGTTGAGACATTATATTGACCAAGGACACAATGAGAAATATTTGAGGTGGTATGTACATAAGAAACTAGCTCCAGGCAGGAATGACATGTAAACAAACTATCTGAGCTTCAAACAAAGGTGCGTCGACAGACTTACATTTTTTCGTGTTTAATAGACAGGCCCCACTGAGAGAAAGGTGCAAACTAGACACTTGAATTTGTAATTTGATTACGAGTATGTTGGAATACACCTGACAGTGTGCAAAGAGTGTGAATGGTACTAAGGGCCAGTTGCTAACACTATTGTGCAAGTGATTAGCCAAATGTTTGGATAACTTGCCTTGGACCATGAATTTGATTAGGCACATAGTAGAATAATATATAATGGCAAGTCAACGGTCTGTTACTACTGGACCAAATAGATGAAAATAAAAGTCATACTGCTTGAGCGAATCATGACCCATGTCATATGACTTAATAAGTGACTGAAGTATAGGTTATAATATCGTTTAACATCTATGAACAGACACTTGTAACTTAGGGCTACTAGAATTTGGCACATCGCAAACAGCTAATCGGGCCGTTTGCGATGTGCAAAATGCACTTTGGTATGTTCAACCCCATTTTTGCAATTCGGTAAAATATTTACCGGGATTGCGAGTCGCAATTAGGAAGGGGTGTTCCCTTCCTAATTGCGAGTCGCAGTCCCATGTATGTTTGTTTTGTGACCCTGAATGTGGCCGCAAAACAATCATAGTTAGCACCAGTGTCAAACTGGTGCTAACCCATTCGCAAACGGGAAAGGGTCCCCATGGGACCCTTTCCCCTTTGTGAATGGCAGTAAAAACATTTTTTCAGAGCAGGCAGTGTTCTGAAAAAATTAAATGAAAACATTTCATTTTTTGTTTTTGAAATGCATCTCGTTTTCCTTTAAGGAAAACGGGCTGCATTTAAAAAAAAAAAAAAAAACTGCTTTATTTAAAAGCAGTCACAGACATGGTGGTCTGCTGTCTCCAGCAGGTCACCGTCCCTGTGAGGGTGGCCATTCCAAAGGGGGTCGCAAATTGCGACCTACCACATGATTATTCATGAGGTAGGGCATTTGCGACCCCCTTACGAATTGCAAACAGTGTCATTGACACTGTTCAACATAAGGTTTTGCGACTTGTACATGTAGCCTTTAGTATCTGACAGTCATCTATCACGTCACAGACATATGACAGAACCATGAACACTACACCTTGATTTCCAAACCAGGCAGGTAATCCATACCTTTTAACACATAGAAGGAAAATCATGATCAGACCAAATGACAAGGTTTAACAAATTAAAGTGTTCTCTTTCTATTTCACAAATGTGTGACAACAGAAGAGGTCCCTCTCTGGTGAGGTCAGTGTGGCAGGAATCCCTAAAATGTAGGGTAAGTGAATGCAACTCTTGAGTTTTGTTCACGCTTTTTCAGACGTGTGCTGTTACCTTTGTGGGGCAAAGATAATAAAATAGGGAAGCTGTCTGACCAGTGTAGTGGATCCTATTTAGTTTTAATGGGAATGAGGAGCTAGCTTAGCCTTCTGGCTTTCAGGCCTGTGCCCCCGTCACCCAGTGACTTTGAACCTACTTAGCTTGCTCTGTTTTAGCACATTTATTTAATTAATTCTTCCAAGATGGCTGCCATGTTTATAGTTAGGAAGATGTTTTAATTTCACTTTATCAGTGCCATTCTGCAAAGGCATCACTATCAGGGTCAAAGATAAATGAGATGCGTAGGTTTTCCCACTTTCGTGTACCAGTAACATAATGTACCTTTTCAGGGAATTGTTTATATAATTGCCATCCCAAGCATGCATTCTTATTTATTGTTTTTGAACATACCTGCATTAGGGGTCATACCAGATCTATGTAAATACATTTCACACAGACAAGATAATCAGATACTAGGTGCCATCAACGCTATCCATGCTACACGTCGCCTTGATGCTGACCCAGTCTTCGTGTCCCTAAGGAGTCTGATCTAGAGATCTCATTTCAAGGTAACGAGTGTTAGGGGCTCTTCTTATGGACATGGTACTGGCAGATTAGGATTAAAACACCTATCTGTTTTTAGATTAGAGATTAGGTTCATCATGCTAGGGTATTAGGGCCTACGTCACATCTATCCCATACTATATGTTATTGCAAGATGGTGGGGGTCTTTGTATTCATAACTATTGTTTTTTCACCATTCTGTTCCTTGCATCATTCATTATCCTAATCATTGTAGCCCATGCAATTTAACAATTTAACGTAGACGGCAGTCTTGTTACTAAAACCTTTTGACAACTTTACTGCATCTCTTTCATTGCCTGTATTTGACTGAGACATGTTGTTCATGTGACAAAGGAGTAATCTCCGTTTAACCACGACCTCCCTGAGATGTCGCACTCTTGAGTCCATGCGTAAAGGTTGCCACAAATCACCTTTTACTGTTTGGGTTTTTGGTGAGGTACTGCTTGTGAGCAGGGAGGGTTGGGACGACAGTTGCGACTTGTTGAAGGATTGGCCAAGTCGCCGACAAACAAAAGTACTGTCATACTGTCACTTCTTAAACCAGCAGTCTTGCCTAGAGCAAGAGTCAAACTATGACATGGAGAAACCAATGATGGTGTTTAGGCACTAATTTACGGATACCCTGACTATCACGGTCTCACACACAACAGGTTCCCTAAGTACCATTTTATGGAGACGTCTGCGGTACTGGGGAAGATCCTACTCAGCTGAACAGAGAGAACCTAAATAGACTGTAGGTTGTTCGAGGTTGATCTATTAAAATGACTTTTCTCCCCACTTTGTGTTCTATCTCTTTACCCATTACACAATATGGCTAACTCCATAGACATTCCTGAGAATGCTAGACAAGCATTAGCATTACACCTAGTGGTGAATGGCTTAACAGGGCGGGAATGTTACATTCATACTAGAAGCTAGCAAAGCTTACCAAACAGAAACATTTGACTCTTGGGTCACCTTTCCTGAGGAAGACCAAAGATCATTCAAATTCCACGCATAAAGAATTGCAAACGTACCTCAAAGGAGCAAGCATACCAGTATCTTGAAATCCAGATTACTTATCAAGAACATCAGAACTGGTTTAATGGCACTCTACCAAATGTAATACAACCCGTGAGATTAGGTCCCTTAGGTAATGAAGGACTGACGTGGCCTATGTTTGCCACATATACACCTCACCCCGGTGTACAAAACATGCAGGCAGCAGATCTTCTCAATCTATACCTTGAGCTAGTAACACTACATAGATGACTTGTTCAGTTCATAATGCAGACTCTGAACACTACACCAGCGCGTCCAGCACCACCAGCACCTGCTGGTTACCAATTGGCTACTACTGGGATTAATCCACAAACGGTACATTCTATAGAACAAAAGAAAATCCCATTCTGGATAGCCCAGAAAACAAATCAGCTGGAAGCTGTGTTTCCCTACACTGGACCACAGGAAAAACATAGAATTCTCACAATGTGCTTGCCCTTTGGGATGGTTCCCTCGGTGGATGACTTTACCACATGGGGTACAGTCTTCGCTGCAATTCATACTACCACACATGGTACCCCAACACTTTACAATTTAATGGAAGTGTTAAAACAAATTCAGAATGAGCATGGGGCTGAACACGCCCGAGATTTGAAATTGATGCGTGACTTTGATGCAGTCTCCTCAGTAATACTTAGTAACATTAAAGGGTAAGCTTCGGCATTGGTCATTCTCCAGCAGCTCCAAGAGATTTCAAATTTGGACCAGGAGAAACAGCTACCGAAAATAATTTCTGACACCTATACCAGTATAGTGTGGGATACTTTGGAGCCAAGCCGAAAAAGCACGAAATACAAAGTGCCACCTCTTGGAAGGTATTAAACAAGCACAGGAGGGTTCTAAAAAGCGCTGGAATAAACAAAAGCAAATTAAAGACAGACAAAGTCAGAGAGCAGATTCCCACTACCCGAAAAACTCTGAAATAGAGAAAATATATAAGCTCCTGACAGATATACTGATTCTTGTCCCTCTCGTTCCTTTCAGGATGCATTGTATAGATGTAGGGAGAGAGTGAGCCAGTCAGAGCGATGTCCTGACTACGTGAAAGAGAAGAAAGACTCACCACAATCTTCAGACAAAAAAGAAAATAAGTCCCCACAACAAAAGTCACAGTTTAAAAATAAAAATGTGGCAGCACTGTCAATTAAAAATGCCAGTACACTTGAGAACATTGCTGAAGAACAAGACATGGGCAGTGACACTGCTAGACAACGCAGCAGAGGTCACAATATGTTGCCAGAGTCTGAAAGATGATCTGGATGCAACAGCAACTAGCGACTTTATTGAGGTCTAGACTGCGGATGGGTGCGTTCCCGTTGCGAAACCCAACCATTCGAACAGAATATATAGAATATCGTAGATTATAGACAGTTAAACAGTCATACTTGCACATACACAATACAAAATTCACACAGTACAGCACTTATTGATATGAAAGTGTGTAAAAAATATAAAATAACTTTGGATATCTCCAACGTTTATTTCTGACGAAACTTAACACACGAAAGTCAAGACCTGAGTGTATTCTCGTTTGGCTCACAAAAACGCTTCTGCCATTTGTCCCAAGGCTATAAGAACAGCCCAGGGCTCTTCTCAGCCTGTGTCCTATCAATATTGCATGGTATCAATCCTAAGGCGTTGTCCTATATGGATGACATCTATCTCACAGATGACAACTCCAATATTCATCTTGCCAGGGTCGATGGGAGCGTTCTAAGATTCGCACCTTTGGTTACAAATGTAATTTTAGGAAAACTGAAAAAGCCTTTCTCAGCATATTGTTCCTGGAATACAAGCTATCAAACAAGGACAAGAGCCAGGCCCCACACTTTCTAGGAAAATGTTCTCAACTCCAGTCACCAAATATAATCAAGAAACAACAGTCTCTATTTGGTTTCTTTAACTTTGGCAGAACTTACATTCCTGATTATGGACAGCGTATCTAGCCACTTTATCACTTAATATGCCCTGATTTTTCTAGCAGAAACTGGACAGAACATACACTCATCCTTAGAGGACCGCAACAGGACATGCTTGAAGCAAAACAGTTACACACTAGTGACAACAAAACACACTTGGTCATCAGAATAATTGCTGGTGCCATTGGGTTCACTTATGTCACCTTTAATGAAGGCGACACGGTGCCCATAGCTTACAAATCACACCTATACTCAAATGCGTTTTGCACCCACAGCAACAATTATGACTGCAGTCCAGATGGCTGTCATCAAGGAGAGACCACTTGCCCAAGGGAAACGCATTATTGTTGTTACTGTGGTGCTGGCCTTAGAGGCCTTCACCAAAGCCAGCATTCCTCACACTAAAGCATTACCTCCATGCTGGGTTTCAATGGGCAACTTCCCTGACTGCCACTGATTGCCTGTGACATTGATTACATCTTTGATCCTAAACTTCAAACACAAGAATTTCTCCAATATGAACAGGAGTATCCCACACCTCTAGACATCTTGCCACTTGACAGATACCATACTATCATTTATACTGTTGATTTAGCACAACCAGCTGTAGGTACTAAACATCAATACTCAGCCGCTTATGCAGCCGTGAGCAGAGTGATGAAGGCTGGTATATTCCACCCTCACAATACACACAGACCCTAGGGGATTGCACAGTTGAGTTGGCTGAACTCAAAGACCTTATTCTAGCGTTAGAACACACAGAGCAAGGACTACTGACTTTGATTGTCTGTGACCCATACTACTGTGTCCAGTCCTACAATGGTTATCTTAAACATTGGCGATTGAACGGGTTCAGAGATTCCAAAGGGAATACTATAACACACAGAACTCTGTGGGGGAGGATGGCTGATCTTAAGGATAAGCTACCTTGTGCCCATGTAGTGCATGCATTGGGCCACCAACGTGTAGGAGTACACGTTACTGGCAATAATTTGGCTGATGAAGCAGCCAAATCTGCAGTAGCTACAGCTTCTGTGGCTGCAGTGACTCGTTCTCAGATGAGATTGGATAAGGAAATTTTGGCCTCCGTGAAAGCCTCAGCTGAAGGCAACCTTCTACCAAAAGCACACACTAAAACATACTCTTACCACATCAGTGCACAGAATGGTGCCTATGAAACTCTTCCTGGGGTTGGGGAGGTTGGGGACTGAGTGATCCCCAATTAAGACCAGAGATTAGATCTAATCAAAGCAGCGCATGAGGGTGTCGCCTCTGCACATGCTGGCATAGCAGCCAAAATAACACAGAAATGCTTCTGGTGGCCAGGTCTATACAAGCAGACCAAGCAATGTGTCCTTTGCTGTGACATTTGTGAGCAAATAAAGGGTCCTAAGATCAAAATCCCTCCACAAACATCCCTCCTAGTGTCCAACAGGCAACTACAATGTGTGTACCTGGACCATTGAGGTCCCCTACAACCTGATGGTGCATACAAATACATCTTAGTCGCTGTTGATTCCTGTTCTAGAATCCTATGGGTATGGCCTCAGTGGTCGGCAGGCACTCAAACTGTTATAAAAGACTTGCTTACCTTTATTGGTACATAAGTGGTTGCAGCTTTCCATTTGGACCAGGGCCCTGGCTTTACCTTTAAGACATTCAGGGACACCGTGGTGACAATGGGTATTGAGCTCCATTACTACTCACCCTACCATCCAGAGGGAAATTTGGTTGTGGAGAGGAGGAATCGGGATCCAAAGCAGTCCTTAACAGCTAGAGTATTAGGTTCTGGCCGCAGCTGGCTTAATCAACTATATGGGGTACAGAGAGCACTGAATAATCTGCCAAGAAGGTCCTTGGGGGACGCACTCTTTATGAGGTTCCCTTTGGGATACCTATATATGTCCCAAATCTAGATGGCCCTGGTTTGGCGGCAGCAGATACACCGATTGACATAAATGGACGTCTCACTGTTTTACAGGAGCTTCAGCAATTTTGTGATGATAAATCACCCGCCGGTGCTGCCACTTTAGGAATAAGGGATTTGCCAACAACTTCTACTGGCTGGATTCCTAAAGTTGGGGATCTGGTTTGTGAGAAGATCGCTGTGAAGGAGGAATTTGGCCCATCCTACAGAGCACCGGTCCAAGACCTGGGAATACAAGGTACCAGAACAGTCACCTTATCACCACTGGCTGGTTCCAAAGCAAATAAATTTGTCTCCATTGACAACATTAAACTTCACCATGTGGCTGATTCTGCATAGTAGACCCAGAGGTCCCTTGGGTACTTCCTGGTCCTCTCTCACTGCCCAACAGGACATACTTCTTCAAAGAAGAAACAACAGCACTTCTGACTACAAAGGTATGTCCAACAATGCTACAAATACCTCCTTGACCATTGGGAGGGCAGAAAATGAGCTCTTGATGATTCCTGTTACCACTTCAATTACATCACCTGTCCAAGATGTGGCTGTCTTCTATTCCAACACAACACAAACTGAGAAAATCGTCTACTATGAACCTCCACGTGATCTGGATCTGTCCCACAGTGCACCAGCCCCTGTGTTTGCAGAGACTGCTTCTAGTTACTTCAATGATATTGTTGATTTTTCTTCAACTTATCCACTTCTGGTATTGAAACCGTTTCAAAGACATGTAAGCTGCATATCTGGCTTCAAAATAACTATTTCAAGTTTCCATGGAACTATCTGTGGTTATTACTGACATTGCTGAATTTGTTTCTATTGCTTGGTTTTGTGACTATTATAAATGGTCATTACCTTCCTGAACACTCCTCTGTTGAGCCTGTGGATGAAGTCTTAACTCCATATCTTTCCTCGCATAAGGTTTGCACAGACTTGTCCCTTGTGAACATTTCAGCACTACTTATACCTGATGGGATAGTGTGGGATAAAGCTCCATTTGATACATATGGTCCTACTGAGGTCATTCAAATTCAATATGTCTTCAAAATGTCTATGACTGATGTAATTACACCTGGTGTTGTATCTGATGATTGGGATGTCCAGACTGTTGATTCCATGTTAACTGAAATGAAGGACTACGCTGTATTTGAAAGTGATGATGTGTGTACCAACACAAAGAATGATGGCGGAAATGTTCTGCTATAATAATTGGGAAAATTACTACCTGCACCATGCAACTAGACACAGATCAGTATTCAATTACACACTGTAAGAACACTGTTCATCTCCACCTGTGGGGAGCCCAAAACATTATTCAGATAAATTCATTTATTTTTATGAGTACAACACCAAAAATGCAGTCATATTATTTAAAATTTCCACCTGCAAGAATTAGAATTTTTTTGCTAACTAACACTAAGTTAATTTACTCAGATTCCTTTGTTTCCCATCTTGCAGTTGAAGGTTATGAATACTGGAAGAACACTATTGATGTAAAAAGTGTGTGGGGAACACAAGATTGGCAGATACAGGGTAGGGAACTTTAATTTAGAGCATGCCCAATTCCTACACAAATTATTTTTTTAAATGACACAGTTCAACAGAAATCCTGTCTGGGGTTAGCAAAAATGAAGGAAATAAATGCGCCCAGCATCCCCACACCAGCAAAATGTATTACTTGGCAATCCTTCTTGAATGTCACTGAGGAAGAACTAGATGCAAAGGTTCAGGCTGGTACCTATAACTCTTCTTTTTCCAGTCCTGGCGGGTGGGGCGGGTGGGTATTGTGGCCAATGGACACAAATGGGTGTCAGGCACGCTTTCTGAATTTCTCAGGGGGTTTCAAGATTAGCCAGCTGGACCCTCGCTTTGTCTTGGGCAAACACAATGGTATAGTTACAACATACAGTTTGGGTAAACTATGTCAACAATGGTTACAGACTAACACATTAGCTGTAGTTAAGGAACATCTTAACACTCTTTCTGAAGATATAGAATTACAGGACATCTTGTTAGGTCCAAGAAAGCCACGTTCTAAAAGATTAATCCATGCCATATACAATGAGATGTGGAAGCTTTCTCAAATAAAAGCTGCTGCGCGTTTAAGGCAGATAGACAAAGAAAATTTGGAAAAGGCTTCATTTGTTGTCAACAACGACATGAACACTTTGTTCAACAGGATTTATTCCCTCAACAATATAGGCCCTCATTTTGACAGTGGTGGGCGGCGGAGGCCACCCGCCAATGCCATACCGCCATCAGGTGGCTGTGCAGCCTGAGCCCTGCTGGCCCTATTATTGCTTTCCCGCTGGGCCTTAACATTGCAGCAGCAATGTGGTAGTACAGCGGGTGCAGCAGCACCCGTCCCGCATTCCACTGCCCATAATTCGGGCAGTGGAATGCACAATGGGGCTGTACATGGGGGCCCCTGCACTGCCCATGCCAAGTGCATGGGCAGTGCAGGCCCCCCAAGGCCCCCGAGTCTCCCATTCTGCCAGCCTTTCCATGGCGGAGTTTACCGCCATGGACAGGCTGGCGGATGGGGACTCTGATTACAACCACCGGGACCACCAGGCTACAAGCTGCAGGCCGGGCCATCACTTTGCAAGCTGTCCGACCGCAACCGTGACCCTTGTGGTCTAGTGACTGCCATGGTAAAAATGCCCCCCATAGTGTCATCTGCAATTGATATAATCCAGACAGACATTTCCCTTTTACACCATCAACAAAGTCAGCTGCGTTCCATCATACAGTTTGGTTGGACACTACAGATTCTGAAAAATGACCTCATTCCGTGGAAGTATATTAACAAAAATGACTTGTTTGCTGCTTTTAATTTGTCCAGGGAACAACAGACAATGGCTAAAAGGAAAGCGAGTTTCACAATGCTTCACCTAGAAAAGCTTGAAAAGTTGCCTTTCACAGTTGCAGAGAGTCCATCTACAGTTATATGATTTCCTCCATTTATGCTCTGGGTGTTTACAATGAGACCTTTCTTGTCTTAGAGCAGCCAGTCCTGCTATCCTCGAGATAGATGCTTTTCTAAGGGTAATGAGATCAAAGGCTTCAAATAAACCAGCTATTAGCATTTTCTACATCAGAATCTAAAGACCCAGCTTGTTCATAAGGGATTAATTGAGGAGCCTCAATTAGCAAAGGCTCCAAAATTTTATATCATGATCTTGAGGTTTTCTGTAATACCACCTGTTGCTAAATCAGTGAGGATTTTAAAAGGTATAAGAAAGGGATCGGTCCAAATTAGCTTAAGGGCCAGGCTAAAATGTACATTCAGAGGGTGAGAAAAAATAGGATTCAAATCATGTCCAGCGGTATGTGTTGGGAAAGACCCAAGCTGTTCTACATTGAATCCATCTAGAGTAGTCATAAACTGTCTGGTTGTTGTACAACTTGCATCATTTATGCACAAATTAAAATTTCCCAACATTATAAAATTTGAGTGAAGTATGCATAGTTGGCCTAGCTGTTCCATAAGAGAGCAGAGAAAATCGTTAGAGCAATTTGGTGGGCTATAAATTAAGATGCCCTTACAAAGTGAAAGCAGGATCCACAGCAATGGAAAGAATAGACCTTCATTAGTACCTATATTTGCAAGTTTGGAGATTGAGCAGGAAAAGGTAGCAGGATACTTTACAACCATGTCGTTTCCCCTTTTATTATCCCTATTAATATGATGAATTAAGAACCCTGAAGTGATGGCTAAAGCAATGTCAAATGAGGAGGAGTCTGTAATCCATTCTTTAGTAAGGAACACATCCAAATTGCCCTCAGAAAGCAAGTAAAAAATATATCAGAAGCATGTTTGGGTAAAGATCTAAAGTTAATCAGACAAGCAGAAAAGTTGTTACTCATCGAAGCAACCTGCTGACTCCCATTCACACATGAAGAGTTTGCATGAACATGGGACTGATTAGAGTCAGCTGAGACAAAAGAGTAAGTGCATGAAGAGCACTTATCCATAGGGCTATTGCTAGAGCTAGCACAGAAATAAAATTTATATACATAAAGTGAATTTTGAAAATGTAACAAATCTTTCCTGGAATATACCTGTATAGGGGAAAGCATGCAAGCCCCACTGGCAGCATGGTCAGCGCTGGACACGATCTGGATGTGGACGGGAGCAGACGGTCTTGCCTTTGGCACACCTGCTGCGCATCTGCCGCGTGCCCGTGGCATGGCCCAATTTAAATACTGAGACAAGAAAGAACCTGATTCCAGCCACTAGAGCTTGTCGGAACCAAAATGGCACCTCTGTGGTGGAATCTGCAAAGTAAAACACCAGGAAATTACCTCTGATATTGAAAAATATATTTAAAAGCTGCTCTTAGCAGCTCTATACATCGCCTGTATGCACAAACACAAGTAAAAAGATTAAACAAGCATTTGCAAAGCAATCGGTCTCACATTTGCCAAAGATAGAGCTATTGGCATTGTAAATGGCAATGCCTTCTATCTATGTGTTTTGGAGTGGACGGGATATACGTAGTTTGGAGTGAAATTTTGTGGGTTGAATTAGAATTGTTAGTTGTGGAATTGTGTAGTGGAATTATGTGACATGGTGAATAGATAGGGGTGAGAGATGCACAGAATAGATAGAAAGGAAGACAGACGGGGATAGGTAGTTTGTGCACAAAGTGCTGAATGAACTCTATTTAGAGGAACAGAAACAGTGTGAAAAAGAGACAAAGAAGAGAGTATCCCACAGATGCATAAAGAGGGAGCACCTGTGCATGCAGAATAGACTTTAAGAAGAGGAGGAGAGTTTGGGTTAGGGGGACGAAAGAGTTTAAAAGGCACAGGAAAGGAATTGTACTTGAAGACCTGAAGAGAACTAATATAAGAGTGGTAGGAAGAGTGCATGAGAGAGCAAGAGGGAGGTGTAATAGAGAGAATGAGAGAGAGAGAGAGAGAGAGAGAGAAAGAGAGAAAGAGAGAGAGAAGGAGAGAGAGAGGTGGGGGGCATGTAGAAGGGGCACCCAGAGGTTGGGGGGGCAAGAGATGGACTTTTGTACAGCATGAAGTGGTACAGGAAGATAGCATGTATAGAGAGGACACACAGAGTGTGAGGGAGAGATGAGATGGAGTAGTGGAATTGTGAGATGAGATGGGGTAGTGGCAGTGTGAAGGAGAGATAAAAAGGTCAAGGTGTGTGGGGGAGAGATGATAGGGTTGGTAGAAATGTGAGTTAGAGAGGTGTTGTTTTAGATTTGTTTGTTGTGGAATTTGTATGGTGTGGGATTCTAGGGTGAGGTGTGGAGTCAATAGATAATTTGTGTTTGTCAAGAAGGTGAATGGGAGTGAAAAGATAGCAACACATGCCAAATAATTCAGGTTTAGAGGGCAAAGAAAACCCTTGGAAATGTCAAGTAAATCCACACGACTCATGTTTGAGCTGTCAGCCCTAGAGTTTTTTAAATTATATTTAATTAGTAAACAACAATTCGAACTAATGGAGTCACCACAGCTGATCGATACACAAGGCAGGCTCAAAGATAATCCATACTGCCCTGGCTCACTCCATGCATTTTTCTGTTAGGCCAAACTGTGAGGCAGTAGCGTTGGGGGTTACTTACCCTCCGCCACTTCCACACAGCAGGGTAGAGAAACTGGGACCTCCCACACCCATCACAGAGGGCAAAGGTTAACACCCACCTAGCTGAAACACACTCTGCTGCCACAATCGGGCAGAGACTAAAGAATATTGTGCCAGAAGTTTGCTGCTACCAGACACCGCGCAACCGAATGTTTAGTGAGAACACCGTATCTTGTCTTTAAGAACATGTTAAATGAGCCAAGACTATCACTCCCATAATGCACGTGGCTGCTAAATGGCAGAAAATCATACAATAATGCTACCAGAATGATACAGCATGTTATGGCCTTTCAGATAAATGCCATTGTATAATGAACTCACTCAGTAGTTTCCTTTGCAGACTTGTATTTAGAACCCTTTAAAAAAAAAAGCACCAGGTGTAACAAAAGACAAAAAAATAGACTTTGTGAGCTCTCTACATGACTTAATTTGTCCAGGCACAACCCAATGCCCATGGTCTACACCAGTTCCTGGACCGCACGGCACTGCTCTCACCTGCCCATAGTGTGTGCTCCTCGGCAGAGGCCTGCTTCGTGCCGCTTTGCCTATGGCTTCTAGGGTGCATGTTCCCCATTTGTAGAATGTCTGGCAAGGGGCGACGTGCAGGTCGCCCACCACTAGCTCAGCCTGCAGGCAGTGCAGGCATGCGATCCGAGTGGTAGCTGCTGAGACAGTCGCACTGCAGACATTACCATAATCTACCTAGCAAATAATGATTGCTGCACGCTGATTTTCTTGAGATTGGATCTGTTTTTGCAAACTTGAATTTAATAGCCATTTAGAGTATGGAAAATACAACGTTATATTTTTTCATTTTAATTTACTGTATACGTTTATGCTTCTTCTGTGACTCCCACTGTGAGGCAATGAAAATGGTTTGACTAATGAAACTTCAAAGCGCCATGGACGTCATGGACCGGGGGACAGACAAAAGAAACAAGAAAAGTCCAGGTAGGAGTTTACAACGCTAATAGCTCTAACTCGAGCAAATGCTATTAGCTTTGTAAACTCCTAACCGGACGTTTCTTGCCACACAAATGAAAAACAAAACGCAGCGCGATCGTCTTTTCATTTGTGTGGCAAGAAAAGTCCAGTTATGAGTTTACAACAACATAAAAAAACATTAAGGGGAGAGTAAGCTGCCCCTGGAAAGGCCCCCCTCTGTTTTATTATATTTACAAAGGGAGATGGTGGGAAGGAGGGACTGAACAAGCACCCACAGTGTTGAAGTGAAACAGGCAAATGCTAAAAAAAAGTCCCTTACAGAAGAGATAAAAAGAACATAGCGTAATCACACAGTACTTTGTGCTGCTCCCAAAATGAAAAAAGGCAGGACAAAGAGGCAGAACTGACCACTAGCAAGCAAGGATTTTTGAAGGACAGTGTAACTAACAAATGAAAACGCTGGAACTCACCCTATAGTATACTTAAAAGTATACAGCAGGCCGGACGCTAATGCTCGACCTAAAAAAGACACAAGAAGAAAAACATAATTAACTGCAATGCCTTGCGCTGGGATTGAGTTTCTTTTCTAATGCAATTCTGACTCCAAGTTTTCAGGTGCCATTTAATATCCAAAGCAAATCATTATTTGGATTGGATAGTTACCCTAAGTACTGCCAAGCTGCATAATGTCACTTCCTTACATTATTTTGCATCAAAGTGGAGATCCTTTGGTGGTGCATTTGCTCCCTCTTAGTCTCCCTAGGATTTTGCCTCAAATCCCTGTCTGTGACAAAATTCTATGCCTCCTAGAAATAGGCGTGATGAGTATAAATGTTTTCCTTTTGCCTCACTTTTTCCACTTTGCATTGTGCTGCATTATACAGGACAACCACAAAGTGGGAAAAGCCCTCATGCCTAGGTTTTGTCCAGTATGGTGTTGTTCTGCTCTTTCCCTTTTACTCAACACAGCGCAGCAATTTTACTTGCTGTTCTGCGCTGTGTGACTGCTTGATAAATCTGGGCCTAAGTGACTTGTTCAGAGGTATAGGAAAGATTCTCTCCTTTCAAGTCTTTTTCCACCATCCTTTGCAGTAAGTTAGCCGCCATCGGAGCCTTCTATATTCTCTTGTAGAGTTACCTGCATGTGGGAAATAAGACAGATTTATGCCAAAATAAATTCTGCAGGCTCAATAGCAGGTTTGGGAAAGATCAAGACAGTACTCAAGTTTTCACAAATGACAGAGTTATTTCGAGAGGCATAAAAAATGTGCTCTTGCGTCTTTGATACTAAGCTATGACAAGGGGACACACAACAATAAAGCCTTTGACACCAAATAACTCACGGCTCTTTGACATATTTTCTATTGTTTTTTGCAATCCATTGTGTCTTTTAAAATGTATGAAAATTCATCCTAAACAGAGTTTTATCATTACCACATTCAATTGAACTTGTCAGATTGTTTATTTGTTATTCATGTTTGCCATTTTGAGTTGGCTTCCGTTTTTCTGCTTTACTACACAGCCTCTTGTTGTGGTACTTTCATCAGTTGCGGCTCGCGACAACAGGAAGTGGCGAGGCGGCACGCGGAGGTGTAAAAAAGAAAAAGAAAAACACTTAACTCCTCCTCCTCGCACATCTCCTCTGTCCCTAGTTGCTCCAGGTTGAATGCACAGGCTCTCAGCCTCCCAGCCTCCCCTGTGGCCAATCCTGACATTGCTCAACTCTGTTGCCAGGCTTGAGAGGCTATTGTGAATGTGTGTTTTGCTGGCCCGAGACGGAGCTGAGAACTCCCCCTTGCTGCTTGTAACCCCTGTGGCCCCACCCGTTTAAAAGAAAAGGATAATAAACAAAGTTTATTATCTTTGTCTTTAAGAGGTTGTGCAGCTGCTGCTGCTGACAGGGGGGGCGATGCTCTTCTGCCCTAATGGAGGAGCCACCCCTAACTTTCAGACTTACTTTTGGAAGATTTGGCACTTCCATTTATTCCCACTTAGTCTCCTTTTATATGCCTTCAAGGAGCCCTTCTGATGTGACCTTTTTGGATCCACTATGTTTTTCTTCATAAAGACTCCCTGTCCCCACGGGTGTTCCCCCAGAAGTCTGTTGTGTTGCTTTTCTTATCGAAACTAATCAAGGAATCCTAAACATGAAAATACATTGAGGTTAAATATAAATTGTAAGAAGGTACTGCATTATTTTGAAATTATTTTGCACATAAGGGTAAGGATAAAATGCTATGTGAAGAGTTATATGTGTACATGAGGCATAATCGAGGAGGTTGCACTGAAACAATGAGCTGGTTAATGGAGAAAGAACTTTGAAATACAGAATTTGAAAACTGTGAGAATCCAATGCCACAGGCTAGCTATTTATTTGTACCTTCTGCTATGTCCAATCTGCACCTGCAGCACACAGTTATTACCATAAGTAATTGATCAAAGGCTTATGAAATGTTTAGGAGTAGGGGTGTATCCGGAAACCATCATTAATTTCCATACATTGCTTGACATTGTCTAACTTCATGTTGTATCAAATTCCAGACGAAATGGAGGATGCACTTGCTAGCAAGAAGGAAAAGGTTAAAGAGCTGCAGATCGAATTAGAGAATCTGGAAAGAGTCATGACAAGAACAAATGAGGTAATGCAAATGTTTAATAAAAATGTCAAGTTTAATTCATAAATGCCGTAATAATGACAATCAGCACTGTCAAAGCAAGTAGTGCTCTATTGAATGAGCTAATTAATTAAATCACAGTCAAGCCCAAATTCATTCGTACACTTTGTAACATTAAAGCTAGACATCCTCGGCCTGATTCACAGACTGTCCCTTGCAGGTAGTTTTATATTACTACACTACTACTACAAAAAATACTACAAAGTGCTGTTCACTGTTAGAAATGGGGTCTTTGGTTGGCAGTCAGGTTACCCCCTGTCCAAGCAAGGACCCTCACTCTAGTCAGGGTAAAAGAGAATCACTCTCAGCTAAGGCCTGCTCACCCCATTGGTAGCTTGGCACGAGCAGTAGGCTTAACTTCAGAGCGCTAGGTGTAAAGTATTTGTACCAACACACACAGTAACTCAATGAAAACACTACAAAAGGACACAACACAGGTTTAGAAAAATTGAAAATATTTATCTAAACTAAACAAGACCAAAACGATAAAAATCCACAATACGCAAGTCAAGATATCAATTAAAAACCAAAAAGAGTCTTCATGTAATTTTAAACACAATGCTAACGCTGTTAGCATGGAAATGTACCTCAGTGGGCTCAAATATAACCCCGCATGGGTGAGTGTGCATCAAAAAGGACTTGCGATGTGTCAATATCACCCACAAACGAGACTGTGTGTTGTTTCTCCTTCAGTCGAGTCGGCGTGTTTCGTTTCTTTTCTCCGCAGGAGAGCGATGCGTCGATTCAAACCTCACTCTCAGGTCCGGGCAGGCCTTATGTCGTTTTTACACACCCAGCGATGTTTGCATCGGAAATACTGCTGCACGATGATCCGAAAACCACACAGCATGAGTTGCGATCTCACTAGCCCCCGTCAGCGATACTGCGCTTCGTTTCTCCAGCCTTGTGCGTCGATCTTCCAGCCGTGCTGCAGGTGAGCGTCAATTTTTAGCTGTGAAGCCGATGGCACGTCGATTTTTCAGCTGCGGATCGGAGTTGAGCCGATCTTTTCCCCACACGGCGGTCGTGTGTGGATTTCTCACTCTTGGGCTGCCAGCTTCCCCTATCAGGGTCCCAGGAACTGGATGGGCACCACTTGGCAGAGTAGGAGTCTCAGCAGAGGCTCCAGGTGCTGGCAGAGAGAAGTCTTTTCTGTCCCTGAGACTTTAAACAATAGGAGGCAAGCTCTAAATCAGGCCCTTGGAGAGTTCTTCACAAGAAGGAAGGCACACAAAGTCCAGTCATTGTCCTCTAGCACAGGGAGAAGCATCAACTGCAGGATAGCTCAACAAAGCACAGTCACAGGCAGGGCAGCTCTTCTTCTTCAGCTCTTCAACTCTTCTCCAGGCAGAGGTTCATCTTGGCCTCCAGAAGTGTTCTAAAGTTTGTGGTTTTGGGTGCCCTTTTTTTATAAAGAATTTTTATTGATTTTAGAGAAAACAAAAGGGAAAAACGTAAATGCAGATACAAACGTAGATAACATGGCACCATTAACCTGAATACTTCTTCGCCCTGTCGGTCCCCTAGGGCTCAATAAACACAGTGTGTACACACTCAAAGAGATCGACATCAGTAGTCCTCAGTGTTGCAATAATCAATAGAAATTGTCTGAATGATAAAATAACTATAGCACGGTTCCTTGAACACATGATGTTGTAACTCTGAACAGTCTTCCCCCCCCCTTTCCGCAGGCTCTGTTCAGGAGTGAGGTGTTTTTCGGTGAGTTCGACTATCGCAAACAGGCTAGCTAACCAGTGTACTCTCCCATTTCCCCCACACTCTATTGTGTTTGTTAGGGCATCCTCTTGCTTCATAGACTAGTTTTTCGCATTGTGCACACCAGTCTACGCCCCGCCTCCACTTGGTGATGGCCGGGGCTCTCTCAGATTTCCACTCTGTCATAATGTCTCTTTTTGCCACCAGGCACACCACTCCAAGAAAGGTCTGGTCTGCTCTATTCAACCCTGTCTCCCCGGTGGCCCCCAGCAGGATCGATACAGGGGACATCTCCACTACTGTTTGTAAGACCTCTGAGATCTCCTCTACAATCGTTCTCCAGTATCGCTCTATAGTTGGGCAGGACCGGACCATGTGAAAGAAGTCAGCTTCTGGGTGTGAGCATCGGGGACAATTTGCTGTGGGTCGGAGCCCGGACTATAAGAGCCTTTTGGGGGTAAGGTATGCTGTATGCAGATAAAGGGTTTGTAGTAGTTGGAATCGAGATGTTATGGCCGCTGACCGGGGACCATTAATACTTCCCTCCAGTTTGTATCCTCTATGGGGCCAACCCACCCTTCCCATCTTTGACGGAGTCCCTCGAGGGGGGGGGGATGTATTAGTGAGGATGGAGCAATATATTTGGGAGATTCTCCCCTTGCCCAGGTTTCCCATCAGATCCTTCGCTTCCAGAGGGCTGTGTTCAGGAATATTGTCCCCTGGTCGTATGTGTAGTAGCAGAGCGTGTCTGAGTTGTAGATACTTATGGAATTGGGTACTGTTCAATGAGTAAATTCCCTGGAGCTCCTCAAAGGATCGCATATGTGACCCGCCCCAGATGTCCCCGAGGGTGGATATCCCGATGTTATCCCATTTCCGGAAGCCTTCCAGTGCGGAGACTTCACCCAGCCACTTCCCCTGCCAAAGAGGGGTCTTTTTGAGTGAGGCGGTTCCACCAACCCGTTATCCTTTGGGCCGCTCGCCACCCCAAAAGAATCATTCTGGTCACCTCTGGGATATTTTGTGGGATCGAGCCCCCATATAGTGCATTAAAAATTCCGCTATAGCCCATTACTTGGAGTTTTAATCTGTATGTTGGGTCTGCCCATCCTCCAGCCAGCCAATCATTAACCACTAGCAAGTGCATAGCCAAATAGTAAAAGTAGATGTTAGACATCCCTAGCCCCTCGTCGTGGACATCCCTTTGGCATGTGGCAAAGGATACTTTGGGGCGGGAGCCGTGCCACAAAAATTGGCGCGTTGTCGCCTCCACGTCTTTTAACCATTTCCGGGGGACCGGGAGTGGGAAGTTCTGTAATTGGTAAAGAAATCTGGGGAGTATCATCATTTTATATAGTGCTATTCTGCCCAATAGGTTGAGAGGTAGATTCCGCCAGCGTGTGAGATCTCTCTTGGTGCTCTTAATGAGTGGGGTAACATTTAGCTCCCATGCAAGTTTAGGTAACATAGCTATATGGACACCTAGGTATTTAAAACTGTTTCGACGGATCAGGATATTTCGTTGCCAGTCGACACAGTCTCTGGAAGGGTGCAAAGGAACCAGTATGGATTTGCTCGGATTTAAAGTCAGACCAGAGGCCTGAGAGAACAGGTCTAGAAGTTGCAGGATTCGGGGGCCCCTTGTGGCCGGGTTAGAAAAGTATATGAGGACGTCGTCCGCATACAAGGCTACCCGGTCTTCTGGGCCCGCAGGCCACGACCAACCCTCTAACAGAGGGTCCTCCCTCAACAGCTTTGCCAGTGGTTCAATCGCAAGAGCAAACAGCAACGGGGACAGTGGGCATCCCTGCCGAGTACCTTGACGAATGGGGAATGGTTCGGATGCTACCCCGTTCACTTGAATACGTGCGGTTGGGTTGGAATAGAGAAGCCTGACAAGGCCACGGAATTTGGGTCCGATTCCATTATGTCTTAGGACTTGCACCAGGTAGGACCAGTCCACAGTATCAAAGGCCTTTTCAAAGTCAAGTAGGAGAAGGACCAGAGGGGACCGAGTCAGAATGCTGCGGTGCGCCAGTGCGACGTGCAACCGTCTAATGCAATGTCTGGTATTACGTGATGGCATAAATCCACACTGGTCTGGGTGTACCAGTGAGGGGAGCACTTCCTTCAACCTGGTCGTGACTGCAGTTGATAACACCTTAATCTCGGTGTTCAGGAGTGAGATAGGTCTATACGCCGAGCGGTTACGCGACGGCGGTTGGGTCTTCGGGATTACTACTATTGTAGCTTGATTGATCCCAGCAGGGAAACAGCCGGTCTTCTCAGCTTCGTCATACATGTTAAGCAGGTGGGGGCCCAGAACGTCTCTGCATCTGTTGTAAAGTTCCGATGGGAAGCCGTCTGGGCCGGGCGTTTTGCCCGAGGACAGGCTGGATATTGCTGCCGTAATCTCGGCCAGCGTTAAGGGTTCATCTAGGTTCTCCCTGGTGATATCTTAGGAAGGACAATATCGTTCAAGAGGGGGGACTCCATCTCAGCCAGAGGTTGCGGCCGTTCCATGTATAATTGTGCGTAGTAGGAGGCAAAACTCTGAGCAATTTCGGTAGGAGTCTTCGCGAGTGAGCCCGTTTCGTCTATAACCTCGGGGATAACTCTGTCGGCTAGTGGGCGCGAGGCTAACCAGTGCAAGAGTTTGCCGTTCTTGTCTCCCCAGCCGTACATGCGAGCTGCTGATGCTCTCCAGGCATGTTTTGCAGAATCTAGTAATAGTTGTTTTATTTCCTCCCTAACCCTAGTAAGGCGTCTCAAAACTGACGCTGAGGTGGAGGAGGTCTCCAATCGCTCAAGTTCTAATGCCTTGGCTTCGAGATCTGCCATCTGTGAGTTGCACGCACGTTCTCGGGCGCGCACATGGTGTTTAGCGTAGCCTCTAAGTGTGGCCTTACACGCTGCCCATATCGTGCCCGGGGACTTCACGGACCCTAAGTTCTGCTCAAAATATTGGTTAAGATGGTCCCTTATCTCAAGGGTATAGTCATTGTCTTGCAGGTACCACGCATTCATACGCCACGTTGGGCGTTGGGTCGGGTCAACGTCATCCAACCGGATACGTACCGGGGAATGGTCTGAGACACCGCAAGGTAATATCTCTGCGCTGGTGACCCTAGAAATATCCAGCGCGGGCATAAACACAAGATCGATCCTGGTCTGTGAGTGGTGGGCGGCTGAGGTGTGTGTGTATTGTCTCGACCTAGGGTGCCAGGTCCTCCACACTCCACAGAGGCCCAGACCCGTGGCCCACCCGTTCAAGGTGGACGCCCTCCCAGAGCGAGTGACGGATATAGGTCCAGACACATTGAGATTTGGGTCCAGGACAGAATTTAAGTCACCCCCAATTTGTGTAAGTCCCTGGGGGAGGCCTGTCAGTACCCGGGAGAGTGCAAGTAAAAAGGTGTCAAAGCCCGCTGGTGGTGCATAGGCACACACAAGATTAAACGGTAATCCCTGCAGCGTGCCGGTCACCGTTACAAACCTACCCTGTGGGTCTGATTGCGTGGCGGTAACCACTATGGGTAGTGAACGGTGTAATAGAATAGCTACTCCCCTAGAGCCTCTTGCGAATCCCGCATGGAAAACCTTGTCAAAGTTCCCCTGAGCCAACATGGGGCATTTAGTGCCGAGTAGGTGGGTCTCCTGTAGCAGGACCACCGAAGGGGCATATCTGCGCAGGGTGCTGAATACTGCGGATCTCTTAATTTTGTCCAAGAGACCGTTCACATTCCATGAAAGAATCTGTGTCAGAGAGGGAACTGTGTGCATAGTGGCCATGTATTGAAGTGTCGCGAGCCCATTCGGGGATCCGAGGACGAATGCTCTAGGTGAAGAGGATCGTTATGACAGGTGTAGGTGCAACTAAGGGAACTTACCAAAACAACTTTACTAAACCCTAATGAAACCTTTGTACCCTTCAACCTCCCCCACCCCATACTTCTACCCTGGAAGCATCTGTCGCACAAAAACCCAACCGGGGTGTCACAGTCATAAGGACTGTCACTAAATGGAGTGTTGGACCCCTCCTTCGTAACGGATCATTTGCAATCAACTAATGAACTCCTACCCTAAGGGGGAATTGAAACATGTTGTGTTATGTTAATGTGTATGTGGTCCTGTTTCACCTGATCAGCTCAGTATCCATTGCAGTCATTATAGTCAGGCCCCTGGTGTGCTGCCACATTAACCAAGTGCTGGGGACTGGCTCAGATGATCGTCTTCCGCATCTCCCTTTGGTGCCCGGGTTACCGAGGAGTCCTTACCCCCTCAGTCGCCAGGGAATTCAAGTCGGGCTGAGTGTCCCCCTCCGCTGGTGCACCAAAGTTCCTCTGCCTCTCGTGCCTGGACCTCGTGCGCTTCCGACCTCTTCGCGTGTCCACTCGGGGGTCAGGTCCCTCCGCCCCCAGCACCCCCCTGGAGGAGGAGCCCACGTGACCCCTTCGGGCCTCAGTACTTTCCTCTGTGAGCCATTCCCACGCCTCCTCAGGTGATTCAAAAAAGTGTGTTTTGCCGGCCAGGATGACCTTTAGGCGTGCGGGAAAGAGGAGCATGTAGGAGAGTTGCATCGCTCTTAACTTTTGCTTTACATGTTCGTACGAACGACGCCTGGCCTGGACCTCTCGAGTGCAGTCTGGAAAGATCAAAATTCTTTGGTTATCCCAAAGGAGGTCGGGGGAGCGCCTAGCTTCTCTGAGGATGGCGTCTCGGTCTTTAAAATTGAAAAAGCGTGCGATCATGGGTCTCCGAGGCCTGCCCGGTGGAGGCCGTGGGGCCAGGGCTCTGTGTGCACACTCAATCGCAAACCATGGTGAGAGAGTATGTTCTGGCATCCAGGACTTAATCCAACTTTCCAGAAACTCAGGGGCCTTGCTGTCCTCTGCGCCCTCCAGAAAGCCAATGAAGCGTAGGTTGTTGCGCCGGGAGTGATTTTCGGCATCTTCGGCCCGGCGGTGTAGTTCGCCAGTTCGAGTTTGTAGTTGGGCCACCTTGGTTCTGAGGTCAGCCAATTCGTCTTCTATCTGGGAGACACGGCTCTCCACCTCCGTCATTCGGCCCACTGCATTTCTAAGATCTTGTCTCATGAGGCCCATGTCTTCCCTCACTTCTCCAATTTTGGTTTCCACTGCCCGCTGTGATGTTTGGATTGCCTGAAGGATAGCATTGACCCCTTCCGGGGCAGGGTCATTTGACGAAGTGTCACCACAGTTCTGAGGAGCCGCTGGTGTGGTGAATTGATCAATCCTCTGCTGGGAGGGCTGCGTCTGTCTTGAGGCTCTGTCTTTTCCAATCTTTCCTTTGGGACAGGCGAGGGCAGTTGGTGCGCTGTTCGTCCGTGTGGACTAGGGTTGGTTACGTCGCTGGCCCTACCCCTACCTCCACAAGGCAACTCCAGGTCCACCAGACCCCAGCGCACGAGCAACCAAAGATGCCGGTGCGTGGATTAATAATCACGGGGCGGGGTATCAAGTTCTTCGATGAATTCACGATACCGGAGGCAGAGAGGTTCTCCACCCCCCAGTCACAGCGACCTTCCCAGCCCATTCAGCCAAGGGGGACGCCTCTCCCGTCGGGTGAGCAAAACCGGGAAATGTTCTTTTAGTTGGATGTCTGGGGCCACTTACCGAGTGTACCCAGTGCTGCTCTGACCCAGCGGTTGCCAGTCATTGGTCATCTACAGCGTTCCGGTGCCTTGGCGTGATCTCGCAGACTCAGGTGGTTTCCTTTCTTCCTTTCCACTTGTGGAGACAAAGCTGTCCATGTGCGCCCAGGCCGTGCGGCGGGGACTCAGGCCCCCAGTGGTCCCTCCAGCCCAATGATGTCACCTCTGATCGCTGCTGGGTGGGTCCTGCCCGGCCGCCGCCCAACACAACAGCAGGCTGGCCAGACCACCCAAGTCCCTCTGGTCGAGTCGCTTCGTTGGCGCCCAGGCCTGGTTTCTGCCACTGGACGCACCCTGCTCAAATTCCAGCTGGGGGGGGCGGATCCCACGGCCCCTGCGTCCCCTCCCCGACTGCCACAAAAGTCAAGCTGTGGCCCCTGAGAGCCCGAGGAGTCTCCGCAGCCTCCGCTCCAGCCTCGGGCCCAAGGGGGAGCGTCCAGGTCCCGGGGGGAGGCCAGCCCCCAAGAGAATCGAGAGCATGCAGGCCGGCCGGCCCCGCAGTCCTCCCGGCCCGGCCACAGTCAGTGGGTACGCGCCGGGTGGCCGCCCAAGCTCCTGGCCGCTCCGGCGCAGCGCACGCATCCAGCGCTCGGCGCCGGCAGTCTCCGCTCACCTTCTTGGAGACGCTCCGGCCGGGATCCAATGCTTCAGCTCCAGACGCTGAGCGGCTGGCTCCAAGCGCCGTGCACGCCGCGTGCCAGGCCTGTTTTCGGGACCGCGCGGCCCCCGGGCGTCCCAGCTCTCGCCCCACAAGGGGCCGCAGTCACCAGGGAACTCTCAGCATTCCACAGAGCAGGGGAACAGGACCCAGGAAGGCAGAACGTTCAGGCGGATGACGGAGGGGTCCAGATCACTCTCAGAGTGCGACCGCCATCTTGACGCCCGTAGCCACGCCCCCTTGGGTGCCCTTTATACACCCATTTTGCCCTTTGAAGTAGGCTTACTTCAAAGGAAAGTCTCTCTTGTTTGTGAAATCCTGCCTTGCCCAGGCCACGCCCCAGACACACACCAGGGGGTTGTGAGGGCAGGCAAAGCCCTTTCAGGTGTGAGTGACCACTCATCCCCTCTCTCCTAGCAAAGATGGCTCATCAGGATATGCAGGCTACACCCCAGCTCCCTTTGTGTCACTGTGTAGTGAGAGGTGCAACCAGCCCAACTGTCAAACTGACCCAAACAGGGAATCCACAAACAGGCAGAGTGACAGAAATGGTTTAAGCAAGAAAATGCTCACTTTCTTAAAGTGGCATTTTCAAACACACAGTCTCAAAATCAGCTTTACTAAAAGATGTATTTTTGAATTGTGAGCTCAGAGACCCCGAACTCCATATGTCTATCCACTCCCAAAGGGAATCTACACATTAATCATATTTAAAGGTAGCCCCCATGTTAACCTATGAGAGGGACAGGCCTTGCAACAGTAAAAAACGAATTTAGCAGTATTTCACTGTGAGGACATGTAAAACACATTACTATATGTCCTACCTTTACCATACACTGCACCCTGCCCTTGGGGCTACCTAAGGCCTACCTTGGGGGTGTCTGACATGTAAGAAAAGGGATGGTTTTGGCTTGGCAAGTGCGTACACTTGCCAAGTTGAATTTACAGCTTAAAACTGCACACACAGACACTGCAGTGGCAGGCCTGAGCCATGTTTACAGAGCTACTAATGTGGGTGGCCCAACCAGTGCTACAGGCCCACTAGTAGCATTTGATTTACAGGCCCTGGGTACCTCTAGTGGACTGTACTAGGGACTTACTAGTAAATCAAATATGCCAATCATGGATGAACCAATTACATACACATTTTGTGTAGGAGCACTTGCACTTTAGCACTGGTTAGCAGTGATAAAGTGTCCAGACTAACAAAAACAGCAAAAACAGAGTCCAGCACACATCAACAACCTGGGAAATAGAGGCAAAACGTTAAGGTAGACCACATCAAGATTGAAAAGTCTATCATTCAAAAACTGCACTTTTTTAGTAGCTTACACTTTTGAGTACGTTTACCACATTTTTCAGTATTCTTAACTGCAATTTTGTTGTAACATACACCTTTGTAGTAACTTAAACTATTGTAGTATGTCCCTACCTCAATAATGTTCTATGGGATGGTATTGCAGTGTCAGTTGTTGGCCATGTATAGAGCTGAACTATAGCAGTGTATGCTACTACAAGAGTATACTTTGTGAATACTAAAAAGTTGTAAACCTACTGAAAAGTGTAAGTTACCATTGCAAATTAGGCCTTTTCTTTTTTTTTTGTGATCCTCATTTACCTTCCAAATCTCCACCCATCTCTGACATAGTCGCTCCTGTCTGGGGCAAACTTTCCACCCAAGCTCCAGTGCAGAAAGCAGAAGAAAGAATATAATCATAGGATCACATCCGATCTATTCATACCTCACCACTTCCCAACCATTGCTTCAGCGGATTCCAAAATCTGATCCTCTTACAAACCTTATGACAGTCTAACTTAAGATGGTAAATTAGAGAGTTTTTCCATTCGAAAAACGTAGGGGGAAGAGGGCTGATCCATTTCCTACAGATCTCCCTTCTTGCCACAAGCATCATATAAAACAACAGTTTAGCTCCATCTCTACCCATCTTCTGCGCCTCATATGAACAGCCAAACATCACTATCAGAGGTCTTACCTTCGGGCTTGTGGGAAGAATCTCCTTAATTGCATCACCCACCTCTTTCCAAAACTTACGGAGTAAAGGGCAATCAATAAACATATGTAGATCGTCAGTTGATGCTGAGCCACACTTCTTACACCTCACCACGTAACCCTGTCTCAGCCTGGACAATTTTTTGAGAGTCCAAAAGGCTCTGTGAATAGAAAATAGATGATTTTTCCTTAACGCAGCAGGTGTAACAGTATTATACAGAAGTGTAGTAGATACTTGCCAAAGGTCTTTAAGCTGCGGCTCCGGCAAGCACTCCCTACAGATTTCTCCTGGGAGATTAAATTCACCATTCACAATGTCCATCATCAGCCAATACCATCTAGCCCCTTCTTTCTTTATCGGAGTATCCAGCTGCATCTGGTCCACAAGTCTGTTAGTACTTCCCACTTCTTCTGTCAAATTCCCAACCCAAGTCTTCATCTGAAGGTATTTAAACTTAAGGTTATCAAACTCCCTAAGTTTACCATTATAACAGAGATGTCTCCATTGCACAAAACCTGCCTCTTTCAGAGGAATAGCCAGGGCATCTTTAGTCCACTCCAGAGAGGCAGGAGAATCACAAGTCAGCGCATACTCATTATTATATGACAACCTCATGATATTCCTCACCTCATACCACAACACTGCCCAATCATGTACTATCTTAAATCAAATTGTTTTAAAGAACTTCGAATCCCCGAAATTATACAAAAAACTCCTATGGGCCTCCTGACCTTCCATCATAGCAATTAACACCTGCCCCAGCTCTGAATGATCTAATGCATTAAAACTCTGTCTTACATTTTTTAACAGATAAGCCCATGCGTAGTACTGCATATGAGGAGCCGCCAGACCACCTTTTTCATTCTTCCTCCTGAGCTTTTTCCATGATATACGAACACCTTTAGATGTCCAAATAAAACTGCTAATTTTCCCCTGCAATTTCTTTAAAGCAGCCTTGTTAAACATTAATGGCAATGCATTGAAAATAAAAGTTAATTTGGGAAAAATGACCCTTTTTACAACATTAATCTGACCTTTTATAGTTAGTGGAAGAGTAAGCCATTTTCTCAGTAAAAGGTCCACCTCCCTCATAACCCCAGCAAGATTTGTTTCCTCCATTTTACATATATCATGTGTTACAGTGATCCCCAAATATTTAACTTCTTTCTTTACATTCACTACATCATTTAGTTCCATATTCCCTGCCATAATTTTGGTATTTTGTTTATTAACAGCATAACCAGAAATTCCCCCCAAATCCTCCATTAACTGTTGTAGAACTGGTTTGGCCTGACTTAAATTCGCTGTATAAATCATTAAATCATCCGCATATAAAGAAACCTCCCTGACCAGATCTCCACACCGCAAAGGAAGTATTCTCTTATCTCTCCTAATTCTACAAGTTAATGGTTCAATATAAAGGTCAAATAATAATGGGGATAATGGGCACCCCTGTCTCGTCCCTCTTTTTATTTTTTACCGTAGGAGTGAGCATACCAGTGAGCATACCATTAACCGAAATTCTTGCAGTTGAGTCATGATAGATTTTTTGCAATGTTCTAATAAATTGGCCTCCAATTTTATATGATTCACATACCGTAATCAAATAACTCCAATTAACCCTGTTGAATGCTTTTTGTTGCATCCACCATTACCACCGCCAAAGGCATATGCATCGAAGTGGCTAAATCAATCAACGCTGCTAATCCCTGTGTCAAATAATGCTTATGCCTACCCTTCAAAAACCCTTTCTGGTCTGTGTGTATGAGTTTCCCCATCACCATCCCTAGTCTATCAGCCAGGAGTTTAGCAAAGATTTTATAATCACAATTTAACAGTGATACTGGGCAGTATGAATCACACTTCCTGGGGTCTTTGCAGGGTTTTAAAATTAACATAATAATTGCCTCTTTCAAAGAAGAAGGAAGATTCTCATCCCCCCATAGTATTATCACATAATTGCTTAAGAACTTTAGAAGTACTACTACCCAGACCTCGATAAACCTCCATGGGTAACCCATTTGGTCCTGATGCCTTCCTCAATTCGCCAGCTAAAATGACCCGTTCTACCTCGCTCTGCTGCAACGGATTATTAACTGCACTTCTCTTCATTCAGAGTAGGTAAGTCTAATTCCCCAAGCCCCCCCTTCAATACCTTCAAAGGCGGCTTCAAATCTTCTGTATATAAGTCCTTAAAGAAATTGAAAAAACCTTCTTCCACCTCCTCACCACCTTTTCTAATCGCACCTGAGTCTTCATCTCGAATTTCTGTCACTCGATTCCTAACCCTATCTGATTTTAACTTCCAAGCCAACAATTTACTGCTGTTCTCACTGTACTCAAAATGTATCACCCTATTAGCTTTACATCTCAATCTAACCCTGCGGTCCAAAAGAGCTGCCAACTCCAAACTAGCTGTCTGACGTTGCTTATGTAAATCGTCAAATTCTTCACCCTGCTCCTTACTTAACATTCCCTGCTCAAATTGTCGTATTTGACCCTCCAACCTGCTTATTTCTTCATTATATAATTTCCTCCTGTGTGCAGCTATCCTGATCAGACATCCCCTCAAAAAGGCCTTAAATGTATCCCAAACTATTGCTAAGGGAGCTGAACCCAAATTTATCCTAAAAAATTCCTCTGAATCCACCCGCAATTCCGTAACCGCCTCATCTTCCAAAAGCAGAGTTCTGTCTAAAGTCCACCTCTTTTCCCTCCTTTTCGTTGGTAACCTAAGATCTAAACTAACCACTGAGTGATCTGATAAATGGTCCCCAATATGTACTACTCACTCAACAAACTCCCTCAAAACATTATCCAAAAGGAAGTAATCAATTCTGGATTGATGCCGATACTTCTTATTATTATAAGAATAACATCTCTCTGACCCCCTCTTATCCCTCCAAACAACATATAACCCCCATTGGGACATCATTACCCGAATCTGACCCTGCCTTTTCTCATTTGTTTTGGACCTACTATCCGCTGATCTATCTAATTCGTAGTTCAATACAACATTAAAGTCACCTGCCCATATTATTGGATCTAAATATTGCAAAAGAAGACCTGAAAGCTCCCTTAATGGGCCTACATCATCCCTATTAGGACCATAGTATCCTACTGAGGTAAAGACATATTCAAAAGCAGACAGCTTCCCCAACACCCACCTCCCTGAGTTATCTATGGGACCTTCCAGAAAAGTAATATTGGCATGATTCTTGATTAGGACAGCCACCCATTTACTACCACTCAAACAATTTGAGCTAGCTATCTGCTGAACCCACCTGCATGAATTAAAAACTTAAAAACATGCAAATTAGGCCTTTTGTCTTTCACAATAATTGTTTTCACAACTTCTATGAAAATCAAGTTCTTAGGGAAAATGTTAAATGTAGGTAGAATGCTTCAGTGCACAGAAGCTTTATAAATAAATGACCCAGTTACTTTGAGATGTGGTCTTCCATTTCACATTCTTTACACATTGAGAAATTGTCTCTTTTCATAGACATTGTTTACCTATCAAAACTAGAACTAATACCACTGACTCATTATGGCACCTTTCATGTATTCACTTTTCCTTCATCCCAGAATAATAAAGCTTTTGTGTTCCTGAAATTGTCAGGCTTAGAGAAAGGCCAATGATCAAACAGCAACCACAAATAAAAAGGAAGGGTGGGAGCCAAGGAGTGTGACAAAGAAAACCAGGACTCGAGGTTTTAAAGATTAGCAGTAAGTAACTGCATCATTACCTTCTTGTCCTTTTTCTTCATCACAGTTACACGTTGAGGGTGTACAAAAGCAGAAAAAATAAGTAAACTCTCAATGAACCCTAAGAAAAGAATTGCAAAACTTTATAATGCAACACCTATGACTTTATTAAATTGTTAACGTTTTTAAGATAGACCATTTTGTACTGAAGATAACATGAACCAATATCTGCAGACAAATCTCCCCCAATTGCAGAGGATAATGGCTCATAAAGATGTGAAGAAACACTCAATCTGCCACCTCACAAATATATTTAATTGAGGCATTCTTGAAAGCTGTCCTCTTCTCATTAATATTTCCTGGACTGGACCAGGAATACACACCCAGCAGAACTACAAGGAACAGAAATAGCCAATTTAAACCAATGAGAAAGCATAGAAGAGGGACGCAACCCAGAAAATCCAAGGGTTACAAAAAGGAAACACATTTTCTGGAAGGATGATGATAAATCCAGAGGGCTCTAGGCACGTCAAGAGAATGCAAACTTATCTCCTCCTTTGAGATAGGTGTATAATATAGGATAATTGCTGTGTTGTGTTACTCTGGTCCAGGGAGGCGTTCCTTGGGTGGAGCGTGGCTGCTCCCATGCATCCACCGATGGTTTTTGGCACATCCCCAGATTTACCATTGCTGGTAGACCTGGGAATGTGTCAAAATTCTATGCCTCCACAGGTGAGGCGTAACAGGGAGAAATATCTTTATTTCTCCTCGTTTTTACCTCTTTCTCCATGTGCTGCAATCTGCATGCAGAGGTTACTGAAGCCAACCGTGGTGGTTGAGGCCTTTTACTTTTGATGTCTTGGGGTCCAACCTACTATGGATCCTGAGCAACTGGGCTATATACCCTTTCTGCACTTAACTTTCAATGATAGCTATGGTCAAGCAGTCCGAAGCTCCCTCTTAGGGCAGTGGGTGGAGTGAAGACAGATCAGTGAACATGACTCAATGATTCATAACTCAAAGAGTACACAGCACTGTCCATAAATCAATGTACAGTCAAATACATATTTTTATAATATAAATGAGTATTTATTTTCAAACTGTAAGCATTCAAAGCAATATTATGACATATATAAACAATAACATATTTCCTCTTGAAGTTGGGCCCTATTGTTGCATTAGCAACTCCTATCGCACCTGCTTTTCATAAGGTGATAGGCTTTCTTCACCATTCAGTGATGGCCCCATCCAGGGAATGTCCACTAGTATGCATTAAGAGTCTTTATAAAATAGTCAAAAGCGTCTTGGTACCACAGTGCCCTCAATAGCCAGTTCTCTGGGGCCCGATAGGCCTTTAACCATTCTTACCCACTCAAGGTGCAGGGAGGCTTGCAATGTCCCAGCGAGTGCCCTGACCGCAGACCTGTACACTTCTCAAGTCCTGTTTGGAGAGTCTGCTGGTTGTGGCCCTCTCCTGAGTGTACTTGGCCAGCTCGAGCAGTGATTGGGCAGCGATTGTAGGTGCTTCGGCGCTGCTATGTCATCGTACGTTTTGGACTTCCCACACGGCAGTGGGGTGGATTGGCTTCCTATGCTGCTGGTTGGGGTCTTGGTGATGCAGCCATGCACACATCGCATCTTCCTCAGTTCCAGTAGGTGCAGGTGCAGTTTCAATGTTAAGGGGAGGAATCTTACCG
The DNA here is from genome assembly GCF_031143425.1 of Pleurodeles waltl. NCBI lineage: Eukaryota > Metazoa > Chordata > Amphibia > Caudata > Salamandridae > Pleurodeles > Pleurodeles waltl. The sequence goes on along the minus strand of NC_090437.1, from coordinate 142,743,051 downwards.
AGTTAGACTGCCCTGACAAAGTTCAAGCTGCTGAGCATATAGGGGGCCCTCGTGGGGTGGCTGGCATTTGGGTGCCTGCTGGAAAAGTTACTCATAGAGTACAACAAACCAGGACATTAGATAGCATTTTACAACAGTCTGAAGCAAGATTGTTATCATCTACGAAACAGGCCCAGGGTATGGAGAGATTAGGAGGCATTATCTTCATGGTGGAGGTACCAAAGTTGCCATTAGGGTCCATAGAAAGGCAGGTTTCCCTAATAAATAAGGTAATTTACTGGTTGAGAGCTCAGCATAACTGTCTTTCTGTTGTACGAGCAGATATTTTGAGATTGAAAGACAGCCAGCCATGATCAAACCTTGATTTTATTTCTATTTGTTTTATTGACAAGCTGTTAGTGACCAACCTTATTGATTTCGAAATGCACATCTGCTATCTTAGGAATCCTAAAGGGATTGGTATCACTTTAAAACTCTCTCTGCCAGATATCAGTATACCCACAATCTGCAGGGGAATAGCAGGTGGGAAGTGTGATTTCAGTCAAACACATGCCCCTGTCTTAGTAGCAAATAACCTCTCTATTCCAACAGCTGTCAGTTGACTAGCCACTGAATCCTGCTCAACAATTTTGACAGCAGCTTCTGTGGGCAGCTGTGGGGTAACATCTGGATCTGTTATTGTAGGGAAGAGTTCAAAGCTCAGCAAGATGGGTCTAATATCTTGGTAGATAGTGCAGAAATATCCATTATGTCCTGGCATGTGCCCTGGTTGGGTAGCAAACTAGTGGATCCTGATTGGGCTACCTACGTAAACAAGCAGGATACATGCATATTCCAGGAGACTTGGTCTGTAGGCCCAGTCTTCCTGGATGTTTTTTTATCCTACTACGTGGAAGTCCAACCTGCAGGTTAGGATGGTGGTCGGGCCAAGTGTGGTCTTTTGGTACTGATAAACAAGAATCTGTAATGTATTCACTCAGCCCTAAAAATAGATTCCCTTGATATATTAGGTTTAGAGCAAGAATTGAATTGAGGTTTTAAGTTAATAGTAATTAATATATATGCTAGATTAGTGTCACCGGGAGTAGAGTCCCAGACTTTGGCTCAGTTATCTGAATTTATTGATACCTACACTATTCTCTTAATCTAGTGGTTGCAGGTGATGTTAACTGCACATTCGGACCCTCTTTTATTAACTGCGACCTGACGGCACATGAAGATAAATACTGGGGTATTCCACAATTGACTGGTAAACAACTGCGTATTTGCTCTAGTGCCTCCCTTCAGCTAACATTGCTTTATTTTAAGCGAGGGTGTAGGCTCGCAATCGTCGTACGTTCTCTGATCTAAGCAACGCTCCCACCTTCAAGCGCAGCTAGTCTACAAGTGTCATTGACTATTTTCTAGTGGATGTTAGGATGTGGCTGTGTTGGCTGACATAAGGGTTGACTTCCGCCATGACAGTGATCACAATCTTCTGCTTCTTACTTTACATAGCGCTATATTTAGGAGGTCTCAGAACACTCACTCCACCATGGTCCCACCATGGTCCCCGAGCCATTAGTGGCTAACAACCACAAACTTGTTAGCTGGTCAAAAGTGATGTCTAATCCTGAATCCCTTAAGGAGATTTATAAATCATTTGTTGATTTTATGGCTAACTATGAAGAGCATGAGGTCAGAAATATTCCAATCCTCAGCATCCATGAGATGCTGGTGCCTAAATTACAGAATATATTTTATAGGAAGATTACTACCAAGCAAACTGCTGCTTCATATAAAAAAAAGAGTGGTTTAACAATGATTGCTCTAGGGCTAAATCAGTATTAAAGTCAGCTACTGTGTCTAATTCACAGGGGATGATCAGAATAGCCAGATCTGCTTATAATATGGTTACAGAACAGGTAAAGAAAAGCTGGGAAGACTCAATCTGACAGAATTTGCTTGATGCAACTAGACAAAATGATAATAGGAACAATGAGGGAAGGAGTCCTAACTGTACTCATATACAACCAGAGAGTTGGGTGGATCATTTTACCAACCTTTATGCCCCACCCTGTGATACACTCATTCATGATTCCTTCCCTCTGCAGTTGTCTGAAATGCACTCTCTGCCAGGTGGGCCACGGGTGGGCTTCAGAAATCTCGACAACTGTATTGTCTTTACTCTGGGGAAAACCACTGCCGCAATTGACTCCTTAAAACCTTCTAAAGCCCCTGGTCTAGATAAGATACCAGGGTATTTATATAAGTCAGAGCCCAAAATTTGTTATATTAACATGATATCTAATTCAATATCAGCTGGGGGCCAGATACCCAGTACCTGGAAAGGGGCTGAAATAATACCAATTCACAAGAAGGGTGAAGTGAGCTCTCCCGCCAACTATAGACCCATCAGCCTCATCGATAACCTTCAAAATCTTTTTGCTAAACAACTACTGGATAGGCTGTTGCACTGGGCTGAAGACAATCATGTGTTGTCCCCCCTACAGGCGGACTTCCATTCCAAAACAAGTATTGCGGATCAAGTTTTTCGGTGGGCCCTCTTATATTGGAAATACGTATCTCTTGCCAAACAAAACTTGTATGTTGTTTTGTGGACCTCCGGTCCGCATTCGATTTGGTCTCCAGAGAGAAACTGTGGGAGGGTCTACACAAAACAGGTACTCGAGGGAACATAATTCATCTTTTACACTGGCTACATGAGGGCATCTATGTTCAGGTGAGATGGGGCAATCAGGAAGAATTAACTGACCATATCCCTATCCAGCGGGGGGTTCACCAAGGTTGTGTCCTGGCACCAACACTATTCACCTTGTACATAAATGAGGTGGTTCAATCTGTGTTTCTTTGACAGAATGATGCTCCTTTTTTGAATGCTCAAAATAATCCCTATACTACTTTTTGCGGACGACTCCCTCCTTATTTCCAAGACTCCGATGGGGTTACAGACTCTTGTTAATAAGTTTACAGCGTTTTGTGCAGAATGCAGGCTGGAACTGAATGTCAGCAAGACCAAATTGATGGTGCTTAACCCGGGCCCACTCATGAGATGCACTATCACAGTAGACGGGGTTCACTTGGACAAAGTCAGGTCAATAGATTATTTGGGTGTTAAGATCTCTCATGAATTCAACTGGGAAGACCAGATTAGTAAGAGTGTGTCTCTTCTCTAACACAGATCAGGTGCCATCTTGCGCTGATACAAAAGTACTGACACGAGAACAGTCTCTCCGGCTCTAAAGGTTTATCTTGCAAAAACACAAAATGCTGCTGCCTATGGTGCTGAGGTGTGTTTTTTTTGCAAAACTCATAAATTATCTGTGAGTGAAAACTGCTTCACTAGAGCGCTACTTGCATGTCCAAGCAGAGCCCCTCTGGTTCCTGTCTTTTTGGATCTTGGTTTCAACCATATCTCAGATATGTTAGCCCAAAGAATGCTACTTTTCTGGGTAAGGATTTGGTCTACACCAGAGTTCGCTACTTATAGGGACTCACTTCTTGATCTTTTAAAAAGACCTAGTGTAGCCTCTATCCCATGGTTTAAGCATGTGCCAAATTGGTTTCGTGTTCTGGGTCTCTGGAGCTATTGGGAGAATCCTCAGGGTCTAGGAAAGGCTGAGAAGCAATCTTTGAAATTAGACTTTTGGTCCTATGTTAGGAATAATTATCTCCTTGGCTACACTCATGGGTTGCTGTCCAACCAATTTCTTGATTTTAAATGGTTCCCCTCGTTGTGAATCCTTTTTAGATGTCATCCCTGTATCCTTAAGCAAGAGCTTGCATGCCCGTTTCCATTATGAGTGCTTGCCACTAATGTCTTTTACTAGTAGTTGGAAGGCATTGTTATGTAACCTGTGCCCGGCTTGTGGCAGTGCTTCTGAGTCGGTTGAACACTTTTTGTTCTTTTGTACAGCATAAGCTACGACCAATTTGCCAGAACCTGGGCATTAGACAAAATGCTATTGCCCTTAGGATTTTAAAGAGCGATACTTCAACCGTTTTGGTTTGTGCAGTTAGCAAGTTTCTTGTGCCTGCATGGCATACACGCACTCGCCTTTTGAAAAAATTGTAATATATCTCTATTATGTTTGTTGATCAATGGTGTTAATTATGTATGCTCTGCGGCTTGATACCTGAAGAATTTATCAATTTTATTGCACCAGTATTGTATGATGATTTTAATTGATTTATCTATTTTTGTAATTTGTATAGACTATTATAGCTGTATACTTTGATGGATTATGACCGAATAAAGCTTGCTATAATGATGAATCTGTATCGTTTTGACGTTAATTTAACCAGATAAATATCTTATATTTTTCTAAACATGTGGGTTGTATTTTGTGGTGATGTCGCTGTGTTACTTCTAAGTTAAGCCTGACTGGTCAGTGCCAAGCTACCAGAGGGTGGCCACAGGATCATCTGGATTGTGTGTGACTTATCCTGATTATCATTGTGGTCCCTATTTGGACAAAGGTGAATACCTCTGCCAACTAGAGACCCCATTTCTAAAAGTGTCTAATAATGTAGTGTTGGTACACTGGGGAAGGGCTCAGATGGTAACATACATCCTTACTCGCACCAAACTAAAGAAATCCAGCTGTTCTAGTTAGTTATTTCAAGTAATAATAACTTGTGGCCTAAGGCAACTATAACTCGTGCTCTCGCCATGCACTGCTAATTACCCCAGATATTACAGCAGTAATGAAAGATTTTATAATGTCAATAAAAATTAGAAGTCAAATTATTGCAGAAAAATCTGTGCATGGTGGAGACGCGAGTCATAGTTACCTTAGGCCACGAGTTATAGTTACTTCAAATAACTACAACTACAGAATTTCTCTGGTTTTGTGCGAGTAAATTCCGAACCTAACTATAACATCACTGTAAGGTTTGTTTTTCAAGTGTATATCTATCTATCTATCTATCGATCTATCTATCTATCTATCTATCTATCTATCTATCTATCTATCTATCTATCTATATATATATATATATATTACATAGAAGTGGTGGTCACCACTAGGAAGTTATAGTTAGGACCATGTTTCAATGTAGTGCACATTGAAAGTTTCAGGGTGATCCATCAATAGGGGGCCAAGAAAAAGGGGTCTCAAAAACATTGCATTTCCCATGTTGATTCCCCTAGGATCTATCAACATTTCTACAGCGCAAACCGTTGGACGGAATTACATCAAATTTGGGAGAAAGCTAGCTGTTGGTACTCAGATTGTGCTTTATGTTAATTAGTGTAAATCCATCCAGTAGAGAAATTTAGGGAAATTCTAATTTGTATACCTCTGGCCGCAAAGTATTTACGAACAAAGACAAGCTTGTGCAAGGAAATGCTGAGATCTGATTGGCTGTCAACACTTTAAACCAGGAAGTGTTGGCAGCCATCTTGGGACTTGGCTTCAGTCGAGTCCCAGAAAAAAAAAAAAAAAAAAAAGGAAAAGAGACTAGGGTAGAGACACCCTGACCCCTTCCCAGAGCAAGAAAGCATTTTTTAAAATTATTTTTGCCATGAATTTACAATATTTGCGAATTTGCAACCAAAAAATGAAAACGAACAAGTGCGTGCTCCTGTGCTTGTTTTTTCATAAGACCCCGGGTGTGCCAGGTCCCATGGGCATTAAAAAATTAGTTTTCAGCCCCATCACAGCCCGGGGAACCACCACCCCCCAGGGCTTATTATCTCAAAAAAGCTGGGGACTCCTGTGCCCCACCACCTCCCCGGGGCTTTCATCTTCATATTTGAGGAGGGCCCACACCCTCCCCGTCGCCCTGGGAACCACCACCTCCTCAGGGCTTCTATATAAATATATGTAGGGCCTGTGGCCCCCACACTCCGGAGATCACCACATCCCCAGGTCTTCTTTTTAAATATATGCAGAGGGCCCGCAGCCGCCACGCCTCAGCAAACATTTCGGGTTTTGACAGTGGGACCTTTGAAGCATGTCCCGCTGTCAAAATCCGAAGTTTTCTTCTCTGTCCCCTGCACACGTGCAGGGGACAAAAATTTAATAATTCAACAAGCACAGCACTGCTGTAAAGGCATGCTCCCTGCTTTCTGAAGTATTGGCAGCCCAAGGGAAGCCGTAAGGCTTTCCTCGCAGTGCCAGAAAAAAGTTAAAAAAAGTTTTAAAAAATAAGTAAATAAATAAATCAGTAGGGATCACAGGGGAATGCTTAAGGGCTTCCTCGTGGTCCCATATAGGGTAAAAAAACAAAAAACAAACCCATAGCTCAATGTGAAGATTGCAGGCCTTCACCCTGAGCATTGGCCGCTTGAGTCCAGCTGGAGTAATTTCCATTTTATTTATTTTTCATTTTTTTATAAAAAACGAATTATTATATGTTTTAAAAATTACAAATACATTTTTAATTTAAATTGTAGACAAATATCTCATTCTAAGTATTTCAGTCATCAAAGCCTAAATGAATTCTCTATCTTTTTCCCTCTCACTTTCTTTATCTCTTTTTCTCTCTTTCAATCAATTCTCCCACTCACACACCCACTAAGAGACTTATGCATCCACTCACAGACTCACTCACGCACCCACTCACAGACCCACTCATACATCACACATCCACTTACAGACCCCCTGACAGTCGCACCTTTGCCATGCACAGATACTTACTACACATATTATACCATTGATGAAATATTCTATGGCATCTTTTATATTGCCACTGCAATATTTGCAATAAAATCGTTGATGAGACAACTGTGCATGGTGAGAATGAGAGTTATAGTTACCTTGGGGTGTGAGTTTTAGTTACTTGAAAGAACTATAGCTATAACTGCTGAATTACTACTCACCTAATACTTAAATTTAAAACTCAACCAAAACCCACCCTAAAAATGCCCACCCTAAACGCTTCATGTACTTACCTAATACTTACATTTAAACACATATGCCTTTACCATTCATGCCTTTACAACAACATTTGTTGTAAAGGCATGCGTGGTAAAGGTATGTGTTGTAAATTCCTGAGTGGTAAAGGTTATGCGTGGTAATGGCAGTCGAGTTGTAACAGCTGCGTTGCATTGTAATGGCCGTGTTTAGCTTGTAGGTGGACTGGATGTCGTATGTATATGAATCTTGTTGCTACAGTAATGCTCTTGTGCAGGCTGCTTTGCAATCTACTTACAGTCAGGATTTCATTGTCTCACTTCTGATATTTTCCATTACCCTGAGAGTCTCCTATTATGTGGTATTCAATCTATCAAGGGTTGTACCTCTCTAATAATAATCTTGTTGTGCTCTGTGCTATTTAGCCAACAGGTTCCAAAGGTACCATCAACTCCAGCAGGAATAGGGAGTTTTTCAGTAGCTTTCGGTGCTATATAAGAACTCATGTTGCAGAGGAGAGGGACCCTTCCTTAGAATCATACCAGGCAATTCCTTTGCACTTGTTGACACTACCTCATATGACTCAGTAATACACCATGCAGCAGACCATCACAAAGGCAAACTGCAGTTTGTGGAGCAAGAGAAGGACTTCCGCATCAAAACAGAGCATTCATTTCAGTACCTGTCCATACTAAAAAGTATACTAAAATGCTCTACATAGAACTTTAAGGGCCCTGTCAAGACCAGAGTGGACACACCAAAGTCAACAAAAAGTACAATGCAGTGTCAGAGGGTTTTGTTTATATCAGGGGTCATATGACCCAAGGCTCATTTCCATCAAAAAGGCCTTTCGCGTAGGGCACAGGGAATGTTGCACTGGCTGGTAAAGAGCAAGCACATTGATGATATTAACAAACATGTGGCTTTGGGTGCTGCTACTCAATGGCAAATAGTCAATTCGATGGAGCTACTGTCACAATAAGACCCTTATCACTGGGTGAAGCTGTAGAAGCTGATGAATACTTTCCGGAGGCTTATAGGAAGTGCAGGAAAAAATTAATCAGCAAGGCAATGGCCATATCAAACACAAGCATTATGTTTTCCCTGGATGCAGATGTTTCTACCTCTGTGAAACAAATACCAGTGTTGACAGCATGCCTGCCTGGCTGTCTCTGGATTCTGACCAGATGTCAAGCAATACCTCCTAAGTGCACCTTTTAACATAAAGTGCCTTTTCTGCCCTCAGGTATACACAGTGCTGAAAAAAAAAAAACAAGATCATGACACAGTCAATGTTACGAGGGCACTCCAGATAAGCCTGCCCTAAGAAGGGCTGACCTATGGTTCACTGTGGCAATATATAGGTATGCACTTGTATATGTAGTAGTTATGGGCAACAATGACACTAAAACCATAATGCACAGCAGTCAGCAGCAAATTGTAACTTATAACACTGAAATTCACATGAGATATCACCTATCAGAGTTGTCCATCACCAGCACTAAACTGCAAACTTTAATACAGTCCATCACAGCAAGTTCGAAATATCCAAACAGTATGACTGTTTCTTTACGTCTCACAAAGACACTTAGATATGGGATGATAATAAAAATGCCCATTCCAACATATCTCTCCACTTTTCTTTCTCTCTGTTCCACCCTTCTAGCTGAGGACCACCACTGTACACAAATACTCAGATTAGACAACCCAATGCAATAACCAGCTCTGCAGACTGTATCATATGAAATACTCTAGAGGGTCATGCAGACCTGATCAAAGCTACCAGTATACTAAAAACCAGAAAACTGTGCATATGTCTGTCACACTTCATCATCCAACACACTGCTATGTGCTGCGTCCCATAACACAATAACTGCACCTTGGTGCTCATCACATTTGACATGGAAACACTTTCCACATAGGATTAAAACAAAGACAACATTGTTCCACCCACATGCTATATTTCGTGTAAAAGGCTCCTGATGTAGGCAAGCATTTCAGGGCCCCACATAGGGTTAGTTAGCTCTATATAAATGCGTTGATGCGATCCAATGCAAAGTGAACTCCAAATGGAGGAGAATCTTGTTGTTGACAGTAACAAAAGGTACACACAGATAAAGAAGGATTGGTGCATTCCATTGCCTCTTGCTAAGAGGAGTTTTTCATGTGCAGGAATGTAGAACTGGTTCCCCAATAAGGTTCAAAGTCAGACTTGAAGCCTTAGAGGAGGCTAGTCTCTTCCAAGTAAGCAGGAGATAAACAGTGATTAGTATTTCTAGACTCTTACCAGTGGTAGGCAGGCCAGAGACTGGTGGGATGCTAGCCTAGGAATTGAGGCCTTAGTCCTAGAAATAAACATAAAGACAAAATCACATCAACTGCCTAAAGGCATACTTGCTTTCATTAATTTCCTGAAAATAAATCCCACATACCAGGGTGTTTTTCTAATCTTGTATGCAAGAGGCTCTAGAGCCAGGACAAAATGTCATAGAGAAAATTGCACCTTACTAAGTGAAAAGTTTCAGAAAAGTTGCTATTCACTCTTATCACAGCTGTTGGTTCAGTAGAAAGCAGAGCGATAACCCCAGAGAGAAAGCATCTTTCAAATAAGTTGAACACTTTTTTGATGTTGATTAACCAAATTACATTGGAGGGCTCTAGTATGGAATATCTGTTCATACAGTTGTGGAGACGGTGCAGTGTTAGATACAATAATCAATGAAGCATGAAACTCAACTTAAGGATTTTAGTGTCGAATTTCAAAGAAAATTGGGTTGGTAGAACTTACAGGATTGTGCCAGCTTACCCTGTTTATCAATAATAATAATGACTGTAGCTTAGATGAGCCTACAATTGACCTTCTCTTTGCCTCTTAGAATAGCTTCAAGAGATAGTGAACCACATGACTTGAAAAACACTTTAAACACTGTACTGTACCTTTCAAAGAATAAACCACAATTTACTGCTTTAAATCAATAGTGGTAAAAGTTTACTTGAGGTCGTGGTAGACTGGGGTAAATCCAAAGTGCAGGCCAACTGTGAAGGAGGGTACGCCGGTTACAGGACCCATGCAGAGCCCACTGGAAAAGTATGATGGATGGAGCAAGCGTCAGTTTTGAAGACTCCATGAGGAGGTTCCAATCCATGCACCTAGGTAGATGCGTTGTCACTGAGCTTCGCACTTGGGTCCTGGGTCGAAGTCAGACACCTTTCAATGCAGGCCATGCATCATCGTAGAGCCATGCAGGGATGTTGAACTTTTCAGTTGAGTCCTAGATTTTCATCGAATTGGTATCCATTGGCGCAGAGGGCACTGCCTTGGTTCAGCTTTGATGCGTTGATTTTTGAAGAAAAACAGCTGCAGAGTCCCCTGTCAAGACCCAGGACTGGATTGGCACCTCTTAGCAGAGTAGAGCACATAGTGGCAGAGTCTGGCAACTAAAGCAGGGTTGAGGAAAGTCTTTGATGGCCCTGAGATTTCCAGAACAGGAGGCAAACCAGAAAGCCCTTGGAGTCCCATGGTTCTGTAGAGGATATAGAGAGTTAAGTTCAGTCCTTCTCACTCCCATGCAAGAGGCAGCTGGCAGTAGGAAAACACAGCAATACAGTTGTGCAGAGTCGTAACAAGGCAGCACAGCAGCACAGCGGTCCTTCATCCTGGCAGAATGTCCTCCGATCCAGAAGTGTACTGCTGTGGTGGGGTTTGGGGTCCAGTACTTATACCCAGACGAGCCTTTGAAGTGGGGGAAACTTCAAAAAGATGCATTTGAAGTGCCCAAGGTTCTTGCCTTTCCTTCCCTGGCTCTAGACACTCTACAGGAGGTTATGCAGATCTTAGTGTGAGGACAGGCACAGCCCTATTAAGACCCGTCAGCTCCTGCCTCCCATCTAGCCCAGGATGGCCTATCAACCTGGTAAAGCGGCCATCAGGATGCAAATGTCACATCCCCAGCTTGCTTTGTGTGTGACTGTCTAGAGGGAATCCTCAAAGCCCAGCTGTCACCCACCCCAGACGTTTATTCAGAGACAGGCAGAGGCACGGAATGGTTAGAGGAAGAAAATTCTAATTTTCTAAAAGTGGCATTTTCAGACTTACAGAATAAAATCCAACTTCACCATAAGTTGTTATTTTAAATTCTGAGTTCAGGGACACAAAACTCCAAGTTTCTATATTTTCTCAATTGGAAGTTACACTTAAACACTGCTTCAAGGTAACCCCAATGTTAACCAATAGGAGCGCTAGGCCTAGCATTACAGTAGTGAAAAATATATGTACTAGTTTGTCACTAGCAGGACATGTTAAGATTAAAAGTACGTGTCCAACCTTTTAAGTACACTGCATCCTTCCCTTCAGGCTAACCAAGACCTACCTTAGGGATGAAACGTAATAAAAAGAAAGGTTTGGGCCTGAAAAGTGGGTGCACTTGACAGGTCGATATGAAAGTTTAAAACTGCACACACAGGCTCTGCAGTGGCAGGCTTTAGGAATGTGTAAGGGGCTACTGTAGTGGGTGGCAAAATCAGTGCTGCAGGCCCATTAGTAGCATTTAATGTACAATCCTTGCGCATATAGCGCACTTTATTAGGGACTTACAGTTAAATTAAATATGGGAATTGTGGATAAGGCAATTTCACCATGTATTAGCGTACAGGGCACCTGCACTTTAGCATTGGTTAGCAGTGGCTAAGTGCACAGAATCCTAGAAATTAAGTCAGAAAAACAGGTCAGAAGGCAAAATGTCAGGGGAAACCAAGACAAGAATGTCCGGTCTAACAGATGACCTCTTCCAATTTCAAATGATCTGAATCCAGCAGCATTGAAAGTGTGAGATAATTAAAGAACCGCTCAATAGCGGGTCATTCTTGATTAGATGGGAGCTGTCTGATGGATGTACAATGTTCCATAATCACTCAGGCGACATTCACATCATTAAAGAGAGCAATCTGTCACATTGATTATGGCACTTATCCATTGTGATGCCTTCTTGTGACAGCTAAGCCACACTATCATCTTATCAACCATATTCCCATCTTGTAGATACTCTCATGCATTCCAAGATATTGTATCCGTCTCAGCCTTCCTTACTTCTTCTATAATACTCATTTGCCCACCAGTGCCAGTGAACTGCTTCTACTGGAAGCATTGCCTCATAGTGAAAATGGTTTGTGGTACCAGAATAAATAAACTAACATATCATATGACAGAATATTATATCCTATTTATTGTTTTACAAACATATTGCCAACCATTGAAATTAGTAACCAAAAACCTACTACTTGTTGTGAGATATTTCTGTAAACAATATTTAGGACAATATGGGGCTTATTTACAAGTCCCTAGTGCCAACGTTGCAGCATTTGTTTGGAAGCAGAGGTGGTTCTAATCAGTCCTCTACAGTGTCCCACGTTTACAAACTGGTGCAATGGCACCATTGCTCCAGTTTCTAAAGCCTTGCGCCACATTATAGCTGTGCCAGGTATAATGTATGCACCATAGGCATTCCCCCGCTAAAAGCCATGCAGTACTGGTGCAGTGAAGATTTCACTTCGTCGTTCTGCACCTTCACTGCATCAAAAAGTTAATGCCTGTTCAGAGCAGGCATTAAACTGACATAAGGCTTATTACAAGGGGGGGCCTTCCATGCATTGCTGGAGTAGCATCATGGAGCTCTGTATCAAAAATACAGCTCTACCATGTTGTTGTAAGGAAGGCACAGACTGCACAAGAAATCTGACGCATCGGACCTCATGTGTCAGATTCTTGTAAATGAGACTCTATATTTCTGTCAGACATGATTTTTGCAAATTATATTCTGATATACAACTGATGAGAATCGGAGAGCCCAGATCTTTGATCATCTGATCCCTAGACCTATTCTTGTGGGCATTGATCAACGTCGCCTGTCTCTGGAGATCAGACTCATAAGTCCTACAATGACCCAACATTTAGTAATAGTTAGTGATTCTAGATATTCATTTGCAGGTACAAGTCATCAGTTTTAGAGGACATAATTGATCACTAGGTACGAGTTGCCACATATCGCTCAAAACTTTTGCTTCAGCAAGGGACTCCAGACTGTTGGTTGCCGCCATTAAGTATGCGCACACATCAGACCTATTCCACCCGCTTCAATAACGTTGTTAAAATCTCGCTCTAAAGCTGCATGCAAGAGAGCTTTGCAGTAGTTTAACAACAGCATACACCTAATCAAGGCATCCACCTGAAAGAACGCAATTAGAAGTACAGAAGAATTGTGCCACCAATGTCTGTTTTGGAGGATCACGAGGCAGAGGCCAGGGGGAGGACGCTGTCCTTGAAACCCTCAGGCCAGTGATCGAAGTGCATTAAAAAAGTATGAAAACTGTGATGCTGCATGCTAAAAAAAAAACGAAATATTCTGTAAGTTGTTTTGATCTTTCACTGTTAGGTATCTACATGTAAAATATCTTGCAGCTTAAATGAAAAATACATTTGATAAAGTTGAGGTAGTCTGTGGGAAGCACACCATTGAACATTATGAAACATCTATTAGTTAATGGACTGCAGGGTCTGTGTATAAAGACACAATTAGTTCTTTGTAAGTGCCCTTGAGAATAATGTCTTGTGTATTGTTAGTGCAACGAGGTCCCAGATTGTGACAGAAAGCACTGTGAAGATGTAAGTCATTATTTTAAACTTGCATTACACTCAGTATAAGATAGACTGCTACTAAATGTGCAAGAGGGTTTAAGATGAAATGGTGCCAAAATATAGATTTTACAAATAGTGATACTGTACATAATGATTTTATATCACTGCCCTTAAAAGCACACACTTCAAAGCTCACTTGGCAACTACCACTCAAAAAGAATAAATCTTAGTAATCACAAAGCTTCATCTGGTGCGATCAATTAACCACTACCGGATCCCAAGCCCCCTTTACATTTGTAGGTTGACCACTTGAGCATATCTGCATTTGTTTGAGGTAAGCAGGCACCCTGGCAAGGTCGCTTGTTTTATAGGTTAGCTGTTTTCCAAGTGTCACTTTCACAGGATAGGAAACTGTTGAATGAAACTTCAGCTGAAGCATTTGAACTATCAGAATTAAACCATTCCTGGCCAGTTGTCTTTTCATAAAAAGTAGGGGAACAGTTTTTAATACATTTAAAAAAGTATGGCCATAGCGTGTTCCTCCTAGTCCGCCATCTCTGACCTCTGCCTCAGGGGAAAAAACACGATCTCCATCAAAGTACCTTCACATATTGCATGGTCCGTCTGGCCAGTCTTGTAATAAAGCTAAATGTCAGTTCACAGAAAGTCTCTTTCACAGGTAATACTTACCAGTGGAGCTGCTCCAGCACTCCAGAGTCCTGACAAGAAACGTACAGTAAGGAACGGAACTCCGATTCTACATGGGTAAAGAAGAAGCAAAAATTGTGCAGCTGTCTACAAATAACACCATGGGGAGAAACAGGCATGGGAGGAGAGATCAAAATGTTGGAGAAGTGGATTTGCACCTAAATCCAGCCAAAACCAATGCTGATGCCTATATCGTACCAACTCACCACATACGCGGGGTGGTCTTACAAGGCGTACCCGAATGCACGGATTGTATTGCTTAGTTCCAGTGTTACCCTGGAATGTTAATAACAGAGAACTGGGTGACACTAAGTTAGTCATGAACCTGCCTTAAAAGAAAACACATCTCCTCCTGTTCATTGCAGCGCGCTAGGCCTTGGGGAAGGCCATCTAGCTCTGACATGCTACACTGGCGACTAGGTGGGCACAAGTTCTAGCCCCTGCTGCCAGGTGCAGTGAGCAGATCTTTGGCTGTGCTACACCGAGACATTTTTACCCACATCAGAGCAGACGAGTTTACTTCTCGGCTTCAGCCCGGGGTGGGACTTCTTCCCCCAGGCTCCCCGGCTCAGGAACAGGCCATTAAAACCGACGCAACCTCGAGCGGCGCAGGACTCGCAGGTAAGACTTACTTCTCGGCTTCAGTCCGGAGTGGGACCTCATCCTCCAGGCTCCCTGGCTCAGAAACAGGCCATTAAAACAGATGCGACCTCGCGCGGGACGTGCAGGCAAGACTTACTTCTCGGCTTCAGCCCGGGATGGGACTTCATCCCCCAGGCTCCCCGGCTCAGAAACAGGCCATTAAAACAGACGCTACCTCGTGCGGTGCGGGACGCATAGGGAAGACTTACTTCTCGGCTTCAGCCCGGGGTGGGACTTCATCCCCCAGGCTCCCCGGTTCAGGACCAGGCCATTAAAACAGACACGGGCTCACGCAGTGTGGGAAGCACACGGGACGCGCCTGGGCACATGCCCAGGTGAAGACCGGGCCAAGACGGGCCCGTCTTTTCCCGTCATTGCCCGATAGAGGCCGGGCAGGACGTACCAACTTGGCTGATGAAAGTAAGTGCTAAGTAAGAGTTAAGAGGGACTATTTTGGCTATTTGGGTTGCTATTTATACTTACCTCCTATTAACTACTATGGGGAAAAGGAAAGCTGTTGACGCTCCTGCGCCACTGAATGGCAACAAAAAACCTAAAAAACGTTCCAGCAAACAAGTGAGTTCGGTTATCTCCCAAGGATCAAATTCCTTTGACAAAATTGACTTATTGTTTCAGGAAGTAGAGGCTATTTTAAATAATAATACTCACTCAGCTGGGGGGGTGTCCATTATGAGGGGTTTCTCTGGAAGTGGGAAAATCCCGGAGATCTTCACAAGAAAGAAGAGGATGCAACCATCATATTCCCCTGTAGAGGTTGCTGGAAGTGGGGAACCGCATATTCCAAAGGAAACTACTATATTTCTATTACCGGCAATACCTTGCAGCACCCCCAGTTCCCCATCATGCCAGAGGGGTACTTCCCCGAAGGGAATAATGTCCTTTCCTCCTCCGCTAAGTCCAGTGGTTAGGGTGGTTCCAAATATATTGTGTACTAATAGTACAATCTCTGCCCGGAGTTGCCATTGACGATAATGTTTTGATTAATCCCCCGCTTGATCCTGAAGGGTTGGAACTATTAGATAATGGAATTGACTTGGCTTTTGTCCTACGGAAGTTGGACGAAGTTAAGAGATTGGTTTTATCACTAACAGGATTAATGAAGGAGAAAATGGTACAGAAATGTGGTTGCAAATGCCATCTGGATGGTGGGGATGCAAGGGGGGGTGAAAACTTTGTCACATCTAAATTAATATCATCAGATAATATCCCCCTTAAGGAGGTAGTTAGACCTCCTGCTCATGAAAAACTGTCCATATTTGGTGCAGAGGGTCATCAGTTAGAGTCTATAAGTGACAGGCGGACGTTCAATAGAGCTTCCAACTTCAGGGATTTCTCGGGGAATCAGATCTGTACTACTGCTTACCCCGATGTTCCTGAAGACAGGCTAAGATTAAGGGGGAATAATATCCCCAAAGTAGCTGGTAGGGTGGTTGGTCCCCTCGCCCCTATGATCAAACCTTTCAAACCCCCCACCAATACTAACTCTCATTATGATGTTAGTGGATCTGTAACTATGGATCAGGGTCTAGGCATAAAAAGTAGAGATAGTATAATTTATATGGTTGATGTGCCAAAGTTGTCACCAGGCTCCTTTGAGAATCATGAATCCCTGATTAACAAGGTCATTCATTGGATACGTGTTCGACGCAACTGTCTTTCAGTTATTCGTCCTGATATTCTTGCTGCGGACAGATGTAGCTTTCCTGGGTTGAATTCTGATTTAATTTCTGTCCACCTTGCTGATAAGTTATTGGTGGACCAACTCATGGATTTTGATTCACGTACTTGCCACTATAGGGAGTCGAGCAGAGTGGGTATTAGCCTTGCATTCAAACCACCCAGTGCTTGCTTAACCATAACCCATGAAAGATCAGCTCACTCCCAGGAAAGCAAATCACATATGGCAGCCAAAATCCCTTGTTCATTGCCAGTTCGTGAATGACTAAATACTGTACAGGAAGCACCCATTGGGATTTACCTTGAGGATTTGCATGTGAACGAGATCATTCGGGCGGTGCCACTTGGGACACATAATGAGGTTATGCATATGAAGGAGGCTGGATGCTCCACTCATGGAATTGAGTTAGATAATCATGAGTCCTATATTAATAATCAGGACATCTGTCTTTTTCAGGAAACCTGGGCCAAGGTTAAAATTATTATAGATGGGTTCCTTCCATTTAGTATCTCTGCTCAACCTTTAGAGAAGGGTCTAGGCCACGCCAAAGGAGGCCTATTAGTTCTTTTAAATAGGAAATTGCAATGTGACCATATGATATTAAACATTGATTCTGTTGACTTAATGGGTATGCAAGTCTCCTTTCAATAGAATCTTAAGATCATTCTTATCAATGTTTATGCCGGGTCTGTTTCACAAGGTTCTGAGTATCAGACCTTAGTCTTATTTTCTGAATTTTTTGATATCTTGCATCCTTTGCCCCTTTTAATTATAGCAGGAGACCTGATTTGTACTTTCAAACCTTCCATTTTGATTAGTGGATTAACGGTTGAATAGGATGAATTCTGGGGAATCCCACAGATAACTAATTCTCTGTATTGCACTCGTCTTCTGTAGCCTCTTAGTTGGCTTCTTTATGTTTAAAGTATTGCCTTAGGGCTTGTAACGGTCGTACGCCCTCTGACTTAAACATTGCGCCCACATTTAAACGAGGTATGTCCACAAGTGTTATTGATTATTTTTTGGTGGACGTCAGTTTATGGCCTTTGTTGAGGGACATGAAGGTGAAACCCCGATATGAGAGTGACCATTATTCTTTGCTTCTTACTCTTTCTGGGGATGCATTTAGGAGAACACTTAACAATCAACATACAGTGGTCCCATCCCCATGTTTGAATAACAGTCATACACGGGTTGGCTGGCCAAGGGTGATGTCTAACCCCTATTTGATAGGTAGGATCCATCAATTGTTTGTAGATGATTTGTAAAAAGGCTGGCCACAGGCTCCGTGATGATAACATGAATAGCAATGGGTGGTGTAATGAAGCCTGTTCTAGGGTGAAGTCTGCATTAAACACTGCCATCATGATTGGTTCCTTAGGGGAGATCCAACAAGCCAGACGTACTTACAAGGAGTCTATATTGCAAGAAAAAAGGTCATGGGAAGATACTATCTGGCGGGAACTATTGGATGCCTCAAAATCTAATAATAATAAGTTGTTTTGCGAATTACTGTCTAAAAGGCAAAGAGGGGGCAGGAGCAATATTAGGAATCACATACAACCAGAATGCTAGGTGGATCATTTCACCCATCTCTATGCTATACCTAATAACTCCTTGCCTTGCAATTCCCAAAACTGTGATTCTGCCCCCCACTGATGGCTAGTGTGAATACCAGCCTTGATTTATTAGGGGCGGGTGCCCATACGCCTGAGGATTGTATTTTCTTCTCTATAGAGAAAACTATTGATGCAATCAATTAATTAAAATCAGGTAAAGCTCCTGGTCCGGATAAGCTTCCGGGAGATCTTTATAAAATAGAGCCAATCATATGGTCCTGGTATATAAATCTGATCTCGAATAAAATTGCTGCAGGCGGTGTAATCCCGAGTACGTGGAAAGGGGCCAAAATCATCCCTATCTATAAAAAGGGTAATGCAAATTTCGCAATCAATTACAGCCCTTTTAGTCTCATTGACAATTTACAAAAAAATGTTGCCAAACAACTAGTAGGGAGGCTAATAAGTTGGGTCCAAGACCATCAGGTCCTTTCCCCGCTAAAGGTGGGTTTTCGCCCAAAAACCAGTACGGTAGATCAGGTTTTTAGGCTGGCCATCTTACACTGGAAATATGTAGTCCTTGCCAAGCAACATTTATTTGTTGTGCTTGTGGATCTACAATCCGCTTTTGACTTGGTTCCAAGAGAAAAACTATTGGAAGTACTACATAGATTGAGAACTCCAGCTAATATAATTCAATTGTTATAGCGGTTGCATGAAAACACATATGCACAAGTGCGATGGGGCAATCAAGGTGAGCTGACTGAAAAAATTCATATTCGGAGGGGAGTTCGTCAGGGCTGTATGTTGGCTCTGATTCTATTCACTTTATTTATCAATGAGGTGGTACAGGTTCTGACTTCTTGCCAGAACGATGCTCCTTCAATGAATGCACAGAAAATCCCTATCCTTCTTTTTGCTGACAATTCGCTTCTTATCTCTAAGACACCCATGGGCCAACAAACCTTATTGATAGATTTAAATTATTTTGCACAGACTATGGGTTGGAGTTGAATATCAGTAAAACTAAATTGATGGTGTTTGATTCTGGACCTTGCAGAAGATGCACCATTAAATTTGATGGGGTTTCTCCAAGCAAGTTTAGTTTAATAGACTACCTGGGTGTGAGGTTAACAAGTAAATTACATTGGGAGGACCAGATCAGTAAAAGTGCAGGGCTTCTACAGCATAGAGCGGCACCTATCCTGCGCTTTTACAAAAGTTTGGTGACAAAAGCTGTATCTCCAGCTATTAAGATTTATTTGGCAAAGGTGCAGGGAGTGGCCGCCTATGGTGCAGAAATATGGGGATTCTCTAACAGTAATAGATTACTGGGTGAAAATAATTTTGCCAGGGCCCTGATTGCGTGTCCTCGCAATTCACCTTTGATCCCAATGTTTCGCGACTTAGGGCTAAATCATGTAGTTGATCTGATAGCTTTAAGATCCTTGCTCTATTGGATAAGGATTTAGACTGTTCCCGAATTGGATATATATAGGGCCTCACTTCTTGATAGAGACCGAATGTGGCTACCATTTCTTGGGTTAGACACATGTCTAATTGGTTCCGTACTTTGGGTCTGGGAGGCTTTTGGGAGAACCCGCATAAGTTGGAGAAATCCCATAAAACTGTTTTGAAATCTGCATACTGGTCCCATGTAAGGAACGATTATATTTGTTGTAAATCACACAGTCGATTAACTAACCTATTTATTGATTTTAAGTGGTTCCCGCAGTATGAACCATACTTAGATATAATATCAGATTTACTGGGTAAAGGTTTATACGCCCGTTTTCGCTTTGGGAGTTTACCGCTGATGTCTTTAACAAGTAGTTGGGGATCAACTGCTACCTCTGATTTATGTCCAGTATGTCGCGGTGGCCCGGAGACTGTTGAACATTTTGGTGGTCATTACAACCCTGGCGGACGGTGTTAAAGCGGCGGTAAGACGGCCAACAGGCCGGTGGTAAAAAAATTGCAATTACGACCGTGGCGGAAACCGCCAACAAAGACAGCCACTTTAACACTCAGACCGCCACGGTGGTACAAACAAACAACGTGGCGGTCACCGCCAACAGACAGACGGAGGACAAAGTACCACCCACACTATTATGACAGGCCAATCCACCAACTTTTCCGGGGCGGATTCACCATGGATAAAAACACGGCGGAAACAGGAAAATCGAAGGGAAAACGCTCACCTCTACACACCCCACGAGGACATCATGGAACCGGAACTCCAAATTCTACCTGCGATAGTCTTCCTGCTCCTCTATCAGGAGCACGAACGCCGGCAGCGAAGACCACGGTGAGTACTGCACCTACGACACAGGGGAGAGGGGAGGTAAAAAACAGGGACACACACACGCAACACCCCCACCCTCACCCACTACAACACACACACTAATACATGTTGATACATTACAGTTACACCCCCCAAGGCCCCCGGAAGAATGCAAAGACAAAAGCAAATGATTGTAACGATTGTAATATATAAAAATCCAGTACTCCAAAATATATATATACACTATAAACAAATATATACACCAATAATACAAGTCCAGGTATTGCACCATTTATAGTCTGTGGACCACTGGGCCCAAAATGCATGGGCGAGGCCACACTTGATACCCGATCAAAGCAGAGAGAACACTGCCGGGTCATCAGATAGAAATACAACAGGCACCTCAGGGGGAAGGGAAGGGGGGGCACCTCAGCCGGATGAGTGCACAACGCCAGATCCACGAGGGGGCTCAATGCCCACTGTTCAATCCTGGGGAGTGCAAAGCCACAGTCTCTCAAGTCTCTACAGTGGGTGAGTTGCCCACTGCTATATCCTGGGGAGTGCAAAGCCACAGTCTCTCAAGTCTCACAAGTGGGTGGGTTGCCCACTGCTATATCCTGGGAAGTGCAAAGCCACAGTCTCTCAAGTCTCACAAGTGGGTGGTTTGCCCACTGCTATATCTTGGGGAGTGCAAAGCCACAGTCTCTGAAGTCTCTACAGTGGGTGGTTTGCCCACTGCTATATCCTGGGGAGTGCAAAGCCACAGTCTCTCAAGTCTCTACAGTGGGTGGTTTGCCCACTGCTATATCATGGGGAGTGCAAAGCCACAGTCTCTCAAGTCTCTACAGTGGGTGGTTTGCCCACTGCTATATCCTGGGGAGTGCAAAGCCACAGTCTCTCAAGTGGATAACAGTTTCCACTGGTTCTGGAGGGGGACTGGTGCCCAGAGTGCTTCATCCTGTGAAGGACAGAGGTAGTGGATGGATCTCTCCACTGGTTCTGGAGGGGGACTGGTGCCCAGAGTGCTTCATCCTGTGAAGGACAGAGGTAGTGGATGGATGTCTCCACTGGTTCTGGAGGGGGACTGGTGCCCAGAGTGCTTCATTCTGTGAAGGACAGAGGTAGTGGATGGATCTCTCCACTGGTTCTGGAGGGGGACTGGTGCCCAGAGTGCTTAATCCTGTGAAGGACAGAGGTAGTGGATGGATCTCTCCACTGGTTCTGGAGGGGGACTGGTGCCCAGAGTGCATCACTCACCCTGTGACGGACCCAGTTGCGTCAGTGCCCCTGCCGCTCATGGGCTAGTGGTGCTTGAGTTGGCGGTGCCCTGTTCAGCGGTGCTTGAGTTGGCGGTGCCCTGTTCAGCGGTGCTTGAGTTAGCGGTGCCCTGTTCAGCGGTGCTTGAGTCGGCGGTGCCCTGTTCAGCGGTGCTTGAGTTGGCGGTGCCCTGTTCAGCAGGGCTTGAGTTGGCGGTGCCCTGTTCAGCGGGGCTTGAGTTGGCGTGCCCTGTTCAGCGGTGCTTGAGTTGGCAGTGCCCTGTTCAGCGGGGCTTGAGTTGGCGGTGCCCTGTTCAGCGGTGCTTGAGTTGGCAGTGCCCTGTTCAGCGTGCTTGAGTTGGCGGGGCCCTGTTCAGCGGTGCTTGTGCTGGCGGTCCTTCATGGCCCAGCGGGGCTTTTGCTGGCGGTCCTTCATGGCCCAGCGGAGCTTGTGCTGGCGGTCCTTCATGGCCCAGCGGTGCTTGTGCTGGCGGTCCTTCATGGCCCAGCGGTGCTTGAGTTGGCGGTGCCCGGCCCAGCGGGGCTTGTGCTGGCGGTCCTTCATGGCCCAGCGGGGCTTGTGCTAGCGGTCCTTCATGGCCCAGCGGGGCTTGTGCTGGTGGTCCTTCATGGCCCAGCGGTGCTTGTGCTCACGGTCCTTCATGACCCAGCCGTGCTTGAGTTGGCGGTGCCCGGCCCAGTGGGGCTTGTGCTGGCGGTCCTTCATGGCCCAGCGGGGCTTGTGCTGGTGGTCCTTCATGGCCCAGCGGTGCTTGTCCTGGCGGTCCTTCATGGCCCAGCGGTGCTTGAGTTGGCGGTGCCGGCCCAGCGGGGCTTGTGCTGGTGGTCCTTCATGGCCCAGCGGTGCTTGTGCTGGCGGTCCTTCATGGCCCAGCGGTGCTTGAGTTGGCGGTGCCCGGCCCAGCGGGGCTTGTGCTGGTGGTCCTTCATGGCCCAGCGGGGCTTGTGCTGGCGGTGGCCTCCTGGGCATCTAGGCTGGGGCTGGCGGGGCCCTCCTGGGCAGCTGGGCTGGGGCTGGCGGGGCCCTCCTGGGCAGCTGGGCTGGGGCTGGCGGGGTCCTCCTGGGCAGCTGGGCTGGGGCTTGCGGGCCCCCTCTGGGCAGCTGGTCTGGGGCTGGCGGTGGCCTCCTGGGCAGCGGGGATGATGGCGGTCTTCTCCGCCGTGCAGCTCTTCCCAGACTTGCCGGGTTTCTTGTGGCCCTTCCCCACCTTGGGAGGTGTAACAGCTGACTCCACACTCCCACCGGGACCCCTGGGAGCGGCTTTGGTGGCTTGAGTCTTCCCCCTCTCCCGCCGGGCACTGGCCAACTTCTGATGCTTCACAGGGGGGGACTGGCTGTGCTGTGGCTCCGTGCCACACTGGCTGTCCTGGTGGCCGGTGCACTCCACATACCTGTGACTACAGGCACCACTGGTCCCGGAGATGTTGTGGCTGAGGTGCTAGTTCGGTACCTATGAGATGGACGGGGTGGGGGAGGTGTGGGAAAAAGGTCTAGGCTGGACAGGAAAATTATTTTGGACACACTGGGATGGGTAGCTGGAGGGGGTCTGGGAGTGGAGGAAGAGGTGGGGGGATTAGGAGGTGTACGTTTGGTGACTTTGGGTGCAGGTGCATGCGCTGGAGGCTGTCGAGAGGTGGACGGCTGTTGGGTGGGTGTGTGCCTGCGTTTGTGTATCTTCGGAGGGGGCGTCACAGACACACTGGGAGAGGACACAGGGGACGTGTGTATGGTAGTGGGGGTGGTGACTGCACGTGAGCGGGGTGTGATGGTGGGTGTGCTGGTGAGGGAAGTAGTGGCTGTAGAGGTAGTGCATGCAGGTGTGAATGTAGACGAGACTGGAAGGGAGGAGGGAGACGACGAGGAGGGGGACACAGTGGTGCCAGTGGATGTTGGTGTGTCTGCATGTGTGTGTTGCTTGCGTGAGTGCCTGTGGGATGTGTGGTGCTTATTTTTGCCTGAGCTTCCCTTGTGTGGTGAGGTGTGTGCAGGCTGGTCTGATGGTGTGCTTGGGATAGGCAGAGGTACAGGGGATTGGGTCTGGGTGGAGGAAGTTGGAGGGGGGAGGCTAGAGATGGGGACAATGGCTGCCATCAGTGCTGAGGCCAGAGTTTGAAAAGCTCGGTGAAGGGCCGCCTGACCAGAATGAATACCCTCCAGGAATGCATTTGTTTGTTGCAACTGCCTTTCTACACCCTGGATGGCATTCAAAATGATAGACTGCTCAACAGTGAGTGACCTGAGGAGGTCAATTGCCTCCTCACTGAGGGCAGCAGGGGTGACTGGGGCAGGGTCTGAGGTGCCTGGGGCGAAGGTAATGCCCACCCTCCTGGGTGAGCGGGCACGGGGTGAAGGCTAAGGGGCTGCTGGGAGGGCGGTGCTGGTAGGGAGGGTGGCGGCTGTACCTGTAGATGCGGGGGGCACAGATGTTGCCGCCTCCACAAGGGAGCTCCCATCAGAGGACGAGTCCGTGTCGCTGGTCTCAGCTCCTATCCCCGCCTTGGAGCTCCCCTCGCCCTCCGTCCCACTGGTGAATTCTGAGTCCGTAGTCTCGCCCTCCAGGGCCATGTGGGATGCAGCTCCCTAGTGCTCCGGTGCCACTGCTCGTCCGCATGATGATGCTAATGCGCACAAGAACAGGAAGACCACAAAAAGGGGGGGGGGAGACAGAATAAAGACATGTTGAGTGCATGGGTTACCGCTACCGTTGGCAGACAAGACAGACACAGAGGCCCCCTGCACTACTCCGCACTCTTGGGCTCCACAGTTCAATTCCTAGGAAATGGCCTACAAGGCTATGGACGACATCTGCACACATAGATGACACAGGGTCATGAATGGCTGTACTTGGCACTCTACAGAGGTGGGGTGGGGTGCCACAGGGCCATGCATTTCGGAGGGGCCTAGCGTACGGAACTCGCCCTGGCCTAGGGAAACCCACAGCCCTCCTCCCCCACCCAGACAACTCCACTGCGCGCAAAGTCAGCTGAATGAGAGTGTACTCACCCTCTTGTGTCTGCTGTGATGTCCTCAAGCACCCATCCAACTCCGGGTAGGCCACCGCCAGGATCCTGAACATCAGGGGGGTCATGGTTCGACAGGCACCCCTCCTACGTTGGGAGGCCATCCCCAGCTGAGCCTTTGACGTCTTCTTGCTCCAGTGGCAAATGTCCTCCCATCTTTTCCGTTAGTGGGTGGCACGCCAAATATCTTTCTTCTGGTGGGCGCTGACCTACATGAAATGTACAGGGGAAGAAGAGAAGTCATTAGCAACTGCACCGTCAAAGTGAGGGGCCCCCATCCCTACCCTTGCCATGTGGTACATGCACTCCCCGTCTTTCATGCACGCAGCACTCTGCCCCCTTCCTTCTTACATCCAGCCCTCTCCACACAGGCATAGCCCATACAACATGCTCCTTGTGTACCTACCTGTTTGTCTGGAGGACAGTAGAGTAGCGTGTACTGGGGAAGGACCCCATCAATGAGCTTCTCCAACTCTTCCAATGTGAAGGCAGGGGCCCTTTCCCCAGACGCACGAGCCATTGTCTCTCCCAGACTGAGGTCACAGCAGCACTTGCAACGTAGGTCCTCTCCTGTCAAAGATCAGGTATCGAGTGATTGAAGTGATAGAAAAGGGCAGTCACGTCAGCGGCGGTGCGTACCGTCACCTCCGGCTTACATCGTCATTGGCTCCTGGGACCCATAGGGTACAATGTTAACCAATGCAGCTTTGCGCCGCGGTCTTCTACCGCCTACCGCGACGGTGTACAACGCCAGTGCAGTTACCACACATCTCATTGTCCCACTTCAGAGGTCAGGCAGCCGCCATTTCAGGGGCCCACATGGCTTCATTTTCAACTGCGTCACGCATACCTAGGCCTAGACTCAACACACATACAGGCCACCTTTTGTGTATGATTGGTGTTCTGGGTAAACTGTGGGGACGTACCTCTGAGTTGTTTGACTCTGTGCTTGCTGTTGTCCTTCATAGGCACCGTCTGCTGGGACATGTGAGGAGATGGCGGCATCCTCCGGTGTACCGACCGTTGGTGGACCTGTCGACAATGGAGGAGTGACATTTGATAATCACCTACAGGCTTGACCGTGCCACAATCCAGGAACTGTGTACCCAGTTGGAGCCAGACCTGATGTCAGCAATCCGCCATCCCACAGGAATACCCCCTCAAGTTCAAGTGCTGTCAGTGCTCCATTTCCTTGCAAATGGATCTTTTCAAACAACAGTGGCCATGGCATCAGGGATGTCCCAGCCTATGTTTTCCAACGTATTGTCCAGAGTGTGGTCTGCCCTACTGAAACACATGCAGAGCTACATCGTTTTCCCTCAGGTGGAGGATTTGCCTACAGTGAAAGGTGATTTCTATGCCCAGGGACATATCCCCAACATCATAGTTGCCATTGATGGGACCCATGTGGCTTTGCTCCCCCCCCACAGGAGTGAACAGGTGTACAGAAACCGGAAGAGTTAACATTCTATGAATGTACAGATGGTATGTTTGGCAGACCACTACATCTCCCATGTGAATGCCATGTTCCCTGGCTCAGTGCATGATGCCTACATCCTGCGGAATAGCAGCATCCCTTACGTGATGGGTCAACTCCAGAGGCACCGTGTGTGGCTATTAGGTGAGCACCTGGAAGCAAGTCAGTGGGAATGGGTGTCTGGGTCTGGGGTTATCCCTCCAGGTTAATGTGTGTCTAACAGTTGCCCCTCACCATTTGCAGGTGACTCTGGTTACCCCAACCTGTCATGGCTACTGACCCCAGTGAGGAATCCCAGGACAAGGGCAGAGGAACGCTACAATGAGGCCCATGGGCGAACTAGGAGGGTGATCGAGCGGACCTTCCGGACTCCTGAAGGCCAGGATCAGGTGCCTCCATATGACAGGTGGATCCCTATTCTACTCACCAAAGAAGGTGTGCCAGATCATCATGGCCTGCTGTATGCTTCACAACTTGGCTTTGCGACGACAGGTGCCTTTTCTGCAGGAGGATGGTCCAGATGGATGTGTTATTGCAGCTGTGGAGCCTGTGGACAGTGATGAGGAGGAAGCAGAGGACGAAGACATGCACAACAGGGACTCAGTGATCCTGCAATATTTCCAGTGAGACACAGGTAAGAATACAATCCTGCCTACTACATGTACTTTAACACTACTACCTCTCTACTGTCTGTCGTTTTCACCCAGTGTATGGTCACTGAGTTGTCACTTTCCCTTATGGTTTCCCAGATTTGGGTCTCACTATGTGACATCTGCTTAGATTCCTCATGGACTAGAGCTGTGTGACATAGGTATGTTGACATAACTATTTTAAAAAACATTTTGTCACTGTAATTGCTAATACACTATTTCGAAATCACAGACAGACTCCAGATCTTTTTGTGCTTTAGATGTGTTTATTTAAATGCTTAATATTGGAGGGGGTAGTGAAATGGTACGGGGTGATGACAGAGGAGTGTCCATGGCAGAGTCCATTCTATTAGTCTCACAGGTGCATTGCACATATGGGCAAAGGAAGTGGAGCTGGGCCAGTTTAATTATGGACAGGGTGACAAGGTGGGACAGTAGGATGACAATCAGGGAGGTCCCATTTCTTGGCCGGGGTCTTGGCATCATGCTCTGTTTTTGTCCTGGATCTCAGGGACCGTTTGTGGGGTGGTTCTCCCTCAGCAGGGGGTGGGGTGCTGGTGTGGTGGTCCTGTGGCGGGGCGTCCTGTCCACTAGCGCTGGCGGAGGTGTTGGGCAGTTCATCGTCTATGCTAGTGTCAGGGGCCCCTGGTAGTGCCACAGTGTCCCTCCTGGTGTTGAGTACTTCCTTCAGCACCCCTACGAAGGTGCCCGGGGTGGAGCTGATGATTCTGAGTTCCTCCCTGAAGCCCATATACTGTTCCTCCTGCAGGCGCTGGGTCTCCTGAAACTTGGCCAGTACCGTTACCATCGTGTCCTGGGAGTGGTGGTAGGCTCCCATGATGGAGGAGAGGGCCTCGTGGAGAGTGGGTTCCCTTGGCCTGTCCGCCCCCTGTCGCACGGCAGCCCTCCCCGTTCCCCTGTGTTCCAGTGCCTCCGTCCCCTGGACCTTGTGCCCACTACCACTGCCCCCAGGTCCCTGTTGTTGGGTTGGTGGGTTATCCTGGGTTCCCTGTAGTGGTGGACACACAGCTGATTGACGTGTCCTGGGGACGGAGGTATGGGCCCGCTGGGTGGGTGCTGTGCTGGTGTTTCCAGAGGGGGGAAGGTCTGTGGTGGCCTGTGCCTGTGTGAGGGGAACCAACTGTCCAGAGGTCCCCGATGGTCCGGGCTGGTCATCTAGATCCAGTTGGACAGAGGTGCTGTCATCCCTGTGGGCCTCTTCTGTTGGTGGTGTGGACATGTGTGGACCCTCCTGTCCAGTAATGTTGGGTAGGGGTCCTGCAGGGGTATAAAAGGATGTTTATTAAATCTGTGTGTGTAATGGTGTGCAATGGGTGGGTGACCGTGTACCCCAGTGCTAGCATTCCTGTGTGGGAGATTATGTGATGATGGTTTGGGGGTTGTATGGGTATGTGCAGTGGGCATGCTTTGGTGATGTGTGTCCATGCTTTGTTGTTGCATGCAGGGCTTGTTGTTGGGATGTGTGGTTTGTGATGTTGGGACATTTGTGAGGAGTAGGGGTGCTGGGGGTGATGGTGGGGGTATGTGCTGGCATGCAGGTAGGGTGGGGGATGTAATAGTAAAGCTTTGTCTTACCAGAGTCCATTCCTCCAGCTACTCCTGCGAGGCCCTCAGTATGCAGAATCGCCAAGACCTGCTCCTCCCACGTTGTTAGTTGTGGGGGAGGAGGTGGGGGTCCGGCGCCAGTCCGCTGAACTGCCTGGTGGTGTCTTGAGACCACAGAACAAACCTTCCCCCGCAGGTCGTTCCACCTCTTCCTGATGTCTTCCCGATTTCCTAGGTGCTGTCCCACTGTATTGACCCTGTCCACTATTCTTCGCCATAGCTCCATCTTCCTTGCAATGGAGGTGTGCCGCACCTGTGATCCGAATAGCTGTGGCTCTACCCAGACGATTTCCTCCACCATGACCCTGAGCTCCTCCTCAGAGAACCTGGGGTGTCTTTGCCGTGCCTTGAGGTGGTGTAGGTAATGTGTGGGGTGGATTGTGTGGTGATAAGTGTGATGATATGTAGTAGTGTGTTGTGTGAGGTGCGTGGAAGTTGTGTTGGTGATGGTGTTGTGTGCCTGTGGATGCTGTTGTTCTTGCTGGTGGTGTTTCTCTCTGGCCTTCTCTCTGTAAATTTGTCGTAGGGGTTTGTGGGTGATGTGGGTGTGTGTTTTATATTGTATTGGGTGTGTGGGAGTGGTGTGTGTATGTGTCTCAGGTGTGTGTATTTCGAATTGTCCAATGTGGTGGTATTTTGGAGATGTGTGTGTATTTTGAGCGCGGCGGTGTGTACCTCCAATGGAATACCGCGGTTGAAAGAGCGCTGCGTGGATTTGTGTGTCGTGATAGTGTCGCCGTATTTCTCTTGGCGTGACGGTGGAGGTTTTATTTTCGCCAGTTTATCACTGACCTTTGGTGTGGCGGACTTGTGTGGGTGTCTGAATTTTGGCGGATTCCGAGATGTGGGTCATAATAGCTGTGGCGGAATTCCGCGGCCGCGGCGGTGTGTTGGCGGTCTTCTGCACTGCGGTAAACGGCTTTTACCACCAATGTTGTAATGACTGCCTTTATGTTTTTCTGCCATGTTTACTCCTCTCCTCGGTCAAAATGGATTTGCAGAAACTGTCGAGAAATGGGCCTGAAAAAATTTTGTACAGCGATAAGGGTTTTAAAAAGTCATAGTTCCAATGATTTAATTCTTGCAGTTAGCAAGTTTTTAGTGGCAGCATGGCATATACGTAACCGTTTTTTAAATAGATTTTATGATGAAGTACTAGGTGGGAATATTCAGACATGAGAAGTTCAAGATTTTATGGATTTATTAGTATTATTTTATAATTGTGTGAGTCTTTTAATTGTATTGTGTTGCTTTGATGGTTAATTGACCGAATAAAGTTTGTTTTGAAGCTCAGTTTCATGTGTGAGGCGACATGGCCCAAGCTCCAGTTTCCTGCTGTGCAGCTGAAACAAAGGACGATCACGTACACACGGTAAGAGCTGCCCCGCCGGTCTGTCCTGCCACAAAGTCCTGTGACCCATTCCTATGGGCACAAGAATCATTTACTGTCTGGGTGGAGGCAGCCCTCAACCAAGTGCCACACAAGTGCATTTATCGCTTAACTTTGAGTCATTCAACATAGCCATGAGGCACTGAGCTGTCGCCTATTGCATTGAACACAAGGTGACTCCGCCTCTCCTACTCTGAAATACCATGAGTGGGTCAAGAACTAAATATTTGCCAAGTCACAGGCCCAGCAGAAGGGACTACATTATAGTCATCCTCGATCCGGCATCTGTCCCTCATTGCCACTGGTGACAGTAGTTACGACGTGAGGGAGAACAGCCTGCAACATCTGGGTGGCACAAACAACCCACATACAGCCCTAGGATCTCCATGACTCCACTAGGAAGGCATCCATCCCTGCTGGACACCCATTCATTAATGATGGAGCTCCATCTCTGCTAGCACCAAAATGGAAAGATTGGGTGGAACGCCTCTACTTCTACTTTGAAGTGACGGATATTCCTGACAGAACGGCGCATGGCCCTCCTACAGCATTAAGGAGGGAAGGATATTCACAAAATATACAAAACTCTGGTAGAAGATATGCCCAAATCATACACCACACTGCTCTGAGCATTATATAGCCACTTCAAACCAATTGTGAATAGGAATTATGAGAGGTTTGCATTCAGACAAGCCTGTTAAAAACTGGAAGAGTCCCTCAATACATTTCACAGTCAACTTTGCACCTGCGGATTCCCTAATAAGCAGGAGGAAATCCGTGGCCAAATAATACGGGGTGGTCGTCAGTGAAACTAAGGGAAACAATGATTCAGGAGCTCGTAAAATCACCCCAAAGTATTCTGATACGTGGGAGGTCTAAAGGACTGATGAAGGCCAGAGTCTCCCACATGGAAGCCATCCTCCACTGGTTGATTAAGACTGAAAATGCCAACGCTGTCCACTAATGCCCAAAACCAACAACCCAGAAATGGTCACAAGACAAACGCAAAGAATGCTGATACTGTGGAGGTCCTACTCACAGAATGAGCAAGTTCCCGGCAAAAGGAAAACAATGTACTAAGTGTGGTTAGTATAACCATTTCACTAAAGTCTAGAGGCCCCAAAGAAATGGTGCAAGTAGTCTCCGGCAATACCAACCCTTCAGAGGACATGAATGATGACTGCAAGGACTATATCGTTCACACTGTCTTCGCTGTTAGGGCCTCCCAGTCCACGCGTCACTCTCTCCCACAATGCCAGATTAAAATAGGAAACCATCAGCTCACAGCAACTATCGATACAGGGGCTTCCATTAAACTGATGTCAGTGAACATCTTCTACATCCCTCTCAAACCACGCCCGCCAAAAAGGCAAATATTAGAGTTTTCTCATATAGCCAGACACAACCAATACCTTTGCTGGGATGCGCTCAGTCACCTGTGTCCCATTGAGAAATCAGCATTGAATCTACTGTCTATGTTGCCAAGGATGGGCATGGCATGTCGATCAGCAGACAAACGGCAGAAGCTCTTGAACTAATCTTGTTTGCCTTTGGAGTACAAGAAAAATAAATCTCATCCCTGCTAGAAGAATTTTCAGAAGTCTTCAATTGCACTGGCTGCTTACGTGACAAAGAGGTTAAGCTTCACATAAACCAGTCCACCCAGGCGGTCGCTTTGAGGCACTCATGCATATCCCTTCATCTCCGGCCAAAAGTTGAAGAAGAGCTGAAAAAATTAGAACAGGTGTGTATCATTGATAAGGTGACAGGACCCACCCTTTGGGTTTCACTGATTGTGATCACGAAAAAACATAAACAACCCCAAGAAGTCTGCATTTGCGTAGGCATGAGGCTTTCCAATGTTGCCATCAAATGCAAGAGACATTTGACTCCCATGGTAGATGACGTTCTCGAAGAGCTCAACAGAGCTCACAGATTTTCCAAGGTCTACATTCGCTCAGGATACCATCAACTACCACTCCATCCAGAGTCATGATATATAACTACCTTCTCAGCCCATGTAGGACTTTCGAGATATCGCCACCTCAACTTTGGCATCTCCAGCACTGCGGACATCTTCCAAAACACCATGTGCAATATACTCAGTGTTCTACCTAGAGCCATCAGTTAGTGATGAGATACTCATTTATGCCAAGTCTATGAAAGAACATCATTACCATCTATGTGGAGTCCTTCAGAGGATAAAAAACGTAAATCTCACCCTTAACTAAGAGAAATGCAAATTTCTCAAACAAAAGATAAGCTTTTTTGGGTACACCTTCTCAGCAGAAGCCATAGCGCCCAACTCTGACAAAGTGAAAGATGTCCAAGACGCTCCAACACCCACCAAAACATCAGAAATAAGAAGATTCCATGGGGATGGTTACTTATGTGGTTGATTCATCCCTGACCTCACAGGCCACATGCAGCTCCTGCAAAAGCTCACCAAAGCAAGCACGCAATGGGTTTGGGGGTCTGAACAAGAGGCCACTTTTTAGAAGACCAAAGAAGCGCTGTCAGCAGACACAACCCTAGCCTACTTTGATCCTGGCAAACCAACAAACATTGCAGTAGACACCAGTCGCGGCTCGCGGTATTAGAGGGGGGCTAAAAAATAAACTTACCTGGGCTGCCGCCTGGAGAATCGCGCTGCTCCTCAACACTGCCTGCAGGCACAGGCTCCTAACCTGACCTGTGGCCAATACTGACACTGCTCAAAGGAGTGTCATGATTGGCTGGGAGCACCCAGCCAGGGTGCTCCCAGGCAGACTGGGAGCCTGTGCAGGCTTTTTACTCCCCTCTGCTCATCACAGCCTGTGGCCCGCCCCTTTCACAAGGAAGGGATAATAAACACAGTTTATTATCCCTTCCTTGTGAAAGGATTTGCAGCGGCTGCTGCTGGCGGGGGGCGACGCTCCTCCGCCCTCATGGAGGAGCTGCCCCTGATAGACACAAGCCTGAAAGGACTGGGAGTAGTGCTCACGCAGCAACAACAACATGGCATTTGGGCCACAATCGCACATGCAAGCAGATCGCTCACCGAAACAGAGCAGCTATATTCGCAAATCAAGTCGGAGGACATCACCATATATTGGGAGAGCAGGCACATTCACTTATCTGTATACGGCCATCTCTCTTTGTTGTCACAACTAATCACAAACCCTTGATGCCCCCTTCAAAGGAACCACAAATCAAATTCCATAGTCAAGATAGTGGGATCACAAGCAGCCCCGGAGGTCATAGCAAAGCTGGAGAAAGTTATTACCACCCATGGTATTATGAAGCTTCTGAAACAGACAATGGACCCACTTTCCTCTGGCCAAGAATTAGCGACTACCTCCAAACCTGGGGCATCCAAGACTTCAAGATAACACCTAAGCAGCCTCAAGGCAATGGAGAGGGTCATGAGGAACTTGAATAAGGTGATTCGCTTAGCTCACGCTGACAGGCAGTCTGTGGAAAGAGGCAACAATGGGTTCTTGTTCGAATACTGGCAAACGCCTCATACAACTACCAGCCAAGCTCCTGGAAATGCTAGAAAGGGGCGTGTGGATGCCGACAAGATTCCCACCACCTGAAATGGTCTCCACCTCTGATAAACGATTCAGAAGTCCTCAGCAGGAGGAGAGCCACTAGCCGAAGAGCCAGCAAGAGCAGAAATGCTAAGCCTGATGAGATCGGGACAGAAGACTAGGGGGGTCATTCTGACCCTGGCTGCCACCTACCACGGGAGCACCGCCAACAGGCTGGCGGTGCTCCCACGAGCATTCTGACCGCGGCGGTTCAGCCGCGGTCAGAAGCGGAAAGTCGGCGGGCTCCCGCCGACTTTCCGCTGCTCGGGGGAATCCTCCATGGCGGCGGAGCGCGCTCCGCCGCCATGGGGATTCTGACACCCCCTACCGCCATCCTGTTCATGGCGGGAAACCCGCCATGAACAGGATGGCGGTAGGGGGTGCCGCGGGGCCCCCGTAAGAGGGCCCCTGCAGTGCCCATGCCAATGGCATGGGCACTGCAGGGGCCCCCGTAAGAGGGCCCCGCAAAGTATTTCAGTGGCTGCTTTGCAGACACTGAAATACGTGACGGGTGCAACTGCACCCGTCGCACCCCTGCAACTACGCCGGCTCAATTCTGAGCCGGCGTCCTCGTTGCAGGGGCATTTCCTCTGGGCCGGCGGGCGCTCTTTTGGAGAGCGCCCGCCGGCCCAGAGGAAATGTCTGAATGGCCGCCGCGGTCTTCTGACCGCGGTGCGGTCATTTGGCGGCGGTACCTTGGCGGACGGCCTCCGCCGTCCGCCAAGGTCAGAATCAGGGCCTAGGTGTTCATCAAAGCCAGATATCCCGGCAGCAGGTTTTGGTTGCCATTCAAAGAAGACCCATGGCTCCAAAGCACTATGGTCACAGCACATCAGTGTGATGACGTAATCACACAAAATATTTAGTTCTTTAAGAAAGTCCAAAGACCCACCCCAGAGAGACGTCAAATCCCCTCAATGACTGACCCAACACCAAGGGTTCAGCTTGTACACCCTCACTGGAGTGCCTTTGTTCCGGGGCACTGACGTGGGAGCCCCCATGTCCAGAGGAGTTGCTGTCCAATGCCAGCTTAGCCAGTGGGTCACTGCTGACTCTTCCCGGGAGGGAGTCCTGCACCCCAAGCCTGGGGGTTGAGAGGTATATTCAAGGTATTACCTAAAGTGCAATCCGACACCGTCGTCCCAACTGACGGACTTCTCGGTGTGAATAAGCTACCTACCCTGGTTGCAATCGGCGCAGTGCTAATGTTGTTACATTTCTAAACAATTTACTATATTTTGGTTATTTGTTTTTACATTTGATAAAGTTGGGGAGGAATGTACTGTATCACCTCGCCACATTGGATGTGGTAGTCTCACAAGGTTTACCCGCATGCGCAGGGTGTATTGCTTTGTTCTAGTGTTCTGCTGGAATGATAGTAAAAGAGCACAGGGACAGGACTAAGTAAGTCACGGACCTGCATTAAAAGCAAAATTGTCTCCTCCTGTTCATTGAAGCTCACTAGGCCCTGGGGAAGGCCCACCTATCTCCGATACACTGCAATTCTGAGGAAGTCACAGAGGGGGTAATGCAGGAGCGACAAGCAGTGATTCCCACACCCTCCATGCAGGCTAGTAGAGGAAAGCAATATAGAGGTCAAATGAGTGCAACTATAAAGTGGGAACTAAAGTAAAGCTGGGATACATTTTCCTTTTATTTATCAATTTAAGACATGGGTGAGAGTGATTATGTGTTGTTTTAAATGTGTTAAAGCCTCTATAAAGAAAACAGAAAAAAGGTGAAATTGAAATTAAGGAAGGTGTTAAGTGGAAGTCAGAGGGAATCGGATAAGAAACAGAAATAAAAGCCATAGAGAGATTGTAACATCTAATTAGAAATAGGCAAGAAATGCCTTATTTGGATTTCTTTTTATTTTATACTTATTCAATTCCTCTGTTTCTGTTTTCTTGATTGACCATCTAGGAAAAGAAGAAAGTAGGAAGTCAAAAACATTCTTGGAGAAAATTGCTGTAGACAAATTTGAAACAACCTTGGAGGAAAAATATAGGAATTAAAGGAAGAAGTGGGCTACTGTTGTAGGATTATTTTTTCTTTGACAATTGTGAACTTTATAAGAATGCTAACTGGAGAAATGTAAGAGGGAGAGAGAGACTGAGAAAAAGTAAATTAAATGTCCATTTATTCATTGAGACTTATGTTCATTATTGTACTTTCTGAAATCCCACTCACTGACAGTCTGCCTTTGTGCACTGAAACTTTCAAGTGGCTTCCTTCAGCATGTCACCATGAATCTTTCCATGACCTCCATATTATGTTAATTTCCCCTTACCTCCTGTGGAACACAAAGCAATGTGCACCATTACATGAAGCAATGAGTCAGAAGCTCAGGAGCTCAGGAAAATGGGCAGGCCTCAGGCAAATGAGTAGACAGTGCAACTATCACAAGTCTATACCTGTGGCCTGAGGAAGTATATTTCTAACCTCCCATCACCCTATTTCCTTTTAGCAAAATAGCTGTGACATGCTCCACCATTTGGCCCTCGGTGGAAGAAACAATCCAGTTATCTGTGAAAAGGGCAGCTTGGCTTCAGAAGCAAGTAGAGCTCACAGATCAGTCATTTGAGTAAACTGCATACATTAAAGGTGCCTGTTAGAAATGGGGTCTCTAGTTGGCAGTGGTTTGCACCCTGTCCAAGTAGGGACCCTCATTCTAGTCAGGGTAAGGGATCCACATAGCTAAAATAACTCCTGCTCTCCCCCTTGGTAGTTTGTTCAGGCTTATCTCAGAGGCAATGTGTAAAGTATGTGTACACACACACACATACACACACATCAACACAGTGAAAACACCACAAAAGTACTTCACACCAGTTTAGAAAAATAGCCAACATTAATATGAATAAGTCAAGATCAAAACAACAAAAATCCAACATACACAAGCAAACCTACAAATATTTGAAAGATTAAGGCGGTCATTATGAACACGGCGGTAAAGACCGCTGACCGCCGTGGCGACGGTGAACAGAAGACCGCCATTGGCAGTGAACAGAAACCCGCCATATAATGAACCAAAAAACAGAATCTGCCAAAAATCACCAGTCCATCAGTTACCGGCGGTGGGAAATGCTGGACCTCCCACCCCGCCACCGCCGAGCATACATACATCCCGCCCTCCAAATAATGATGCACAAATCACCTTGTCGGTCAGTGGAAGAGGAACGACCATTGGCGGTGCAGACCGCCACAGGCGGCAAGTAGACCCAACAGTAAGAAGTGCACACATTGGATAAGTTAGAAATCCACACAACTGACACACATCCACAACACCATAAAAACACTCACAGACACACCCCACAATCCTTTGCAATGAAAGTCAGCCAACGAAGACAGAGAACACCAGAAGCAGACACCGAACACCACAATACACAAGACTCACACCGAACCACAGAAGAGCACCCTCACCACGATTCCCCCAGACACCATTCACCACACTCACCATGTCACCCCCCAAACATCCACGCTTTACAGAAAGGGAGCTAAGGACCATGGTGGACGAGATCCTGAAGGTCGGGCTCAGGTGCAGCACACACCCATCACCAGGAAGATGGAGCTATAGCAGACCATTGTAAACAGGGTCTATCCATGGGACACCATCCACACACCAGGGACGACATCCGCAAGAGATGGAACGACCTGAGGGGGAAGGTCAGGGCATCCAGGCACCACATTGCGGTCCAGAAGACTGGGGGAGGACCTCTGCCAACACCACCGACTACACTGACTGGGAGGAAAAGGTACTGGCCATCCTGCAACCTGAGGGACTCACTGGACTCACTGGAGGAATGGACTTGGGTAAGTCGTCTACAATTACCCCTTATCCATCACACCTGTAATGCATGCACCACCCCACCCCACCCCTCCAACATCCA
Organism: Pleurodeles waltl; assembly: GCF_031143425.1. Lineage (NCBI taxonomy): Eukaryota > Metazoa > Chordata > Amphibia > Caudata > Salamandridae > Pleurodeles > Pleurodeles waltl. Next base: position 142,705,765 of record NC_090437.1, on the reverse strand, counting down.
CCAGGACCACTACCCCACCAAGCCCACATTGACAACATCCAGTCACCCTGCATGCCCACAAACCCACTAACAGGTCCACATCCCTCCCCCTGTGCACAGCCACCTACCCCTGCAAGGAATCACAAAGGCACTACACCACCCACAATGCACCTCCACATCCTAAGCAAAATGCAGTGCAAACCTCACAAAGGCACCCTGCATGGCCCCAAAGTGTAAACCTGCGCAAAACAGCCCAGCCCTGTGCACCCCATCCGATCATGCATTTGTAACAGAGATGTCCATTTCCCCCAACAGGCACCACCACCCCTGCCACCCTGATGGACAGGACAAGGAGTGCCAGTGCCCCCCAGGGAGACAGAGGCACCTCACAGGACACTGGGGATGGAACCCTGGACACTGATGAGCAGGCTGGCCCCTCACATGGACCAGGATTGTCACCTTCCAGCAGGCCTACCCAGAATACCACTGACACCCCTACCACTCAGGCAAGAGCATCAGCCTAGGGCAATCGTCCACACACCTGTGTATCCTGGCCACAGACTGGTGGAACACAAGTACAGAGGCCACAGTCATCCCCTACCTACAGGCAGGAAGACGATGGGCCCAGTACAAGTGGCACTGCCAGACCTGTGCAGGGGACACAGGCACAGGGGGCTAGGCCCAGTGGGAGGGCATCAGTGGCTCAGGGGGAGGCCATGGGATGGATGCTGCAGCCCAGGACGTGATCTCTGAGGTCCTGGGGGCCTACCAGCATACTCATGACAGATTGGCCCAGATAGTATCCACCCTGGAGCATAGTCAGAGGATGCAGCAGGAACATCATCAAGAGACCATGGAGCAGTGAAATGTGCACAACGCCTCAATGGCCAGCATAGCAGGAGCGCTGCTGCAGCTTGTACAAGCCCAGACTGAGACCCACACAGTACAGAAGGCCCACCTACAGCAAAGGAGGCAGACCGGACAATGACAGCATCAGCAGCAACATTGCACGAACTACCCTCAGAGGAAACACAAGGAACAACCATGTCATCCCCTATAAGTCAACAGCAGGCACACAAACGGACCCTCAGGCCAAGATATGGGACTGGAACTCCTGCCAAAAACAAGGCCCCCTCAAAGAAGTGACTCTGCAACAATCTGCCCGCCAACTATACCACACAATCAACCACCAAACAGTGCTAACAATCAATAAGAACTCATGTAAGCATTGATGGACCTACCAATACTTACAACAAGGCTGCCACCATGTTGGCATTTAGGATAACCACCCATGACCAACTGCCATCACTGTAATTTGCACTATTCAATCCCTGCACCAAATAAAACACATTTCACACCTGTAACACTATCCCCTGTCATAATGTGTGAACAAAGTGAAGTATGGATGCAACTGGCTGCTAACTACTTTGTTTGTACCCGTGTATCATGAAAGTACACACTCACCTCACATGTTGTTGTGCCTAAATATGTTGACAAAAAGAACCACTAATTTGTATTCTGTCCTATGCAGACCTGGACCAGTTGCAATTAGTACATTCAAATCCCCCTGAGATGACAAGGCACAATGACAGTATGTTTCACAAACAACAATGTCAGCCCTTAGTCCCACATAGTTACTGGAAGTAGAGTTGTATCAGTTGGGTCCTGGAATTGACAACTTCCCCTTCCTCATCATCACCATCACTCTCCCCCCTCTGAGGAAGTTGGTCTGGATATACAGCGCCATCGACCTCCAAGAGGGGGATAGAATTTCTCGCTCCCATGTTGTGCAGCATACAGCAGGCCACCACTGTTCTAGACACCTTTTCAGGCCCATAGGCCAGGGAACCCCAAGAGATATGTAGACAACTAAATCTAGACTTCAGGAGACCTATTGTGTACTCTATCACCCTCCTAGTATGTCCATGGGCCTCATTGTAATTCCTCTCTGAATCTGTCCCAGGATTCCTCACTGGTGTCAGGGGCCAACGCAAATTGGCATAGCCAGAATCACCTAGAAAAGGATGCAAAACTCAGCAGTCATTGTCAAGCCTCAGAGTCAGACAGCCTGGCTGTCTGCTAGGTGGCAGTTAGTGACAGAAACACCTACCTATGATCCACCCTCTGTTCTCTTGTAATTGTTCCATCTTGGGTGGTACACTATTGTTCCTCAGCACAAAGGAATCGTGGACTGAACCAGGGAACATGGCATTCACATGTGAGATGTACTGGTCTGCAGTACATTCCAATTGAATGTTCATGGAGTGAAAGTTCTTCCTGTTTCTGTACACCTGTTCAATGACTCTTGGGGGTTATTATAGGTATGTGGGTGCCATTGATGTCACCTATCACATGGGGTATGTTAGCAAAGGCATAGAAGTCAGACATGATGGCAGGGAGGTGAGTACTTTGGGGAAACCTCACATAGCACTGCAGGTGTCGTACAAATGCATTCAGAAATCTTGTCAGTATCATGCTGAACATTAGCTGTGAAAATCCAGCACCCATGCTCACTGTCACTTGAAAAGAGCCCGTGGCCAGGAAATGGAGTGCAGGGAGCGCCTGCACTTCATTAGGGATGGCATGCTGATTACGATTTGCCGGAGTCAGTGCAGGATCCAGTAAAGCACAAAGTTCGAGAATAGTTGCACAGGTGACTCTGTAATTGATTACGATGTGAAGCTCCACCATGGTCTGCATATCCACAAGTGGTCTGCACACCGATGAGGCCCTTCCTCGCCACAAGGGTCTGTACCTAAGAGGAATTTGAAATACGTGTGAGGAACACAGATGCATCGGCACACACTGTCAGTCATTGAGCACTGCTGACTTGATTGTAGGGACTCAAATGCTAAATGTTTTTGACATACCATCAACTAGACCATAATTATTGATCAGGGTTTGTCATGTGTGGTATTGTTAATGGTCACATCCATAGGTGTGTTAGTTGAACATTATGGCCTGCATTGTGCAGATAGCAGTATTATAAATACGTAGTTAAGGCCAAAATGTGAATCTGTCGTGGTGGAAGTGACCTCATACCGCTAGCGGTTGACGTAACAGCGTAAGGCAGTGTTTACCGCTGTGCGCACGGTCATCGGTTAACATGGATGCCAATGGGGAATTCTGGTGTATCATGATCGCCACGGTACCTACGCGAATTTGTCACCCCAACTTTACTTGACTCCCTGATCTTGTGCAAGCAGGTACTCCACTGAGTGTACTGCTGTGTCCTGCCTCTGGTCATGGAAGTGGCTCGTGTTGCAGGGGAAAGGGCCCCAGCCTTCACCCAGGAGGAATTGGAGAGGCTAGTGGACGGGGTCCCGCCCCGTATGCCAAGCTCTACGGATGGCCAGAGGTACAGGTGAGTCGGGGGATTGTGGGCAATGGTTGTGTGTAATGGATGGGTTGGCAGTACATATGTGTGCACCTCTGACCCTGCATGAGCCATGGTTCATGAAATGCTGCGTGCGTATGTCCTGTTAGTCTGTTTGTACTGTCTGTCTCATAGTGGACGTATAGCCAGCTGTATATATTTGCCAAGTGCCTCACCTCAGTGTAACATTTCTGTGTGTCCCTTTTAGGTCAGCGCCCACCAGAAGAGGGCACTTTGGCATGCCATTGCCAAGGAGGTGTGGTCCCTGGGGGTCTACAACCCGCAGAGCACCCACTGCAGAAAGAGTTGGGAGGACCTGCGGCTCTGGGCGTGAAAAATCTGTGAGGCCCAGCTGGGGAAGTCCTCCGAATGGGGAAGGGGTGCCTGTCGGGTACTGACCCCCCCCTCATGCTACGCATCCTGGCGGTGGCGTACCCAGACCTGGATGGGCGCTTGAAGGCTGCACAGCAGTCACAAGGGAGTGAGTACACATACCACATTTTTAGCCCTTGATGGATGTCTGTGTGTGCATTCGGGTTTATGCTGCTTAGTTGCAGGGACTCTGACTGATGTCCATCTACATGATGGCCCCCGTAGGGAGTAGGGGTATTTGGGTCAGGTCTCCTACACGTCGGGTCCTTAGGTTGTTTAGGGAATGGGTGTAGAGCAGGGTTCTGGTCAGTGTTCGGGGCATGGCCATGGGTATAGTGGAAGGTGCTGCTTGTTGGAGGGTATTCTGGGTGGGTGTATGTATGATCAATATGTTCACTCCTTTCAGCTGTTTACAAGTGTCTCTCCTGTTTTGTCTCCCCATCCCTGTTCTCTTGTGTTGTTTGTGTACGTCAGCATCACCTGGAGAGGGAGCTGAGGCACCGGCGAGTGGGGATGCAGCGGCCCACGGATCATCGGAGGCAGAGTCATCCGACGCCAAGGGGACACGTGGGTTGGAGGGCAAGGGGAGTACCACGGGGAGGCAACTACCACTGGAGGTAATGACTCCGATACCTCCTCCGATGGCGGCTCTCTGGCGGTGGCAGACCCTAGTGGGCACACCCCTACGGTATCATCTTCCACCACCCCCCATGCCATCACCGCCCTCCCATTTTCTCCCCACCAAGTTGCCCGTGCCCGCTCACCCAGAAGGGTGGGCATCTCCTTCATCCCAGGCACCTCCTCCCCTGCCCCAGTCAGCCCTGCTTCCCTCCTGGAGGAGGCTATTGTCCTCCTGAGAACCATCCCTGTAGGGATGACAACCATTGTCAATGCCATCCAGGGGCTAGCATCAGAGATGCAGCAGACCAATGCCTATCTGGATGACATTGACAGTGCTGTGTCTGGCCTACAGAGATCTTTTCAGGTTCTGGCCTCCTCTTGGAGGGCAGCCAGTTTCCCTGGTCATTGCAACACCCTCCAACCTCCCCTACCCTGTCTAGCACCCCACTCCCTTCACCCGTCCAAAGCACACAATCTGATACGCAGTCAAACACCTCAACACACAAGAAGAACACTTCTAAACACAAGCTCCACATCTCCCACCACAAGCATTCTCACAGCCAACATACACATGCACACATAGCAACATCCACTTCCCCTAGTGTGCCCACCTCTTCCGCCTCCCTGTCTGTCCCCTGTACATGCACACCCCCAGGCACTGCACCTTCAAGTTGCTGCGCCTATTCCTACACTCACCACAATAGCACACATCCAGACATGCACCCCAGACACCATACCTGCACTCACCACAACTACTGTAGTTGACACATGCAGCACACTCACCAGACTTGCAGACACTCACACAATATAGATTCACACTGGCAGCCTGTCTTCTCCCACTGTGTCCACAGCCCCCTCCAAAAACGCACCAAGACATCCACCCTTCACACATCCACCACACCTCAGCATACTGTCCAGTCACCTGCACCCACATCACACACACCTACACCACTTATGGCCACTCCCTCAACCTCCACTTACATGCCTTCCTCCAGGTCCAACACAACTGCCCTTTCTTCCCTTGTTTAGTAGGTTGCAGTACTTACCGTTGTTGTCTTCATTGGCGGTCTCGGTCGTGGAGGTATATGGCAAGGAGCAAGGCTGGCATGATCTGCAGCTCTCTATCCATGTCTGCTTCGGTGTGTTGTATGAGCCTCTGGTGAGTGTTTCTTTATATTTGTTTCATTTCTGAATGGATTTGGTTGGCAGTGGTTCCCGCCCCGGAACTGACGGCAGTCTAGTGGTTCATTATTTGATGGGCAGGTTGGGCCTTTCCGTCGGCCTGTGGGCCGCCTCTGCCATTGTTGTCGACACTCCTCTACTGGCGGTGGGTGGTTTTCAGGATGCCTGTGTTTCAGCTGGTTCATTATTTGGCGGTCCGGACTGCTCCTCTGTTGGCGGTTTTTACCACCGGCGGTGCGGTGTTTCCTTCCGTGTTCATAATGAGGGCCTAAATCTCAATAAAGTGCTTAGAAACACAATAGCTCCAACTGTGGCTATCACAACGTTGTTGACGGAGTCATTCCCAACAGTCTGGCACCACTTGTGAGGGAGTGCAGGACAGTCACGGAGTCACAAGGGCCCTAGGCACACTACCTTTGATAAACGATGGAACAATAACGTTGCACAGAGTCGGGGAGATGAGTTGTCTCTGGAACAAGTGCATCGTCGGTTCCTTACTGCTTCTGTTGAGGTGAGGCGTTGGTTGCTTACTGCCAGCAGGAGAGGTAAGGCATCGCTTCCTTTCAATTGCAGGGGAGGTGATGTGGCGTCAGTGGCGAGGCGTCAGTTCCTTATAATCCGGTGGGAAGGAGATAAGGGAGGCAATGAATCTAGCAGGTCAACATGCGAGGTGTCAACTTCACTGTGTCACGATCACACCACGGGGCCACAGGTGCTGGAGCGAAGTCAGGTGTCCTGTATGTCAGAGCCACTGCACTCAGGACTTACCCTTTGGCAGGACTTCAAAGGCACTCCAGCAGCTTTGTGCCTGCGGCATTGGTTGCAGTTGTTGCACTCAGCAGGGACCACACCTCCTGGTGCAGGCAGCGGTGTGGAGTCATACAGTGGCGCCGGTTCGAAAGTCGCTCTGGAGTCGATGCATTTAGTTTCTTCCTGGTTACACCAGAACTAATGCCCAAGGACCCAGGGATTGGATTTGGAACGACTTGGTAAGTCAGGAGACTCAGCAAAAGAGCCCAGGTTCTGGCAGATGAAGTCTTTGATGTCCTTGAGACTTCTAACAGTAAACAAGCTCAGTTCAAGCCCTTGGAGAACCTTGGAAAGCAGGATGTAGAAAGCAAAGTCCAGTCCTTTCACCCCCAGGACAGAGACGCAGCAAGCAGCAGACCAGTGCAGCAAACAACAGGCAGAGTGGCAGTCTCTCCTGCGGCATTGAGCTCTTCTTCCTGGCAGAATGTCCTAATTCCAGAAGTGCTCTGAAGTTGTGGTCTCAGAGGCCCAATACTTATACTCATTTATGTCTTTGAAGTAGCCAAACCTCAAAGGAAAGTATTTGTAGTGCACAAGACCCCATCTTTCCTGCCCTGGCCCCGGACACACTCCTGAGGGTGGGAGTCTGCTTTATGCAAGGATAGGCACAGCCCTATTCAGGTGCAAGTGTCAGCTTCTCCCGCCACTCTAGCCCAAGAAGACCCATCAAGATATGCAGGGCACACCTCAGCTCCCTTTGTATGACTGTTTAGAGTGAATTCACAAACAACCCAACTGTCATCCTGGCCTAGACGTGTATTCCACAACCAGGCAGAGGCACAGAATGGTTAAGCAAGAAAATGTCCACTTTCTAAAAGTGGCATTGTCAAACTTACAATTTAAAAAACAACTTCACCAAAAGATGAATTTTAACTTGAGATCTCAGAGACCCCACAGCCCATATCTCTGTCTTCTCTCAATGAGACATTACACTTAAAAGATATTTCAGGGCAATCTCCATGTAAATCTATAGGAGAGACAGGCCTTGCAATAGTGAAAAACAAATTTAGCAGTATTTCACTATCAGGACATGTAAAACAGACTAGTACATGGCCTACCTTTTGAATACACTGTCACCTGCCCATGGGGCTGCCTTGGGCCTTCCGTAGGGGTGACTTGCATGTAGAAAAAAGAAATTTGTAGGCCTGGCAAGTGGGTGAACTTGCCAGGTCGAACTGGCATTTAAAACAGCACACACAAACACCGCAGTGGCAGGTATGAAACATGTTTACAGCGCTACTCATGTAGTTAGCACAATCAGTGCTACAGGCCCACTAGTAGCATTTGATGTTCAGGCCCTGGGCACACCTAGTATACATTTTTAGGGGCTTACTGGTAACCCAGATATGCCAATTATGGGTAAACCAATTGCCAATACTATTTTAGACAGAGAACACTTGCACTTTAGAACTGGTCTGCAGTGGTGAAGTACCCAGTCTCCTAAAGCCAACAGGTCAGAAAGGGTAGGAGGAAGAAGGCAAAATGTTTTGGGGTGACCCTGCAAAAAGGGCCAGGTCCAGCAGTGCCTAACTTCTTTACAATGACATTTAACCCCATGCCTTTTCATGTAAGGACCCCCAACCCCTTTAATCTTTAAAGGCTCTTGCAATCTTATGAATAAAACCCCTATTAACCTGTCTAATAATATACTTCCTACTGTTATTACAAATTCTCTATCCACTTATTTTTGTAGCCTGTCTGATCTAAGGTCAGATTGCCCCTAACATTCACTCCTTGTTCTCTTCACTTCCCACTACTATTTCTACTTCTACACTTCCCTGTGTGACCTCTTTTACCACTGCCCTCTAGCGACATTGCTTACAACATACAATTAACATTCCTGCCCCACCTATCTAGGCGGACGTTGGAATTGTCATTGTGTGGAGAAATTTTGTACCAAATTTAAGAAAGCACCACCGTCCGCCACATTAGCGTCATTTATTTTATGTTAATGTAGCGTTAAGTTGGCAAAAATGCTGCATGCATTGCATCACTATGTAAACCTTTGTGCCACATTATATCTGCGCCAGGCATAATGTATGCAAGAGGGATATTCCTCCGTTAGGAGGCCCAGAAATATGGAGCAGTGGAATATATGAGATTCCATTGTGCCGTTTTTAGCGTCAGTTTTAACCCCTGCTCAGAGCTGCGTTAAATTGAGGCACCCCATTTTTTTATAATGGACCTCTATGTACTAGGATTAGCGCCAAAATGTTTGCATATCATTGATATGGCGCACACATGGTGGCGTTAGGGGGTGCAATTGGACGCAAGAAACGTGCCGCTTCATGTTAAAAAGCACCACTTTTCTTAAATCTGGCCCTTAATTCCTCCTTTGGGTTGGAGCTCTTGTAGTCTGGTCTTTAAAACCCAGGGCCATTCCTGGTACCGGTGTCACTTTCCCCAGGTCCCAAGGTTAATTGCATTAGGCAGAGGGATGCTTCAAGAGAGAGAAAGTGAGGAAGAGAGGGTGAAGGTAGAGATAAAGTGATCAGAGGAGGAAAAGAGGGAAATGAGAGAGGAGAGGAGAAAGAGATAGAGAGAGAGACAGAGAACATATGTATGCAAAGAGAGATTGTTCAAGGAGAAGAGAGCAGGGCTGGTTTGCACATTTTTTGTCAGGGCTTCTTTAAGTTCCTCAGGCCAACCCCATAAGGAAGAACAACTCCATGGACTCAGGTGTGTATGTAAAGGTTGTTTTTATGCAGAAGTAATCAGAACTCACATTACATCGACAATGACTTAGCTGGACACACAAAATATCTAGCAACATCCTAACAATGAACTTGAATCCCATCCACCTTCCTTTAAACATTACCCAGTACTTAAGATTCTAAAGAACTCACCACATTGCCATTACCTATCTGCTCCTACTTTTCCGTGCTCTCACCCTGCCTTTATGTGAGCCATCTCCTACTGCCAGCAGAAAAAACTCCCCCAAGGCATTCTTTCTGTACTCCTACCTTTAAGCTCACCATCCCCGCCATTCTTCTAATATATCCAACTCCTTCATCAGAAATATGCTTTAGCCAAGCAGAGACAACTGTACACCATATTTCCAGTACTAGCTTTTGTACCTGAAGCCCACATCTCTCACCACCCCCTTGCAACTTACTTTACAAAAACTGAACTTCCTGTTTTTAATTCTTTATGAGCTCTGGTATTGGCCACTGACTTGTGTGCACCCCTTCAAAAGCATCTTAGACCATAGCAACTCTTTCTGTTCCCATCTTTCCTGATTCAATTTAAAGTCCTTTATCATCATTTTCAACAAATCTAACACAGTCAAGTGCACCAGGTCAATCTGCCTAAAGTGATTCATTATCACGTATGTCCAAGGCCCTCTCTCACCTTATTCCCACAGGTGGGCAACACCTGCCACTGACGCATTCTACTACTTTCATATCAACTGACAATTACCTGTGCTTGATCCAACCGTAGCTGTTCACCATGACAAGGCTGTCGCTTTACGTCTTCTCCTGCCCACTTCATAATAGTGGCCACATATTAACACCACTATCCCCTTGATCCCTAATTCTCCTTCACCTTTCAAGAACAAATCTCATTAAAGTTCACCTTCTTGCTGTTTTCCTCTTGGTGTCACATATGTCAAAACTTGCTGTGTCCTCCACCTGCTTAAGCTCCGCAGTGTATCTCCCACATCCCAGTTAGTCTCCTTCTAATGCTGCCCTCTTGTCCTCCTGTCTTAATGCTCTGTTTACTCTCTGTAGGACCTACTAGTCATATATGCTTCCCAGCTTTGCACAGCCTTGTCTTTCTACTCTTTCTTACTTCTAAGAGCGATAATGTTCAACCTATCTTCCTTCCCGAATAGACCCATCCCATGCAATGTCTAGCACCCAAACCCCTATATATCCTCCACACTTCAAAGTACATTATGGAGAAACTGCACAAAGCAATGAGCCTTCCCATCTCACTTTCTGTTTCATATATTCCCTACCACTCAATTCATATCCGCAAACATATATCCTTAAAAGGCAAATTTCTCTGTAATGATCATGAGGCCATTTTGGTCTATCAGCAATATCGCAGAATGTATAACATTTTATCTCATCTTTCTACTTCTGCAACACTGTGTCATCACTGTATGCCTCTCTTAAGAAAATGTTTTCACGGCTGCAAATAATGATTCCTAGTTGATAAGGCGAGAGAGTCTTTATTAACTTTAAAGTCCTTACTATCGTATGTTCCACATCTTCTCTCCGGCATTCTCTTTCCATGACGGTTCCTGTTTGGTACCAATCTATAGAATCTCAACCACTGAAAATGAAATAATACGCCAGTCACTTGTTGTTTACTATATTTGGAGTGTGTCTCGCATGAAACATAATCTTCATCTTGTCGCATAGCCTCTCATTATTCTAATGAGTCTAATGGATTTTGAGTGGCAGAATCGCCTGCGTTGTGGGAGACTGAGTCTAAACCCACTGCAGGTGATACCTGTCGCCCTAATATGGGTTTTGCTTGGGCTAATTAGCAGTGCCTCGTCTCTACCCAAGAGCAGGGATGATTGGGTAGCCGAGTGCATGACACAATTGACTTCTCAAGGAAATTGTGGTTACTCAGGTCTCATCCGTTTTCTCTCAGTTACTTTAGTCTCACATACACAGAGACAAACATAGGCAGTATATGTTTCAATAAGGTTTTAATGAAGCAACTGCATCTTAGATAATAAAGCATGTACTGCAATAACCAGGAAGATACAGCATGACAGGATTAAAATTGTGACAAGGAGAGTGAAGCATAGGAATTATGCTACCATATCGTCACTAGAGTCAATAGACTAATTCCTACCTAGACTATAATAGAGCACAGCATGGTAAGATCTAGTTCTGCCCTTCAGATTACCCTGGGAAGACCTCATCCCACATACCAGAGCAAAGGCCTGAAGTCTGCATAAGCAGCTGTAGTGAAACGTTCAGCAATTAGCATACAGTCGTGGTCCTCTGGCTGGAATCTCCCTCTAACGTGTAAGGGACAGGGAAGTGTTAATATAATAAAACAACTGATGTCCCTATGTAAGAATGTGTATTTTTCTATGAATACCAGAGACAAAACTTTTACCACATTCATTGGCAACCTATCTTCCTGCAGCCTTGAAGGAAGCACAGAGTGAACAAGAATGTCTTGTTTGAGAACATAGTGCTGGCCTAAACAAGAAAAGCTAGAGAGAAATAAATAAAACAAGACTGCAAAAGTGGTTATTGTTAAAATAATAAACGAAGCTGAATAAAATATATCTAGGTTAAAGTGAACAACGGTAGGCCTAGAGTGCGAAAATAACGCGCATGAAGCTATAACTAAAATGGCTACACAACACCCTCCTCTTGTTGGTTAAAGGTGGTTCAAAGCCTGAACATGTATAAAAGCTACTAAAACTCAACCTAAGATATATGTAAAAAGTGTAAAAAATGACAAGTTAAAAGGACACAGGAGCATATATAAAAAGACACTTTAAAATGTTAACATGTGGCATAAAAAGGGCTGAATTTCAAGAGCTAGAGTCATTTTGAAAGTTGCCAATTGAATCCGGGACCATGGAGGACAGGAAATCTTCCACTTTGGCAGGTGTTAAAGATGGAAAGGCATCGCTGAGAAGGACCAAGGAGCAGTTGTGTCCTATAGCCTCAGCCTCAGCCAAGGCAGTAGCGTTCCAGGGTGTGCCCAGTAGTGAGTTCGGAGCTGCATCCTCTAGAAAGGGCAACTCATAAGCAGCTTCCTGTAGCAAACGGACCCTCAACGCATATGTCCGGCAATGAACCCTCAACAAGAACATCAACAGATCAGTGTCTAATGAAAGCAAGCGCTGCTTAGAGAGACAAACTTTCAGTGCATATTCGAACGAGCACCAGAGGAACCGAAACACAGGCTGCACACAATGCAAAACCGGTCTAAATGACAGCGACCAGTCACACTCCAATTGGTCCAGGACTGTTGCTTCAAAGTACTGCATCATGCGTTCATGATACACCTGCGCTTGTGGGAACGCTATCATTCCTCCTTGTTGTGGCAGGACAGCCATGGTGCATGAAAAGAAGCAATAGCAAGATGGCAACTACTATAGCCAAAGTTATTGGAAATCCCCAGAAAATAGTGGAGAATTTTGAGTGAATGGCTGATGGTATTAAACCAAATATCGAGGAGAAGGTGTGAACAAAACCAGAACCAACAGCCTTAAAGAAATTTGTGAGTCCAGCAGTACTGGATGCATTAAGTATTCATCCCACAAATGTACCAAAGTGTCTCGGAAAGATTGTACTTGAAAAGGACTGTATCTCTGCTGATGACCTTGCCACCTGAAGTCCCTAGGTCTTGCCTGCAGATATGAGAGCCACATGCTTTTGAAACAGTGAAGCTTTGAGTCTGCTCAACTTGTTAAAATTCACATTAGAGGCAGCAATATGGGGCCAGATGTCAGCCACCTCTTTCTGTCTAGTGGGAGGAAAAAGTGCATTCCTGCAGCATGTAACAATCTTAAAGAGCGAAACAACATAAACTATTCCGGCTCGCATCCCACAACAGTCTTCACTATTGAGGAGAACATAGCTGCCATTTGAAAGCATCTGGAACATAGATCTAATTAAGGGGACTGGAACTCCCTTCAGATGACAAGCCAAGTTTGCTGCCAAAGCGGTACACGCCCTGTGCAAGGACAGTTGTTAACAAACCATTGAATGGCTGACAGAAGTCTTGCATTCACTACTGCTAAGAAAGACCTCTTTCATGCCACTGAGACATTTGTACGAGAAGGGCAGACCCCACACCTAGTGGATGTAATTATCTCCCAGCCTTTCATATATGCCTACCGGAATGTCTTTTGAACAGGATGTGAATTGAAGTGTTGAAATAGGCAGATTAATGACCCCGTGTATTAACCACTCAGCAGATGGAATTTCAGCCACAGTAGAAGGCAACTTTTCTAACTTTTTCATGTTTAGCATCACATACGTCACTTCTTTCTTAGCCATTAGTTGTTGTTGTCACGTTAAATTAAATGTAGGAAATATGTCCCTTGCGCTAACGTGTTGCCAGGGAACGCGACCTGCCTTCAGTGTTTGAAGTGTCCAACCCAACTGCATAATGGACCTTAATTGATTCTGTCCATGATGTAAAGAAGACATATCAGTTTATATTATGTCTATAGCATAGGAAACAATGTCATTTAGGATGTATAATCAGTTGGACAGGGTAATTATCTCATTATCTACAACAGCTAATGCCTTCTTTAATTTTTCTTGGTCTATTTGCCTTAAACAGGCAGCAGCTTCTTGTTGGGAAAGCTTCCAAATTTCATTATATACTTTGTATAAGAAGCGCTTTCTACTTTTTTTCTGGGGCCTAACAGGAAGTCCTGTAAATTGGTGTTATTATTGGTATTATTAGACAGGAGACTGAGGTGTTCTCTAACCTCATCTAGTGAGGAACTCTTCAACCATTGCTGGCATAGTTTCCCCATACTGTATGTTGTTACTATACCCACATGTTCGGATGATATATAGCGAGGGTCCGGACTACTAGTTATAAAACCCGTGGAGTTTATAAAATGTTTATGACACCCATTGGTATCTATTGGACACAATAACCACCCACCAGGACGTGACAGTGAAGCATTAAATGTGCCATTCTGGGCTCATTCATCGAGCTGATCTTCAGTTGCATTGATATATGTTTGCCATTTATGAAATTTTGCAGGGGCAGGCATACTGACCGCATTTAATTCCTTAATCTTAGCTAAGCCTAAACAACTTGTTTGTTGTACAGTTTCATTTTCAAATATCATTTGAACAGGTATCAGGCATGCTCTAAACAAAGCTTCCTTCCCCCTTAGTTGCCAATTACGTGTTCCCCACACACTTTTTAAGTCAATCGACTTCAGCCAATATTCATAGCCTTCTATAGTCAATCGAGAGACAAAGGAATCCAAATAAATACATTTGTATTTATCAATAATATGCGTACATTTTCTATCAATGGCAATTTAAAGTAATATGACTCAGCATTTTTACCATCTTGCCCAGAAAAATATGCAATCTTTTCACAGTATGTTTTAGAACTCCCTTGTGGCAGAGTCAGACAATGTCCCCTTTGTGTGTAATTAAAAACAGTTTTTGTGGTACCTGCTCTTTGGATGAAGTGGTGCCCATAGTAATTATAGCAAAACATATCACCATAATTCTCTTTAGGTTGGTAAACATCTTCGCTTTCAGATACAGTGTAATACTGTGATTCAATCATCATAGAAGCAACTGTTCTCACATCCTAGTCATCAGAAACAACTCAGGGTATTATTACATTGTTTATTGAAAGTTTAAACACATATGGTATTTGAATGACCTCTGTTGGGCCGTATACATCAAATGTTACTTTATCCCAAACAATCCCATCAGGAATTGGTATAGTAGAAATGTTCACAAAAGACAAGTCTCTGCGGACCATATGAGAAGAAAAATGTGGTTTTAGGACCTCATCTACCAGTACAACTGTTGATCTTTCAGGAACCGATGGGTGTTCCCCATGGTGATTCAGAATAAATGACGCCATCCGTCTGTGTTGAAGTTATGGCAAATTGATCAATTGTTTCTGTATTATTTGTTGAAACAGATGTTAGTGGAACTAATGCAAGATCAATTTCCACGCTCTCCAAGCTCGAAGAGGTGTCAGTGTTGGTGCTTACAACTTGTAAAGGAACTTCTTGACCAGTAGTGAGAGGGATTTGGGAACGACTGGCTGTTCTTCTTGGTGTGCTCTGCAGGATCGGCCACATGGTGTAACTTGACATTGTTGATAGATGCAAATCGGTTTTCTTTAGCACCAGCCAACGGTGGTAGAATGACAGTTCTGGTACCATGTATTTCCAAGACCGGGACCAGTGCACGATAAGAAGAACCAAACTCCTTTTTCACAACAACCTTTTCACGTACTAGATCCCCAACTCTAGGAATCCAGCCTGTAGGTGTTACAGGTTGTAAGGAAATGCCTCCTTGGCATGGTTACTCTCTAACATTTTGCCTTTGCTGATGCTAAGTTATGATTTGAAAGTGTGCTGGGACCCTGCTAACCAGGCCCCAGCACCAGTGTTCTTTCCCTAAACTGTACCTTTGTCTCCACAATTGGCACAACCCTAGTACTTAGGTAAGTCCCTTGTAACTGGTACCCCTGGTACCAAGGGCCCTGATGCCAGGAAAGGTCTCTAAGGGCTGCAGCATGCCTTATGCCACCCTAGGGACCCCTCACTCAGCACATGCACACTGCCTCACAGCTTGTGTGTGCTGGTGGGGAGAAAATGACTAAGTCGACATGGCACTCCCCTCAGAGTGCCATGCCAACCTCACACTGCCTGTGGCATAGGTAATTCACCCCTCTAGCAGGCCTTGCAGCCCTAAGGCAGGGTGCACTATACCACAGGTGAGGGCATATATGCATGAGCACTATGCCCCTACAGTGTCTAAGCCAAACCTTAGACATTGTAAGTGCAGGGTAGCCATAACAGTATATGGTCTGGGAGTTTGTCAAACACGAACTCCACAGTTCCATAATGGCTACACTGAAAACTGGGAAGTTTGGAATCAAACTTCTCAGCACAATAAATGCACACTGATGCCAGTGTGCAATTTATTGTAAAATACACCCAGAGGGCATCTTAGAGATGCCCCTGAATACATACCTGACTTCTAGCGTAGGCTGACCAGTTCCTGCCAGTCTGCCACACACCAGACATGTTGCTGGCCACTTGGGGAGAGTGCCTTTGTCACTCTGTAGCCAGGAACAAAGCCTGTACTGGGTGGAGGTGCTTCTCACCTCCCCCTGCAGTAACTGTAACACCTGGCGGTGACCCTCAAAGGCTCACCCCTTTTGTTAAGGCGCCCCAGGGAATCCCAGCTAGTGGCCACATTTGGCAGCAAGGCTGGAGGAGATAATGAGAAAAACAAGAGGAGTCACCCAACAGTCAGGACAGCCCCTAAGGTGCCTTGAGCTGAGGTGACCCCTGCCTTGAGAAATCCTCCATCTTGAGTCTGGAGGATTCCCCCAATAGGATTAGGGCTGTGCCCCCCTCCCCACCGGGAGGAGGCACGAAGAGGGTGTAGCCACCCTCAAGGACAGTAGCCAATGGCTACTGCCCTCTCAGGCCTAAACACACCCCTAAATTCAGTATTTAGGGGCTCCCCAGATCCCAGGAGATCAGATTCCTGCAACCTCAAGAAAGAAGAAGGACTGCTGACCTACAAGCCTGCAGAGAAGGAGGAAGACGACAACTGATTTGGCCCCAGCCCTACCGGCCTGTCTCCAACTTCGAAAACCTACTCCAGCTACGCATCCAACAGGGACTAGCGACCTCTGAAGACTCAGAGGACTGCCCTGGTCTACAGGACCAAGAAACTCCCCTGAACACTGGCCCTGTTCAAAACCAGCTACTTCTTTGCAAGAAAGAAGCAACTTCCAAGGACTTCACGTTTCCCGCCGGAAGCGTGAGACTCTACACTCTGCACCCGACGCCCCCGGCTCGACCTGCAGAAAACCAACACCTCAGGAGGACTCCCCGGCGACTGCGAGCCTGTGAGCAACCAGAGACGACCCTCCTGAGCCCCCACAGCGACGCCTGCAGAGAGAATCCAGAGGCTCCCCCTGACCGCGACTGCCTGTAACAAGGGACCCGACGCCTGGAACCGACACTGCATCCGCAGCCCCAGGACCTAAAGGAGCCGAACTTTGATGTAGGAGTGACCCCCAGGCAACCCTCTGCCTTGCCCAGGTGGTGGCTGTCCCGAGAAGCCCCTCCTGTGCCTGGTCTGCACCCCGAGGACGCAGGTACTTACCTGCTGGCAGACTGGAACCGGAGCACCCCTGTTCTCCATAGGTGTCCATGTGTTTTGGGTACCTCATTGACCTCTGCACCTGACCGGCCCTGAGCTGCTGGTGTTGTAACTTTGGGGTTGCCTTGAACCCCCAACTGTGGGCTTCCTATGCCCCAGAACTGAGACTTGTAAGTGTTTTACTTACCTCCTAATCTACCTTTACTTTCCTCCCCTAGGAACTGTTGATTTTTTCACTGTGTCCACTTTGAAAATAGCTTATTGCCATTTTTACAAAGACTGTACATGCTATTGTTTTCATACAAAGTTCCTAAAGTATCTAAGTGAAGTACCTTATATTTAAAGTATTAACTGTAAATCTTGAACCTATGGTTCTTAAAATAAACTAAGAAAATATATTTTTCAATATAAAAACCTATTGGCCTGGAGTAAGTCTTTGAGTGTGTGTTCCTCATTTATTGCCTGTGTGTGTTCAACAAATGTTTAACACTACCCTCTGATAAGCCTAATGCTCGACCACATTACCACAAAATAGAGCATTAGAATTATCTACTTTTGCCACTATCTTACCTCTCAGGGGAACCCTTGGACTCTGCACACTATTTCTTACTTTGAAATAGTATATACAGAGCCAACTTCCTACACAGGTACATCCGTAATTCCTGTGGAGGCAGCACTGGCAGACGCGTTGTCGTCATGGAACTGTTGGAATTCCTGTAAGACAGTGACACGTTAATTTAAGTCAAAGGGTGTTTCTGACACCTCCACGCCTGCACCATCAAGATCTGGAACACATATTTGTGTTCTGAACAGGCACTCATATGAAGTAGGACCCCACCCAGGGACCTTCTAAACAGATTGTTAAGTGCTCTCTGGACTCCATACAGGTGATTAAGCCAACTAGGACCCGTACCTAAGACTTTGGCTGTTACGGACTGCTTTAAGTCACTGTTTAGTCGCTCCATTACACTATTTCCCTTGGGGTGAAATGGAGACGAGTACTGGAGTTGGACCCCTAACGAAGCCATGGCATCCCTGAATGCCCTTGAGGTGAAAGCAGGGCCCTGGTCCGAGTGGAAAGCCGCAACTGCATATGTTAGATAAAGACTCGCAAATCTTTAATAACAGTCCGAGTGTCAGCCAAGCATTGTGGCCACACCCATAGAAATCTGGTGCAGGAGTCAACAGCAACTAAAATTTATTTGTATGCACCATCCGGTGTTAGGGGACCACAATGGTCCAAGTACACACACTGTAATGTTTTGTTTGAAATAAGGAGGGGTGTCTGCGGTGGGCGTTTAGCAGTGTAAACTTTAATTTGTTGGCAGATGTCACAACAAAGGACGTACTACTTGGCCTCTTTGTATAGACCTGGCCACCAATAAAGTGCTTGTAACAATGATATTGTAGCCGCCACACTAGCATAGGCAGATGCTACCCTTCATGTGCTGCTTTAATCAACTCTGATCTTATGTCTTTGTTGGAAATTTCTCGAACCCCTACGCCTGGTATCTTAACCTCAGCATTTACGCATCCTCCCATTCGGTAGGAATATTTAGCAGGAAATGCTTTTGGATGAGGTGTACCTTCAGCCGTAGTTTTCACGGCAGCCCACGTGTCATCGTCCGGTTTCACTCCTGAGCGGGTTACTGCAGCAACAATGGCCGTGTCTACTGCTGACTTTGCGGCTTCATCAACCAGTGTATTCCAATGCACTGGAGTCCAAGTGTATGTACAACATGGACATTTGGTAGCGTTTCCTTCAGATCCGCTATTATCCCCCACAGAAGTCTGTATTTAATGGTGTTGCCTTTATAATCTCTGAACCCATTCTGGCGCCAGTATTGCAGGTATTCATTATAAGACTGGACACTGTAGTACAAATCACAAACATCCAGTGTGCAGTATCCGTATGTTCCAGTGCCATCACCGGAGCCTTTAGCTCCGCTAGTTGTGCTGTGCAATCCCCTAGGGTTTGTGTGAACGTATGTTGGGGGCAAAATGTATTATCCTTTACATAGCCACCGACCACTGCACAGGCAGCGGAGTATTGCCAATTGCAGGTTGTGCTTAGCCATCAGTGTACATGACTCTTTGATATTGATCAATAGGCAGTGTATTTGCTGGAACTGGGTATTCTAGCATGTATCTCAAAAATTCTTGAGTTTGTAATTTTTGGTCAAAAATGTAGTCTACATCAGTGGCTGTCAAAGACGCCCATTGAATCCAACGTGGATGTAATGCTTTAGCGTCTGATATGCTGGCTTTGGTAACAGCCTCAAGGGCTGGAATTGGAGAGAAGACAATAATGCGTTTGCCTTGGGCCTGAGGTCTTTCTTTAAAACAGCCATCTGTACAGCAGTGAGAAATTTCTCAGTGGGAGCAAAGCGTTGTTCTGCTGCTAAGTACAAATGTGATTTGTATGCTATCGGGACTATCTCACCCTCACTGAAAGTTGCATAGGTGAAACCAATGATACCAGAAATTACTCTGATGACCAAGGGCCAGATGTAGGAAGCCAAAATATTGTGAGTCGGAAATCGCGAGTCGTTGCGACTCGCAATTTCTGACTCGCAAAATGGTATCCAACAAGAAAAAGCGACTTCATTTTGCAACTCGCAAATGAAGTCACACCGCAGATTGCGAGTCCGCTGTTAGCGAGGTCGCTTTTTGCGACCTCGCTAAAAACAGACTCGCAAATTGCGAGTGAGTGTCGCAAATTGCGACTGTGCCGCAAATTTCATGCAGGTGCTGCAAAACTGTTTGAAAAACACTTCCTGGCTCTTGCTGATGACATCACAGCCAGGAAGTTATCAAATACACCTGGGAGGAGGGAGGACCACACCCTTTTCTAACTGCTGAGCAATCACCTGGAGGAACAGCAGCAAGAATGGAAGACTCAGGCAGTGCAGGCAGGAAGAGAAAACTGAAGTTCTCTGAAAAGGAACTTGAGATGCTGACAGAGGAATGCTGCCAGCACCATGACCAGCTGTTTGGAAGGGCTGCCCTGAGTGTTCCAGACACAGAAAAGAGGAGAATCTGGCAAGACATCCAGGAGAGGGTCAACGCCATAGGGGTGAGCCACAGGAGTATAGAATAAATAAAAGAACTGTGGTATGACCTGCACTCCAGGACAAAGGAGAGGGTGGCAGAGCGCCTCAGGGAGATGAGGGGCACAGGAGGAGGCCCATCCACTAGCCCACCACCCACACCCATGGAGGAACTGCTAGAACAGACCCTTGAGCCTGAGCCAGTGTCAGGAATGCAAGTACTAGACACGTCAGCACCAGGGACTTCAAAAAGTGAGTACCATGAAATATGCATGTACACCCATAACTGCCATACCCCCACCCACCCAGTACACAGCAGCATGCACAACCAAACTAGCTCCATTCCAGACTTGCAGCCACCAGAATGGTGCTTTATGGGCAATGTAGTACAGTAGTCAGCTTATAGGCAACTGTTTATTAAGAGGCATACAACAGATGTTAGATACTGACAGTGTGTTCCCTATGTCCCACAGGTCTCCCACAAGACACCCCCACCAGCCACACTGTCCAGGGTGCAGAAAGCAGCCAACAGGCAGCGGTGGAGTCGGAAGCAGCCACTACAGGGCCCAGCACCACACCACCACAGTTCCCTCCAGCTGAACCAATGGACATGGTGGAAATAGACACAGCACCCGGTCCCAGCCACAGTGTCAGACATCAGGACCCTGAAGCACCACTGCGTCGCAGATGCAGACTCCATGTCCAAGCAGTGTCCCAGGATGATGGAGGTGACTCATCCATATCTGCAGCTGAGGCAGCACTCATATCTGGTCAGCGCCTGCAAACAAGGCAGATGAGAATCATTTCTGGGGCAATGCAACGGATGGAGCATAATTTCACCAATGGGCTGGCACAAGTAAACACACAGTTCACACGTTTGAACAATAATGTCGGTGACCTTGCTCTCTCCATACGGCAACTGGTGACAGAACTAGTGTCAGAGAGGCAGAGTGCAAGGCACTGCGAGCGGCAACTGGTACACAGATTAGACCACATGGCTGTATCCATCGTCCGTCTTGCAGTCAACACCACAGGGCTGTCACGCCGTACTGTGAGTTTGCAGGTGGACTTGGGCCACTTTGCAGGGGATGCGGCTAGGGGACTGGGTCGCATTAGCCACGCTGTGGACATGCTGGATGCTAGACAGGTGGCTAGGGGCACAGCAGAGACACCTCAGGATAGTGAGGAGTGGTTCACCGTCAGCAGCGCATCTGCCACAGACACACGTGTCTTGAGTAGTGGCAGTGCACGTCAGGGGTCTGCCGACACACCTAGCACTAGCCATGCTGGGCGTCACAGGCAGAGGTGTTAGGCCCATGCACTGCATGAAGTGAATGTGTCCTCATTGAAGGTGGACATTTACAGCCCCTTAACAAAAGTTCAGTTCTTCACTTATTAGGTTCACGTAATAAAACTTATTGTTTGTTCCACTTCACAACTGGGCTCTTTGTGTGTGACATTAGTGTGTGTGGTGACAGTTACCACGTACCTTCCAAAGTATTGGTTTGCAATGTGGTCCCGTCTCTGTCTGCCTTGATTTGCACTGCTTCTATCCCCAGGATGGCGATGTGGTAGCTCTTGCTCTTCATCCTCCGAATCTGGGTCTTCAGGGGTGAGATGTAGCCCACGTCTGGTGGCAATGTTTTGCAGTATAGCGCATGCGCCAACTATCTTGAATGCTGTTATTGGGGCATACTGGAGAGCACTTCCACTTCTGTGGAGGCATCCGAATCTTTCCTTTAACAGTCCAAAGGTCCTCTCTATGACATTTCTGGTCCTCCTATGTGCACTGTTATATCGC
Organism: Pleurodeles waltl; assembly: GCF_031143425.1. Taxonomy (NCBI): domain Eukaryota; kingdom Metazoa; phylum Chordata; class Amphibia; order Caudata; family Salamandridae; genus Pleurodeles; species Pleurodeles waltl. The sequence goes on along the minus strand of NC_090437.1, from coordinate 142,683,742 downwards.
CTCTCATTTTCATTGCTGGGTGTTAGGTACAGGGTAAGTATCCATGGTCTTAGTGCATATGCACTGTTACCTGTTTGGCAAAAATGAACAATGTTAGCAGGGTATGGATGGTTTCTACAGTGACCTGTGTGTATGTCTTCAGGGTGTCTGCAGCAATACCTAATTGATATCCGTCTCCAAACTCCCCACGTTCTAGGCGTTGAGGTACCCCACTGTGCCTGAAAATGTATGAGACATGTGTACTCGCTGGGAATTTGGCTACCATGTCAGTGATGACATAATGGGCGTCACATACCACCTGGATGTTCAGTGAGTGGGTACACTTCCGGTTGCGGATCAGATATTCCAGATTTGCAGGAGGGCATATTTGTATATGTGTCCCGTCTACACACCCTATTACATGAGGGAAGTTGGCAATTCTGTAGAATTCCAACTTGGTGCTGTTGATTTCTGCCTTATTCCTGGGTAGGTATATGTATCTGGACATGTGTGTGAGTATGGCATCTAAGAAACATCTGAAGAACCGTGAGAGTGCACTTTGAGATACCCCACCTGCCACTGCAATCACCCCCTGATAGCTACCCGAGGCCAAGAGGTGCAGTGAGCATAGCACTTGCACATGTGTGGGGATGGCGCTGCCACGCACAGTCTGTCGTTAAAGCTGCGGATTGAGTAGATCTATTAATTCTAAAATTGCTGCACTGCTGAGTCTGTATTTATCATATATCTCCTCCTCAGTTTGTTGGAAAAGTGTCTTCCTGTCTCTGGCTCCTCCTCCTCCTCTGCTGGGCGGCGTGGACTCTCCTCCTCCTTGCTATCACATATATTTCAGCCATCTTGAGTAACCCAGATGCCTTCTTATACTGTGGTTATGGTTACCACCTGCTCTGAGTTAGTGGTAATTTGGCTGTGCAAAATGGGCTTTTTGCGACTAGTCACAATTTGCGAGTGGCTTTTGCATATGGTTTGTGACTTGCAAATCGCATCTCCCTATTTGCGAGTCACACAATGGGATCGCAGAATTTGCGAGTCGGTAAGGGCTCACGTCGCAATTTGCGATTCAGAAATGGGATTCTTGCATCGGGGTCGCAAATTGCGATTCGGGCCATTTGCGACTCGCAAATTTTTGCTACATCTGGCCCCAAATGTGTTTTGTTGTCCCTCGTGTGTAAATGTTGTGCTGCAAACATGTCTGTTTGCATAGCTCTGGGTATACGTGTGTTTTCGACTGTCCAAAATTTACTTGAAAAGTCAGGACACATCAAATCATATAATGGTTTTATGCATGATGCATAATCAGGAATGTAAGTTCTGCCAAAATTTGGGAAACCCAACGGTGATTGGAGATTTGTTATGGTACTTGGAGGTTGTAATTGTGCGTATTTTTACAAGAGCTCGGCTCTTTCCTTCACTTGAAAGCTCATATCCTAAGAACAGGATGCTAAGGAAGGCTATTTTGTTTTTTTTTAAATTGAATTTGTAGCCGAACTAGGCTAATCCTACAACCATGCGGGCTACCCATCTTAAATGCTGCAGTAATTCATCATCCGTGAGATAGATATCATCTACATAGAACAATGCTTCAGGGTCGATATTGTGCAATATTGAAGCCACACGAGCCGCAAACAGTCCTGGACTGTTCTTGAACCCCTGGGGTAAACAACAGAATTTTTTCTGGGAGCCTAGTGCGCTGAAACTTGTTAAGTCTTTACTCTCAGGTGCTATATTTTGGCAGAAAAAAACAATTGGAGATGTCCAGTATTGTTTTATATTTTTTTGCGCACTATGTTGTTCATGATTGCTGTGCTATGTGAGGTTTGTATAGCATATGTGCGTGTATGACTGTTTAAATGTCTGTAGTCTAAAACTATTCTGTATGAATGGTCCGGTTTAGTTACTGGGAATAGAGCATTATTCACAGGTGACACACAGGGTTCAATTACGCCCTGGTACTCAAGTTGTGTGAGGATTTCCTTTACGGGTGCTTTAGCATCATTTTTTATTGGATACTCGGGTTGAGGTTGGGGTTGGTTTTTCATAGGTATTACGTGGTAGGGGGAATCTTTGTCCCATCCAATGTGATTGAGATATAATGCGGGTGCCTGCGCCAATGCCCAATCGATGGCGTAAGATTCTGCGAGCTCCTCAGGAACAAGGGGCGAGAAAGAAGGTTTAATAACAGTATCCCCCATGTGGGCATGTACGGACAAATTCAGGTGGCCAATTCTGGTCGGCCAACAAAATATCATATATGTTTACCACGCGATCCCAAAAGATTGCATCTATTGTGCGTTCAGTGTCTCCTTCTAACTGTAACATTACTTTGTACACCTTGGCGTGGAGACATGCATGTCTGCAGTTTCTACTTGTAGGAAGTCATCAGTTGCTTTCAGTCCAGATGCTCTAGAAGATTCTGGCAAACTATTGTGACCTGTGCCGCACTGTCTAGTTGCGCTAGTGCCCACTCCTTGTTCTTTAAGAGAACCCTTTTCTTGAGTGGCATGTCGAACCGCAACTGCTGCCACCTTTTTCTTTTTAAATTGGGGTTTTTGTTGGGGAGGTTTCTCTTCCTTTTTAACAAAAACCTCTGCTGAGCGTTGTAATTCCTGCCTGGGTTTCACGTACTCAGTTCTTCACACTGACCACCCTCCTCTCTCACTGCATTTTTCCGATGAGTCCTGAAAGGAACGAGATTAGCTTGCATCAGTATATTGACATCTGTCATGCTTTTTTATATTTTCTCTATTTCTGAGATTGAATCTATTCTGTGGGGTCTCCATGCGCGGAGATTCTCCCCTTTCATTTTTTAGGAGTTTGTTGTTTTTGTCCCAGCATTTCTTATTGCCCTCAGGTGCTTGCTTGGAAAAATCTTTATTAGATTTACCCTGAAATTGTGGTTTTGTTGGTCTGGCCCCCAGACTATCTTGACCAATGCTAGAGTAGGTCTCACGATAATCTTTGGCAGCTCGCATTCTTGATCCTGTGGAGGAACGTCCCGGAGCCACATGCGAACTGCTAGTGCAACCGCTTCCCCAGGTTGCTTAATATAATTGAGGACACTGTGGCAAAGTTGCCTATTAGTTGCATCCCCAAGTCCAGGGCCAGGCAGCCTCGTATTCTTCTTGAATTTGTTTCAACACTTCTAGTAAATTGGCAAGTGCCGGTGTACCGGGTGCAGTAGTATAGAGCATGGCAAATACCGTGCCCCATGTATTACAGTTATCTATTGTAGTAATCATCCCAAATGGCAAGCACATTGTTAATATTCTGTTTTTATCCTGAGGTCCCGTATGGGGAAATACTGCTTCCAGGGCATTTATTTTTTGAGGTAACCAAAATGGTATTTCTTCTTGTTTGGGGGTACTTTACTCATAATCGAATGTACAGTCGCAGGATTAATGCCAGGTGTTACTGCATGTGCTTGTGCCAGAGCAGCATGTGCTGGGGTTTTTGTTTTATGTTTGCATTACAAACTGTACTAACCATCTGTATATTGCGGTCAGCTCAGCATATCAGCGGCAGACCTCAGCTACCATTAGGTTCGCTGCAGCAGGGTGAGGTGTACAAGTGGCCAATAAAGGCCTGGTAGGACCATCATTACTCATTGGACATAACCTAACATGTAGGATGGTGTGGGGTAGGGTGCCATCAAGCCAATTATTATGTTCTTGATAAGATATAGATATTTCTAGATATGCATATGCTCTGTATTGTGCAGGTACGTTTGCAGGTGTATAGTGATGAAATATATTTGTGTTCCCATCAACTGCTGGAAATGTGACCCAACAATAAAAGAGTTCTGTTCTATAAGCTGCATGTGCGTCAACAACAAATGTGACTGGACCCCCATGGGCCTTTCGGCCATGTGCCAGTAAATGTGAAGTAAGGGGTGGTCTCATATTGACTGCAATTGCTACATGTTGTGGATTCGCCATATTAAATGGTAAATTTGTTCACAGATAGGCATGCCAAATGGGGATTATCCATTTAGAGTTCAAGCTTGAACAACCTCCAGTGTCAGATAGGTGCTCCCTACTTAGCTGAGGAGGAAATCCTCAATACCACGGACATCTCCGTATATAGTATTGAGGTGTCTTTTGTGTATGGTGAGACAGAGATACTCAGGAGAACCCGAAGATTTAAGCCTGACCCAACGTTGGTGGCGCCATGTCATGTAGGTTCTCATTATTCTAAAGAGACTACCGGATTTTGAGCAGCAGAATTGACCCACTACAGGTGACACCTGTTGCCCTAATCCGGGTTTTGCTCCGGCTAACTAGCAGTGCATCATATCTACCCAAGAGCAGGGATGATTGGGCAGCCGAGCGCATGGCACAATCGACTTCTCAAGGAAATCGTGGTTACTCAGGAGAGTGAAGCATAGGAATAATCCTACCATATTGTCACTAGAGTCAATAGACTAATTCCTACCTAGGCTATAATAGAGCACAGCATGTTATCTAGGTCTGCCCTTCAGGTTCCCCTGGGAAGACATCATCCCCAAAAGGCCTGAAGTCTGCATAAGCAGCTGTAGCGAAGCATTCAGCAATCAGCATACAATCATGGTCCCCTGGCTGGAATCTCCCTCTAACGTGCAAGGGACAGGGAAGTGTTTAAATTATAACACAACTGATGTTCTGAGAAAATGTCCCTACGTAAGAACATGTATTTTTCTATGAATACCAGAGACAAAACATTTACCTCATTCACCGGCAACCTATCTTACTATAGCCTTGAAAGAAGCACAAAGTGAAGAAGAATGTCTTGTTTGAGAACGCAGTGCTGGCCTAAGCAAGAACAGCTAGATAGAAATAAATAAATCAAGACAGCAAAAGTGGCTATTGTTAAAATAATAAACAAAGCTGAATAAAATATATCTAGGTTAAAGTGCACAGCGGTAGGCCTAGTGTGCTAAAATACCATGCATGAAGCTCTAACTATAATGGCTACGCAACAATCTAAAACTTTTGATAACTAACGCATTACTAATTCCTGTCAGGAGCTAGTGCACTCAGTCATCATTAGCCAACAGGCTATTAATGAAAACTAACGTCTTCCTTGGCAATAACAAAAGTAAATGTTTGTTATCCAGATTTTGTTCACACAGTCTCATGGCTAGTTCTACTAAAAAGAAACTCCATTGATATGCCTTCACTTCCTCCAGTCTTCTGGCTGTCATCATCATCTCAGTATCCTATGCAGTAAATGCAAAAACTGCCCGTTCAAGATATGCCAGAAAACATAAAACTGTTCAAACGACCTGTTCTGCTTAAAGAAAAATCACCACTTCATTAAAGATCTATATGAACTTAAGCCATATAAACATGATCAGTCTCATTCCCTCTAAAATTATGATCCTGTAATGAGGCTTCAATGCCACTCCCATGACAGCTGCTATGTTTCTATAAAAAGCTTTTGAGCCACCACTTTCCATGCAAAAGTCAGGTGTCCCACTGTATTCTATATTCTCTGCAGCTCTCACTTCTCATTTTCACTGTCTGCTGGCAACCATGACACCATGGTCACAGAACTCAATTCAATGGGATTGTTGTTGCTGAGCTCATAACAATTTTTTGAAGGGATAATGACACACCAACATTCTCAGCCACCAATTACAGTACCCTATCAAGCATTTAGATTCTCTATTTCTGTCCTTCCTACCCAGTAACCAAATGATTAAGGTAGAGCAGAATTAGCTGAGTCCTTGCTCCTGTCTTTATTACTCTTTAAAGGAACAAAATGAAGGTGTATGGATTGACCGGCAATAATGCTGGACGTGTGAAAGCTCCGCTCCGCTTAGGCCCAGTATATATCCTTTTTATATCACCCCACCAGGGGTTGGAGACTGTTGCCAGCCACGGAGGTGGAATGGGGCCCAATTGAGAGGTCTTCAGAGCAGATCGGAGCTGTAGAGATTAAGCCGTGAGCACAACGGACTACTGGAGGCACTGGCGTGGCGGGTGGCTGGTGTGCGCTCAGAGGAGACAATTGGGCCGCAAAGTACCTGCACGTCCTGGAGGGCTTAGAGGGCCACCCCCCAAAAGTGGAGGAGCAGCGGGGGCCACACAACAGGGAAGTACTGGAAACTCCCAGGGCCCTGCAAAGACTCAACGAGGGAGCGAGGCGGCCCCTTCACCAACAAAAAAAAGGGACAACGGTGGGCCCGAGAGGGGCGACTCGTGCCATAAGGAAAGCCAGGTCGACTCATTCGGACCCGCAGCCCACGGTAAAACGACGAGAGGGATGCCTCTGGGGTGTTGATTGGCTGGATACACAGTGATGGCGCACGCCAGACGGCCTGGAGGCACTGTGAGTACAACGTTGCTTCTGATGGGAAACCCAAATTTACGGCAAGGCCCGACTGGAGACCATATGGGCTTGGCCCCTGATAAACCCATGATACCATTGCAACCTATTAAAAGGACTTGTGTCGTTTCCCTTGCAGGGCATTAGATAGCCCTATTGACATTGGTGGCAATAGGCCGCTCCTACTCTCCCCCAACCTTGTATGACATATTGGTGGGGAGTGAACGGAACATTAGGGAAGGGCCCCATCGGCGACAGTCTACCTTGCGATACCGGACCTTCCGTTGACCAGCCCCTCCCTGAGAGGAGGAAAAGTGACTCTGAACAAGGCCACGGAGACTTACACCAGGCCCCTTTCGAAGACAACATCTGTTGTACCGGATGACTACCAAAAGTCGGAACAGAGCTAAGTCGCAGGGCTGCTGCCGAGTAAGCGACATGGCCCAAACGGATATGGCGAACCTCATCCTGCACTCCTTACAGGCCACACTGGACAAGATCCTTGGAGCCATAGAGGAATCCAAAACAACGCTACAGCGGGAAATTGGCCTGGTGTCAGCAGAATTGGGCCTATTGAGAGCAGACCACCAGAAGACAGCAGACAGGGTCCTAGGCACTGAAACCGTGCTCACGAATTTAACACCAGCACATCAGGAAATTAAAGCTACCGTCCTTCAGCTGACCGATCGTATCCAATGACTGGAACACCGAGCTGAAGATGCTGAAGGACGAAATCGGAGGAACAATGTGTGAGTTATCGGTCTTCCGGAGGGTGGGAGGGAAAAGACATGGTGGCCTTTCTGGAGAAATGGCTGAGATCGGAGGTTGCTCCGGAGCAACTTACCCCCTTCTATGAATTGGGAAGGGCACATCGAGTGCCATCGAGGTTGCTTGCCCCGGGCCGGCCCCCACAGGTGGTGGTGGCTAAGTTGTTGCATTACAGGGACAGGGATGTGCTCCTACGGCATGCCAGAGAAGTCGGGCCCTTCCCGAGTGAAACTGGAACAGTAACCCTTTTCCCAGATTTCACGGCGGAGGTACAGAGCAGGCAGGCCTCCTACGCAGCGGTGAAGTGAGCACTTCGAGACAAGGGTATTCAGTACTCGCTCCTGTTCCCGTCTAGGCTGAGAGTTATCATAGAGAGGCACCCTACCTTTCTTCAAACCCCTGAGGAAGCGTGGGAGTGGCTGGAATCGCTTAAAGCGGGTGAGGACCCCCACACCAAAATGGGAATGACGGAACAGCATGGACGCAGGAGAGTGAAGAGACAACGAAACAGGTTGCGTTTGAGTGTCAAAATGAATCTGACAGAAAGGCAGCCCTAGAGGCAGTGTGTCACTGCGGAAAGCAGACCCGCCTGACAATGCCAGTGGAAAGGACTCAGACGACCATACTAACTCCACGGACTCGGACTCACATCACTCTGACGAGGCTCCAAGAGTGACTCCTCAAACCGCTGACGATCTGGGTTGATTTTGTCCAGGTGGCTCCGACCCCACAGTGAGGAGCTTTGTTTGAATGTGGGGGCATGACCGCTACGGACCCCCTCTCTGCCGCTATTGCACGAATGGCAAGAACACTATGGGGGTCATTCTGACCCTGGCGGCCGGTGACCGCCAGGGTCACCGACCACGGGAGCACCGCCAACAGGCTGGCGGTGCTCCCGAGGGCATTCTGACCGCGGCGGTTCAGCCGTGGTCAGAAAGGGTAAACCGGCGGGAGAGCGCCCGCCGGCCCATTGGAAATGTCTAAATGGCCGCCGTGGTCATTTCACGGCGGTACCTTGGCGGACGGCCTCCGCCGTCCGCCAAGGTTAAAATCACCCCCTATATGACTTAACGTTACTGTTATGTTTGTTTTACCTATACTGGGCAACCAACAGTTATAGTGTTGCCCTGGGGATTGGGGACTGAAGTTACAAGTTTTTGTTGCACGCAGGAGGTTAGATATTCCTGACTCAAAACTGACATTGGTGATTGTGGATTGGGAGGAAGAAATGAGAAGCAGCTACTACTGGGAGGGGTTGGTGTCCCTCTCTGATTCAGACTCTATTTAATGACGGACTACAAACTGATAACCTAGAACATCTAAGGGATGGGGACTATGATCAAGCGCCACAAGATCTTGGCATACTTAAAATGGAGGAGGGTACATATAGCACTACTCCAAAAAACACACATTACTTCCTGAGAAGTAGACAGGCTTCGACGTAGAGGGAGAGGGCAGATATTTGCCACCACATTCTCGGCATTTGCATGGGGTGCACTGATATGGGTAAGGGCGGGGTCCCATTTGAGGCCATATCTATAGATATAGTCCAGGACGGCACATACATAATAGTGGAGGGCAGATTGCACGGTAGACATGTGGTGCTGAGCTGTGTGTACGCCCGAACCAGGAGCATATCCCTTGCTTACAGACCCTCTCAGGCCACCTGACTAAACCTTCAGGAGGGCAGTTACTGATCGGGGGACTTTAACTGTGTACTAGACACTGTAATAGATAGCTCCCTCCCTCCCTTGCCTGGGGCGACCACACACAAAAGACGTTGAAGGGCCTAAATGAGTGGATAACACACTGGAGATTGGAAGACATTTGGTGGATCCAACACCCTTGGGATAGGGACTACTCATACTACTAAGACCTTCATCAACTGCATACTAGAATAGACTGGGTGTTATGTACTGGAACTCTTGCCCCCAAGATTACTCACTCCGAGTACCTAGGCCGAACCCTATCAGACCACAGCCCGTTACTTATCACCTGGTGCTGTGCCAGAGCTGGGGCCCCCATTCAGATGTGGAGACTTCAGTCAATGGCACTAGAAACCCGGCATACAGAGAGGCTCTTAAATCTCACCTTCTAGAACATATTAGTATTAATAAGGGCTCCACCCCATCACAACACATAGAATGGGAAACCCTAAAAGTAGCAACACAAGGCTACTGTATGGGACAATCGGTAGGGATTAGACAAACCCTTGAGCTCGAGTTAAAGTGATTGGAAAAGGAAATACATGATGGAGACAATAAACAGAGCGAAGATCAGATAGCATGGCAAAGAGTCCTTAGAGCATAAGAGTCATTTAACCAGACCCTGGAAAGGCTGTGCTGCCACAACTACCAGAAAAACCTGGCATCCTTGCATGCAGAGGAGGGCAGATTTGGCAGAATGCTGGCATGGCGGGTGAGGCCCGGTGGGGAGGGTGCTCTTATCATGATTGTCCATGGGATGGAGGGCGACCAGGTATATGCACTGTCCGAAATAAACAAAGCATTTAAAATATATTATACATCCTTCTACAGACAACCAGAGGTAGACCTACCACAATCGCTGGGTCATCATTACAGTCTTTCCCATTGAGAACTTTACCCCTTGAAGATAGAGACCCCCTTGGGGACCCGATGACTTTGGAAGAGGTAAAGACCGCTATTACACAACTGACAGCAGGTAAAACACCTCCCTATGAGGTTTTATGAGACATATAAAGATTTCCTCGCACCCACACTGGTTGAGTTTTACACAGAGGCATTCGAGTGGGGCATCCTCCCCGAGAAATTGAGGGAGGCATTAGTGGTCCCCTTACCCAAGACCAATTCACGCAAGGCCTCAGTGACTTATTTTAGACCCTTGTCCATGCAGAACTGCAATTTCAAGATCTTAAGTAAGGCCCTGGCTAATTGGCTGCTCCAGCATGTTTCCCACCTCATACATGAGGACCAAAATGGTTTCATACCGGCGCTTAACACCTCCCTAAATCTTAGACGACTATTTTCACTGTTACACATACCACATGTCGAACGACGCCCCAGTGCCATACTCCTCTCAGTGGACCTTGAGAAGGCGTTCGAATCAGTAAGATGGGATTATCTACGGCAGTAATGCTTAGAATGCGCCTGGGGGAGAAATGGGCACGATGGGTCGAACTACTGAACTGCCTCCTACTGGCGAGGGTGCAAACACGCATGTTTTTTGAAGATACTACATCTACCATGATGCAATGGGGCAGATTAATTGCTGGGATGTCAGGCAGGTGCGCTCCTAACTGTTTGTGCAAACACGCATGGCAATATCGGCCACTTATCCCATATTCCAAGGCACCAGGCAGGGATGCCCTCTCTAGCCCTTGCTGTTTGCTCTCGCCATCGGGCCCCTTGCAGTCCAGTTTCGAATGGAGGGGCATGGCAGGCGGGTACAATGGGGCCCTGTGGAACATGTCATACCACTCTATGCAGATGACATACTGATCTACCTATGGGATGGCACCTCAGGGATCCACTGGGCACTCACTATATGTGAGGAATTCGGTGGCCCATCTGGCCTCAGACTGAACAGGAAAAAGACATACGTCTTCCCATTGATTGCAGGGAGGAACACCCCGCCTCCTTCCCTATTGACATTACATGGTCCCCCACTCTTTAAAAAATCTAGGATACCTCCGAGACGGCAATCTAGGTAAAACGCTTTGGTCCTTAAAATCATGCATGGAGTTTTGCACTCTCTTAGGCTCTCTATGATGGCACGAGTGTCTTTATCCAAAATGATTATGTTATCCCGCCTTTTTTACTACTTCACCAACCTTCCAGCAAATATACTGGTGAGCTGGTTTAAAGACTTAAATGCGCTCCTCTGAGAGCTCCTTTGGGATGGGGGCCGACAGCGACCATCTCTCTCCACCCTGCGCCATCCCACCGATAGAGGTGGACTGGGAGTACCAGATTTTGAATTATACTATCTGTCGTGCTAGCTTCAGTGCATTGCCTGGGGGTTTGCGGGTGGGAACCGGTTGGATCTGACCACATCCCAGGGTGACATCGGAGGCGACTTGTTACTGGCGTGGATGCTTAGCTCTCGGATCATCCTGCCGCCACGTACTATCATGCTGACGGTGGCCCTGTCCTGCTGGAGGCGGTGTCTGAGATGTACGGGTGCGACTGTGGCTTACTCCCCTGCAGTACAAATGACCGGGATACCCTTGCAGAATCTGAGCCGCATCCTATTGAGGAACCAGATGAGGACCTGGACGCAGGCGGGTGTGATGACTTTGGAGGACAGCTTCCGAGATGGAGTCTTGCGCCCATTTGCGACATTGGTGGAGGAGGGCGGGGACCCGGGAGGGCAATTCATTCTATACCAGTCACTGACCAATGCTATAAGGGGACTTTGGTCTACGGTGAAAGCAGAGTCAGAGATGCATCAAATTCTCCAACTCTTATTGACAGTAGGGGAAGACGCCCACCTAATTACCAGACTTTCCAAGGCCCATAATGAGGACACCCTAGAGTCTCTGCAGACACTAAGAGCAAAATGGTAGGGGACACTTGACAAGGAGTTGACGGACACAGAGTGGCAGAAGGTGCTGTCTCCGTTACATCTAAATCAATTATGTACACAGAACATACCTCACCCCTCACATAATTAGGGTAATAAATGGAGGCGATACCAGGAAATGCCCCAGGTGCAATGCTGTAGACTCAGACTTAGACAACATGATATGGGAATGCCCCGAGATACAGAGGTGCTGGCGGGGAGCACTGGAAGATCTGGCGGGAACCCTAGATGTGCATTTGGACTTAGACCTCTCCTTCTGTCTTCTGGGTCTACACTCTAGAACTGCCTCCAAGAAAGTTGGCAGCAGGTTCCTGGACCTGGCCCTGGTGCTAGTCAGGCGTCGGATTGTCATGGCCTGGAAGTCCCCTACGGGCCCGCTCTAACGGACTGGAGAGGGGATGTATCAATCTGGGCCTGGGCCGAACTACATGCACTAGGTAGGGAGGAGGCTTGGGGAATGCGTACACATCCTATTGGCCCATTATGGGCTGAGATTTTGGAGGCCTTGGAAACGTAGAGATGTGAGGCAGGTGGGACCCGGGAAATCAGAGAGAACATGGCATGTTAAAGTTAGGCTGATTAGATGGGGAGCGGAGATGTGGTGAAACACATGCCAGGCAACAGAGAGAGGTCCTGATATCTCCACTGCTGGAAGTAGGGGGCAGGGGACAAGGTGCTGACGTCAATATATATGTACTGTCCTTACTGATTAATCAGGGACCCCAACTGAAATTGTCCGGGGGGACCCCCGCCCCTCCGCAGGAAATAAGGAGCGATCACTGCAGAGATACCGACCTCCCTAATCAGAGAGCTTGGATATTCTTGAATACCCTAACCACACCACGATATAGAAATGTCCCTACAGTGCATTGTTACATGTTTTAGTTAGTTGCGTTAACAGTTTAAATGGAAACAGCAATGATGATAGCAAACTTCTACTGATCGAAGTGGAAAAAGGGATACAAAAACTATGCAATTGAGAACAGATTTACCATATATATATATTAGCACCTTCCTGTAAAAAAACAATCATGAGAGACTTTTTCCTCTTTCTATGTGTGCCACACAATGCAGCACACATAGAAAGAGGAAAGAACTGGGAGAAATAGTGATATTTCTCCTCGTTGTGCCTCCCCTAGGGAGGCATAAGGTTTTGGCACATCCCCAGGTTTACAAGGTCTTGTAAATCTAGCGATGCATCAAGATCCATGGGTGTTGCATTGGAACACCCACTGCAGTGCCCATGGAACGCCTCCCTAGCACAGCGTGAAGCAACACAGTGATTTGCACTTCCTTGCCTTATTCCATATTTATGAGGCCATGCAAAGTGGCTTTGCTTGGCTCCATAAACATGATTTAGTTGTCTGTGCCACCACTGAGTCACACAAATTTATGAAAAAGAGGTGCAAGGACCTTGTAACTATGGACCCCAGTATTTAAAGAACAGGACAGAGCAATCCTAATACATGTTGAGAGTAGCCTCAAATACTTCTCTTACAACCACCCTTAGTATAGAACCCTAACTGGTTACCTCTAGCAACTCACAACATAACTTTTACCTGACTCGCTTTCGCTTTAGCACTTTGCACTTTTTGGCCGCCTTCCTGTATGACGGAGGCTGGTTTGCAAGCCTACAAAAATGTCCTTACGACGATTTATCCCAGGAAAACACTATTCACCTTACATTATTTTGCACTTTATAAAGAGCGCCACAGAAACAATTATTAGTCCCAATTCTGCGGGCATCCACTTTTAGATGTTATAAGACAGGCATGGCATATCTGCAATGCAGTAAGATGTGCAGTCTTAAACTTGACACACACACTTTTAGCAGTGAGGAAAAGGTACAAATGTGTGCGATGATTAACATTTGCAAGATTTGTTTTATTTATCTTTATATCACTGGAAATGTATGTTGACCTGATCTTAAATATTTTGCCTGAGATATTAGTATAGGACAAATTATTTTGTCTGCACAAGTCGATTGTATTCTGACCTGAAGTATAATGTTTTACTGTAACTTTTATGGTATTTCTCTGAATAAAGCTGTTTTGACTTATGAGTCCTAGAACCATGAGTATAGCTATTCCCAAACTAAAGTTATACATTATGAGGTGTAAATGTGTAATGCAGTGCCGACCTTGCCACAGTGGGAACAACTTAGGAGATTTTTCACCGCCAGGACAGGTAAAACCTATGACCACATGTCCTACTTTTTAAATAAGATGTAATCTGCCCTATGGGAACTAATGACCTACCTTAGGGGTGATGTGCAAGTATAAGAATAGAAAGGTTTAGGCCTGGCAAAAGGTATATTTTGTCAGTTGGAATTTAACGTTGCAGTACACTTGTGACATTTAACTCATAGGTCCTGGGTACACAGGTTACCATATACCATGGATTTATGGTTGGGTTAAATATGCCAAATAAGGTTAGGCAATTGTACATGTTTTGGGGGCCAGTGCATATACATACAGCACCCCAGTGGTCAAATAATCCATATACAAGCAGCGTCAGTATGAACACTAGAGGGTGAACATGCAAAAACTGCCCTTTCCTTGCACCACCATCCACTTGTCAATCTTGGTGGGTACCGTTGGCCACTTCACATGCTCCCTGTCCTCAGCTTCTCTTCTTTCGTACTTTTCAGGAAGCGGCTCCCTGAATGGAAATGTAAAAATCATGTACAGGAGCCTTTTCCATGCTGCAGTGTGTGTCTCATTTGGTGTCTCAGCCCCTGTAACATCCTGTTTCTTTTCCGTCACAGGTGCCTTTGCCATAGGTATCTTGCTGTTTCTGTCTGTAGTCCCAGTTCTTTTGAATCACTTGGCATTTCCCCAGTAATAACATTTTAAATCTCAAGTAACTGAATTTCTTTTTATGACATTTCAAAGCAGAAGCTTTTGTTACTTGTGGTAAATTCATTTAGAATTGGAGGATTCATCAAAATAGTGAAAATGCTCCCTCTGATGTTTACCAGCTAACATAAAAACAGCTACTTTACTTTATTAAAATAATGACATTTTTTTTTTTTGATAAAGAGAATTTATTAATTTTCCATAAAACAATTGTGCTTACAGTACAACATGATGCCAAAGGACATCAAACAATAATGGTCAAATCCTCGGTCCCTGCCACATTTTATTACTAAATATTGCTCACCATCAACGCTTAAAGGCCTGCTACGTCCTCCCACTTCCCCCATATCTTCTTGTGTTTGTGTAAACAGCCTCTGGCCTCGTACACTAGTTTCTCTCGCTGCGCACACCAATCCACACCCCGTCTCCACTTAGCCAATGTCGGAGCCACCCTGGCCTTCCAATCTGCCATTATATCCCTTTTGGCCACTAGACATGCCACCCCTAAGAAGGACCGATCTGCTCTTCGTAGCTCTGTATCTCCCATGACCCCCAGAAGGAGGGGCAGTGGTGACCTCTTTACCTCCTCCTGTAGGACCCGGGATGTCTCCTGCACCACCTTTTCCCAATAGGCCGTTATAGTCGGACATGCCCATACCATGTGGTACAAATCGGCTGTATGATACCTGCAGCTGGGGCATTCCGCTGTGGGGCGGAGGCCTGCTTTATGTAACATGGCGGGTGTGAGGTATGCAGCATGTAGGAAATAGGATTGTATTAACCGGAAGCGTGTGGCCATTGTTAGGGAGCGTGGGGCCATTAGTGCTTCTGTCCAGTCCGCTTCCTCCATGGGTCCCACCCAACTCTCCCACCTTTGGCGAAGCTCTCTCAGGGGTCCCCCAGCGGCGGTGATTAAGGTGCGATAAATCTGAGAAACCCCTCCCCTTCCCAGGTCTCCCATCAGTGCCTTGGCTTCCATGGGGCTATGTTCAGGTATGGTGTCTCCTATCTGTAGGTGAACTAGTAGAGCGTGGCGTAACTGGAGATATCGATGGAATTGTGTCTTGTTTAAGGAATATTGTTTCTGGAGGTCTTGAAAAGATCGTATGTGTGACCCTCTCCAAATATCTCCCAGTGTGGAGATCCCTATGGTGTCCCATTTTTGAAAGCCCTCCAGACCTGCCACATGTATCAGCTGCTTTCCATGCCAAAGCGGGGTTTGTTGGGTTAGACGTCCCCACAACCCCGTCACTTTCTGGGCAGTACGCCATCCCAGAAGTACCACTTTGGTCACATCTGGGGTCCCTCGGGGTATCGGGCTCCCGTAGAGTGTGTCAAGGATCCGTGGGTAGCCCATTGTCTGTAATTTTAGTTGGTATGCGGGGTCTGTCCATCCACCTCCCATCCAGTCATTGATTACAAGTGTTGCATCGCTAGATAATAGTATTGAATTTTCGACATGCCCAGTCCACCCTCATATACATCCCTCTGACAGGTTCTTAGCGACAATCTTGTACGTGAGCTACTCCATATGAATTGGCGTGCTAAAGAGTCCATCTCCTTGAACCATCTCACGGGGATGGGGAGTGGGAAATTCTGTAGGAGGTATAAGAGCCTGGGGAGGATCATCATCTTGTACAGCGCTATTCTACCAAGTAGATTCAGGGGGAGGGCCTTCCAGCGCAGAAGGTCGGTTTTGATTTTCTTTGTAAGCGGCGTGACATTGAGTTCCTACGCTAGCTCGGGGAGAAGTGAGATGTGTATCCCTTGGTATTTGAAGCTGTTTTTCCGTACAGGGATATTTCGTTGCCAATCTATACAGTCGCGCGCGCAATGAAGGGGAATCAGCAAAGATTTGGCTGGGTTCAGGGTCAGTCCTGAGGCTTCCGCGAAAAGTCTAAGGATCTCTAGAACGCGTGGGCCGCTTTTGGATGGGTTGGAGATGCACAGGAGCACATCGTCCGCGTACAAGGCCACTCTGTCCTCTGAACCAGAGGGCCAGCGCCAGCCCTCGATCAGTGGATCGCTTCTCAGTAATATCGCCAGTGGCTCTACCACTAGTGCAAAGAGCAGGGGAGATAACGGGCATCCCTGCCGAGTCCCACGGCCAATGGGGATTGGATCGGAGACCACTCCATTCACCCTGATACGGGCAGTCGGGTTAGAGTATAGGAGTTTCACCAATCCCCGGAATTTAGGTCCAAGCCCATTTTTATATAGGACCTGTTCGAGGTAGGACCAATCTACCGTATCAAATGCCTTTTCTTAGTCGAGTAAAAGCAGTGCCAATTGTGTATGCGATAGCGCCTCGCGGTGTGCCAAAGCAAGGTGTAGTCGTCTGATGGAGTGCCTTGTGCTACGGGTCGGCATAAAACCACACTGATCAGGATGCACCAGCGTGGGCATTACCTCCTTCAGTCTGGAAGCAAGGATCGAAGAAAGCACCTTGACTTCCACATTTAGGAGCGAGATAGGCCGGTACGCTGAACAGTGTCGTGATGGGGGTTGGGTTTTGGGGATCACCACAATAGTGGCTTGATCAATCTCTGTTGGGAAGCGGCCTTGATTCTCCGCTTCTTCGTACATGTTGAGCAGGTGGGGGCCCAGAATATCACTACATTTACTGTAAAATTCCGCTGGAAAGCCGTTGGGGCCTGGTGTTTTGCCTGATGCCAGGCCCGATATTGCGCTGCAGATCTCTACAAGACCAATGGCCTCGTCCAGTCTGTCTCTCGCCTCTGGGGATACCCCGGGAAGGGTAATCTCATTTAGTAGGGGGGACTCTCTCTCAACAGCAGGGCGTGGGTGTCCGGCGTATAGACGGGCGTAGTAGGAGGCGAAGCTATGTGCGATTTCCACTGCTGTTTTGACAAGGGTGCCCGAGTCATCTAAGATCTCCGGTATAATTCTGTTAGCCATGGGGCGGGTGGCCAGCCAATGCAGTAGCTTCCCGTTCTTATCCCCCCATCCATAGATTCGGGCTGCTGAGGCTCTCCACATGTGCTTGGCCGATTCTAGCATTATATGTTTGATATCCTCTCTTACCCTGGTCAGTTTCCTCATAGTCGAGGCAGATGCCAAGTTTACATGTTGGCATTCGAGTCTCCGGGCCTTGTTCTCTAGCTCGGTGATCTGTGAGTTTTGATCCCGTTCACGGGACCGAAGAATGCTTCTGGCGTGACCTCTAATAGTGGCCTTGCAGGCAGCCCATAGCATTCCCGGGGACCGAACCGAGCCCTCATTTAATTCGAAATACTGGCCGAGGTGCGACCTGATATCTTGGGTATACTCTTTATCTTGTAAGTGCCACGCATTCAAGCGCCACATAGGCCGTCTGGTAAGGTCTGCTCTGCCCAGTCGGATTCGTATTGGTGCATGGTCGGAGACCCCCCGTGGAAGAATCTCTGCCCCTGCGACTTTTAAGAAATCTAGGGCGGGCATGAACACCAGGTCTATTCTGGACTGCATCTGGTGGGCTGCCGAAGTATGTGTGTATTGGCGTTCTCTGGGATGCCAGGTGCGCCACACTTCACACAGGCCGAGGCTCTCCGCCCAATTACTTAGGGCTGAGGCCCGCTTGGATCTATTTATGGTAGTTTCCCCAGAGATGTCCAGCTTTGGGTCAAGGACCGCGTTGAAGTCGCCACCCAGTAGGGTGGTTCCTTGGGGTAATCCTGAGGTTACTCGGTGGAGCGAAAGTAGGAAGGAGTCAAGATTTGCCGGGGGTGCATATACGCATACCAAGTTTAGCGGCTGTCCGTGAAGAGTCCCTGTGACTACCATGAATCTACCTTGTGAGTCAGATTGCGTGGAAGTGATCACCATGGGCAGAGATCGATGGAGCAGAATAGCCACTCCTCTAGAGCCTCTGGAAAATCCTGCATGGTATACCCTATCGTATCCTCCCCTCGCAAGCATAGGGCATCTGGACCCAAGAAGATGGGTCTCCTGCAGGAGAACCACTGAGGGGGAATACCTGCGGAGGGTATTAAATACTGCCGATCTTTTGATCTTGTCTAATAGGCCATTTACATTCCAGGAGAGGACCTGGGTTACTGAGGACCAAGCGTGAGGTGTGCCGATGTTGGGCATGTTTGGATGTGTGGGTGCAGGCCCTGGGATGACCATTTCGAACGTGACTGCGAAATTCTAAATTTACAAACCAGGCTAACTAACTTGTCGCCTCTTAAACCTAACTTAAACTTCCCCTCCCCCTGAACTCCCCCCCTCCCCATACTCCCCCCCCGGAAGCATCTGTCGCCCATGTACCCAACCAAAACCAGACAGCCAGTGGAGCTGTCGTTGGAGTGGAGTGATGGACCCCTCCTTTCCTTCGGATCAATTGCAATTAGCAGTCACAAATCAAGCGTTCAACACCATACTCTAGGAAGTCTTCGGTGCTATCAATGTTAGTCTCGCCAGGGGTCGCCTGAGTGGATCAAACGTAGCCCGAATCCCCCCACGTCTCGTGCAGGGGCCTCACATATCCCGTCAGCCGAGTACCGGAGACTGACTCAATCGCCCGTCCTCGGCGGGCTGGGACGGTGTCCGAGGCATCGGAAGAGCCTCAGTGCTAGTCTCGGTATGAGGATTGGGGTCCCGGGCTGTTCCATCCTCTGCCGGAGCGATCAAGTCTTTCTGTCTGTCTCTCCGGGATCTGGTGCGTTGCCGGCTCCTCCGGGTCCCCCCGACGGCGAGGGCTCGACATGTGGGGTTCTTCCAGTGGTTATGGGGGGACCCTTTCGGGCTCCGATGCCCTCCTCTGTCAGCCAGTCCCAAGCCTCCTCAGGAGATTCAAAAAAATAAGCTTTCCCAGCCATGAGGACTTTGAGGCGTGCGGGGAAAAGGAGCATGTACGAGAGTTGCATTGCCCTAAGTTTTTGCTTAACATGTTCGTACGACCTACGGCGGGTTTGGACTTCTCTGGTGTAGTCCGGGAAAATTAGGATTTTGTGGTTTTCCCACTGCGTACCGTCTTGCCGCCTCGCCTCCCTGAGGATATTGTCTCTGTCCTTAAAGTTAAGGAATCGTGCGATCATCGGGCGCTTCGGGCCGCCCGGGGGTGGGCGAGGCGCGAGCGCCCTGTGGGCTCTTTCAATTGCAAACAGGGGCGAGAGGGATTGGTCCGGCATCCAAGATTTAATCCACCTCTCCAGGAATTCGACGGCCTTGTCATCCTCTATGCCCTCCGGGAAACCTATGAAGCGTAGGTTGTTGCGTCTGGCCCGGTTTTCCGCATCTTCTGCGCGGCGGTGAAGCTCGCCTGTTCGGGATTGTAGTTGGGCCACTTTGGTTTTGAGGTCAGACAAATCACTTTCGGTTTGGGAAACTCGGGTTTCCACCTCCGTAATTCGAGTTACTGCATTCCTAAGGTCCTGCCTAATGAGGCCCATGTCCACTCGCACCTCTCCAATTTTCGTTTCCACAGCCATCTGCGATGATTGAATAGCTTGGAGAATGGCACTCACCCCGCCTGGGGCCGAGCCCCCACCAGCCACTTCTCCCCCTCCCCGTTGGCCCATCGTAGTCGTGAACTGGTCGATTTTTTGTTGGGAGGGCGGAGGTTGTTTGTTCGTTTTGTCTTTTCCCATCGTGGCACTTGAAGCGGGTGTCAGGTGGGCCACACCTTCTTTAATGCGGTTTCAAGCCTGAGAATTCGGTGTGTTGTCCGGTGCCTTGGACTGTATGGGGGTTCGCAGTGTCCGATCACGCAAGGGCGGCCAGCGTTGGCACCTTCTTTTCAGGTCCCTTTCTCGCTCTCTCCATCGGGGTGGGGGGGACCCGTCCAAGACCCAGACCCAGGCTTCTCCACCTTAAGGCCTCTCTGCCCCCGCCGTAGGCCCCGTTCCGTCACGACCGGGCTCTCAATCTCTCGAGTCGATTCTGACCAGGGTATCCGAATGTCCCAAGGTGTTGTTCTCTACTTCTCAGCCCGCAGTCTAGGTTCTGCCGCAGTCCAGCCCGTGCTCCGTCTGGATCCGGGCCCGAGGGAGGTCGGAACCAGGCCTCCAGGCCCTCAGGCCCTCTCCTGCCGCTGCAGGGATGGGGGGGTGGGGATGTCACTGCTTGTCTTCTCCCCTCCACCCCCTTCCGATCTCCGATTTACGTCTTTGCCCCCCCGGGGCACCACCTGGATCTCCGGTCGTGTCCTGATCCCCAGCACGCCTCCAGCTCCTAATTCCAGCTAGGAGAAGGACCCCGGGGGGAAGGGCCTCTGCCGCGGCCTCAGTGCGGTCCCGCAAGCTGCTCGGGCCGCACCCGCGCCTCGGCGCGTCGGCACGGTGCCGCTCACCCGGCGTCTTCCGCCTCGACGAGAGGCGGGGGGCTCGTCGGCACTCCAGCGGCCGGGATCCACCGCCGGAGCACGCCCCAGCCCTCTCCGGGCCTCCCGCCGCTCTCCAACCTGTAGCACTCGTCTCCGGCGGGGCTCTCAAGCCCGTATCAGCTCCGCCGGGCGCATCTCGCCGCGGCCGCCATCTTGAACACTTCTTCAAGGGATCGGTCGGACCGCTATGTGAAGGCGGGACGCCGGCTTCCCACCAGATCGCCCCAGCAGACCTCTCTACGGGCCCCCGGGACGCCGGGGAGCCATGTATAGCATTTTTTGCTCCCTTGGACCGCGGTAGTTAAGGGCGGATGACGGAGGGGTCCAGAGAACTCTCAGAGTGCGACCGCCAGCTTGACGCCCGAAGCCACGCACCCCCCCAATGACATTTTATTATTGTGGTATGTCCAGTTACATGCTGGGTATTTTAATCATACAAAATATGTAGGACGTTTAACTGGCTTCTCTGGCTCAGTTAAACAGGTTAGAAATGAAAATGTCAACACATATTTTAAACTGAGTCAAATTGGAGAGCTGCAAAATTAGCTTAATAGTGTTGTAGTTTTTTTTTATCATCCATTTAAAATAAATATGTAGAATTAGTTTAAATGAGTGTGCAATATAAATTTATCTGTACAATTCTTTCAAGTTTATTAAGCTTTTAAAATTCTTCCTATACTTTTCAATAGAGAGATCTCTGTCCTGGTGGTGGATAAATCTGCCTAGCTGTGAAAAGTTACTATTTGTAACTTTACACTATTAACTTAATTTTGAATTGAATATTTAAATAGTTTAAATATATTATATTAAACTGATTTTTTAAAACATATTTATTAAAAAGAAAATTATACTGCAAGTAAAACGTTTATGTTTACTTTTCATGCCTTACAAATTACAAAATATGCATACAAATTAAAGTATTTTTTTAAGGTACATTTGTTTTTAAATTAAAAAAATTATTAAAATAGTTTATCGAAAAAACAATATTTATCTTCTATTTATAAAATAAAAACATGTTAGCATTCAAATAAACTAGAGGGTGTTGCAGTACCAATGATTGGCCATGGGTGGAGTTGGGCATATTTCAGGTTTGAGCTCGAGTTCATGTACTATTGCTTTGGATCATATTTGACTCTATTATCTTTAGACTATAAATGTGGTCCACCCCATTTGAAGGGATAGAGACATGAACGTCTTCTCTTTGTAGTATTTTTACACTCACAAATGGTGAATGGCTAACAGTAGTACATTTACCAATGTGTAAATATATCTTTGTGAATAGGCCCCTCAGTTTCTTGTAAAAACGCACTTGGATTATCTTCCAGACTAAGGTCAGAATCACAAAAGAATTAATAAGTGTGGGAAATATTAATACAGGAGTCCTCTCTTATATATACTTGCAAGTCTTTGTGGATAAATCTGCCCTGAAAAGTCCACCTCCTTGTTAGGGAACTGGTTGCTCTTTTGCCACTAATAATGTATGAATATTCCATGAATATTCCCATTTTATTTCAATTTTAGATTTTATGGGACAGTTCAAAAAGGCATGTAATGGTATCTAAAAGAGTAATAGAGGAATAACGTTTTTTGAACTTCAAGATGCCTTTTTAAATAGGCCCAATATGTACATGTTTTAGGCAAGATCAATTCAGAGCTCCTTTAAAAATATAAAGTGACTCGTAACTCACATGTATTGAGAACATAAGGCACCAACTTTGTGCAAATACTGTTAACAGCTGACAGACGGGAAGAGGATTCTCTATAGCAATATTACGAAAACTGTTTAAATTGGAATTAATGAAAGACTCCCAATCTCCTTTTGCATTTCAGTGTTGTATTGTTTTGTTTTTCCATTTTATAACAGAAATGTATTTCATACAGTACTTATTATCTGCCCTTCAGTCATGAATTTTGTTCTTCTACACATAGATATCAATCAATACATACATACAATCCGTATTACCTTCATGTTAACTCCACAAGGGGTTTCAAACCTGACTAGTAAATTGACCTCTTTCTGTTTTCAGCTTTCACTATATTCTCCCTGCATGTGCTTTTTGTGTTCCTTCTATTAATTGCCCCTATACCTTTCGTATCTACATATGTTTGTTAACTTAGTATCTCTTTCTACCTATATTTCCTATCTGGGTGATATATTCCCCTATTCTTGTATATTCTTAAGGGGTTAATCCTTGAGACCATGCTTTAATTTTATGACCACCTACCTCCTTGTTTTTTGTGCATCAGTGATGGCTTCCCTCATGAGTGTTTTTATCTTGGTTAATCTATCTTTCAGAAACCTGCTCTATATTTTTTCAAACTGTTGTAATCTTTCATTCATTTGATAAATTACTTTTTATATTAAGCCATATTGTACGTGTCTTCTAACCATGTTTCATATTTTGGGATAATAGGGGTTCTCAAGTAGCTTTTTGCTATTGATAATAACATGATAATTAGTTATTTAGCACAATGTGATAGTACAGGTAGGTCCATTGTATGATGTAGCAGGACTAAAGGTTGGTATATATTAAGTTCCCATTTTAGTGTGTTCCATATGCAGTTAGGTGCTGACATTCCCAAACAATGTACACAACATTACACTGCCTATTGTTATATCTCTAGCATTGTGAGGGTAACACCATGTGAGCCCTATATAGCTTAAGCAGGATGCAATGCTATCTATGTAATAATTTAAAACAACTAAATTTTAACCAAGCCTCCCAGAAGTGTTCATCTAGTATTTTCTCCCAATCTTCATCTGCCCGTGCTGCCAGTCTTTCACTTCACCAGATGCACATTGCCTGTGTTTTCTGTCCCAAAAATATATTTGCAATTAGGGTGGAGTAGAGTCCTGATATTGTATCTCCATAATGTTTCCATGTACATACATTTTGTAAAATAGGTGATTTTGTAGGTCTAGGACTCATTTGAGGCAATAGGACAGTTGTTGGTACTGTCATTATTTTCAGGCTGGCAGGTAGAATTCCTGTTCCAAATATTGTGATACAAATATTGTAATACACAAATACCATTGGCAAGAACATTGTTTTTTTTTTTAGGTAACATTTTAAATAATATTGATGTTTTAATAATAATTTTCAATCATTTATAGTGGTTAAAAATAATATTTTTTATTTATTTGAATGTGTTTTAGTTGATATATTCATTTCATGTGTTTCTAATATTTATATAAAAGTCTTTTTAAATATATCTTGCAATTTTAAGTGATTTAGAATTTGGTATTTAATTTTTTATAATAAACCATCTTATTGTAGCAGGCTGTTGGATTTATAGGGGGATAGGGTGAATTATGGATTACATAATACATTTTATTTATTTGTATGATTGATATTTATTATTATATAAATTATGTAATGTTGATTTATTGTATTTTCATTATATGCTATTTGCAGACTGTTGGGTTTGTAGTGGGATAGGGTGGGATGTTAATTAGGTAATAATTAAATACCTATTATTATTAATTAATAAATAACCATTAATTGATTTTATTATGTGATTTATGGAATACTCATTTATTGTACTGATAAGTTAATCTTGGGTTGCTAGGTTTGAGGGGTCCGAGGTTGGAAGTTAAGTTTTCATTAATTATTTTATTAATTTTCAATCATGTAATATGTGGAATACTGATTTATTTTACTGATATTTTATTTGCAGGATGTTGGGGTTATATGGGTATGGGGTAGGGATTTAATTAATTCAATATTATTTGAGGATGAATTGCTTGAATGTTAAATATTGCATTTGTGGAATACTTATTTATTTTCATCATAATTTAATTGTGGGCTGCTAGATTCATAGTCATCCAGGCTGGAAAAATAATTAAGTAATAATTCATTAACAAATAATCAGTAATTAAATATTAAATTGACTTTAGATCTGAAAATTAAGGAATACTTATTTTTTAAGTTATGGTTTATGTGCAGGGTGGCAGGTTTGTAGGGGTATAGGGTGGAATGTTAATTAAAAATGTAATAACTTTTTTATTAATTGGTAAATATTTTATTGAATAGCAATTATGTAACTTGATTATTGTTTTTTTATTTTTTATTTTATACATATATATATATATATATATATATATTTACTAAAAAAGAATGGTTAAGGTAACGTTATTTTTAGGTGAATATATCAGTGACAACATTAACGTTTTGAACTAAACAAAAACACAGAAATTCACTGGTGATGGTTAGCAGAGCTAACTATTTCTTACTCCTCCGCCATGTACCACTGATGACTTCACATATTACAAAAAAGTAATAAATAGATATCTAACCATATAACCCTACTATACCCAGGTAGAAAATACACCAAATATCTAAACAATTGGTCTAATTGTAGGAAAGAATCTCTAAACTTGATTTACACACAATGAGACTATTAGTCAATCATCGCCAATGAAAATTAATTTCAGAATTTATTGATTTATTTGTTTTAAAAAAAGGACAAAAATCATTGATATAAAATCACCATGAAAACATATAAACAAAACTATAGAAACACATGCTATCAAAACCTTTATATCAGAAATAGTTTCTCATTGGTCTCCTGATTTGAAGACGATGTGGCTATATACATAAATCCTACAATAATCCACATCTTTGTGATGGTTGTACTCCATAAAACATCTCAAATTCTATATACTTTCCATCCTTACTCATGGAGAGATGTGTTCTACATTCCTTAAAGGTAAAATAAATCTTCCTTACAACCTCTCATTGTATCACAAAAGTCGACGCGTCTCGGCTCCTTCACATTTGGGCCTCATCAGGACTATTGGAGAGAACAATGCCTATTAAACATAAACAATAAAAATTGTAATTTTAATTAGTTCTAAAACGAAGTGACCTCTAATTCCTCCACTGTGCAGATACTGGTTTAAAAAGATTCACCATTGTAAGATGTCAAAACCACCACACCACATTAATGTCATAGTGGTCCTCATGCTCTATTTACCTAGGTGTAGTTATGAGCACCCTTTCTATAATTAATTATCCCTTATGTCTGTGAAATAAACGATAAAGTAGCTAACCTTAATTTGTTCATGCTTGAAATCTCTTACCTGTACGTTTTATTACTGGCTCAACAAACATCCGCATTGTGTACTATTAATCTCTACAATTGGGTCAACAAATATGTGTCAATAAATCAAGTAATAAAAACCTCAAAGACATAATATCATGAAGCATTTTTCAGAACTTGGTGTACTTACTTATCAGCCACTGGTTCTTGTTCTACATACGAAAACGGGAGCCTTATTTAGCTACTGTTTGCGGATACCGAGCTGGACTGTGTTCGTTCCGAGTCAACACAGCTGGCTGACATATTAGCCACTGTTCCTTGTTCCAAACATGATTACGGGAGCTATTTTTAGCTACCGTTCGCGGATGTCGAGCCTGACCGCGTTAGTGCTGAGTCATACTAAAGTGACAGCCATTTTGCACAGGAAGTTATAGTAAACGCGTAACTAAACTTGGCAGCCATCTTAGCACTTATTTTGTTGCAGGACATTTAAATGAACATAGGGTAAAAAATATTTTCTACAGTCAATAACTGTTCATTCTATCCCTCTTACTAAACAAAAGCGATTAACAAACATTATCATTTATACTTGTCTTGCTTCTATTGATAACTACTTTATTGTGTTACATAGCGCTAAAACTAAAGATTATAGCCGCCGTATTGGAAAAAGGGAGACTGGTCATTGTGTTAGAAAACTCAATGTCTATCTTATCACCTATTTTATCATCTATTTTATCAACCTCATGAGATGAATACATCATTATATTAAAAAAAATGGTTCCATTTTAGCTTTATTAGTCTGACGGATTTTTCCTAACCAAACATTCGTATTAGAATCCTAATATATCTGCAGTTGTATAGAAAAAAGCTGTTGAAACAAATCCCCCATAGCCTTAACAGTAAACATGTCATCCTCTTACAGCTCTGGCTGAAGAAATATTTATGATCTATCAGTTGACAAGTGCTTGTTCACACCATTCATTCAGATAAATTCTTGAATATCATTTATCTGACACAATACAAATATGTTTCATATTATGTCTTGCATGTTTCTATTAAACAGATGGCTATCTGCTGCATAGTATTATAACCTTGTGAATATTACCAACTTAACATTGTCTACATAACACAATCACTGCATTATCCATAAATGCTATACAACTGACCTGTCCTGAATTAACTCCTGTAGTTGTTGCTTGATCAACTTTTTGAAAGACCTCCTCATATACGGAATATTGTTTGCAACATCCCCAAATCCATACGTTTTCTGTAATACAAAAATATCTCTAGATCAAGGACCAAATTTCATCCAGATCGTTCAAGCGTTGTCTCGCTGTTCCATACTTCTTAATCAGTCTTGCCTCCATTCTCAGCAAGTTGTTGGATGTTGAACATCCATCTCCTTTTGGATGTGCCACTTACAGTACTGTCCCCCAGAAGCCATCAGGTTTATGATTTAATTCACAAAAGTGTTCCACCAATAGTGCAACTCAGATTGCACATTTAATCCTTGATCTGTGTTGCAAAAATCTCATCTTGACTGGTTGTGATATTTGTCCAATATACACCTGATCACATGGGCACTTCATACAATGAATCACATTCTTGGTATTGCAATTCAAAAAAAATATTTTTGTTTATGTACCAATCCATTCAACATGATTTCTTTAGTATCATTAGAAAATTGGCATGCTACACAATTTTTACATCTGTAGTGTCCCTGGACCGGGGGAAGTTGTAACATCGTTCTTAAATCTTTTCTTTTCTCTACGGGGAAAGCTGCTTTAACCCAGTGGTCCCGCAAATTTTGTGCTTTTTTTGAAAGAAAACAAAGGTTTTTCAATACCTAGACCTCTCACTATTCTCCAGTCTTTTTCAATAATTGATCTTATTTTATTGGCTTTAGGACTATAGGTGATAGCACAAGTTAGAGGAGTATCTCCTTTTATTTGTTTGGGAGTTAATAGAGATTCCCTGGGTCTATACCATGCTCTTTTGGAAGCTTCTCTTACTAATTTACTTGGGTACCCTCTATTAATCAACTTATTTATCCATTTTATTGGATTCTCAAAGTAATCATCTTTACCACTACATTTCCTTCTGATTTGGAGGAATTGGCCATAACGCAAATTTTCTTTCAATGTACTTAGATGGCCACTGGAAAAGTGTAACAAAGTATTCCGATCAGTCGTTTTTTTGTATAAACTTACTTCAAGATGTTCTTCTTTGGATAAAATCCATAAATCTAGGAAATTGATTTTCTTAGCATCACTATTCATTGTAAACTTAAAATCTAGTGTGCGTTGATTAAGCCATTCATAAAATGATGTCAGAATTTCCTGGTCTCCTTCCCAAATCATCAGATTTTCATCTATATCTGAACCATTTTATAATGCATTTACTAAAGGGGTTGAGATCTGCATACACCTACTTTTTTCAAACCAATCCATTACCAAGTTTACTATTTCCGGTGTGAAACTGCATCCCATAGCTACTCCTTTTATTTGAAGATACATGATCTTTTTGTATCTAAAGAAATTCTTTTTAAGACACAGGGTTGCTAAAGACACAAGAAATTCTGTTGGGGTATCAATGGGCAATGGACGTGTATCTAGTATCTGCCTAATCACTTCAATTGCTTCATCTTGTGGAATATTTGTATATAGAGCTTCTACATCAAAGGTAACTAAAAGTTGCTTGTCTTCATCATATGGTAGATTTTCTATTTTATTAATAAAGTCCATGGAGTCTCGGACATAAGCCTTGGTTTGAACTACAAAAGAATTTAGAAAAGTATCAACAAATTGGGCCAAAGGTTCTAAAATCCCAGAGGCTTCTCCACATTCTTATGAAACTTGGGCAGAATAGAAAAACAGGGTATCCCCCTCATTTTGATTGAGGAACTTACATTCCTTTTTTACATATCCAGTTCTTATCCAAAGCTTCTCTTGTAATGGACTCAATTTGATATTGCAAATCTGTTATAGCATCTTCACTTACACTTTGATAATGATCTACATTATTTAGCTGGCTCATCACTTCCTGGTCATACTGATCTTTGTCCCAAATCACCATTCCCCCGCCTTTATCTGCTGGTTTAATCATGATATCCTGGTTATTCACCAGGCTAGAAATAGCCTCCTTTTCTGCTTTTGTACAATTGTTTCTGAAGAAAATCTTTTTAGAATTAAGATTATCTATTTCTTTCAATACTACATCTTCAAAAACAATAACGTCTTCAGGCATCTAGTTTTTATCTGGACAGAAAGATGATTTCGGTCTCAACCCACTGGTATTTACCTCAGTTTCCAGAATTATTGAAAAAGCCTTTAAGCCTACATTTCACATATTACATCACATATTACATCACTCAGGACATTTTCTATGGGATCATTTAAAGCATCACTGAAGGCATCTGAGATCATCAGTGAATTTGTAAGGTTTTCTTTAAGCAAAAACAGATCTTTTTATCACACCTAACTATGTCATTACTTTAGCGTTTGTTTTTTCAATGAATTTCTAGTTTTGTTTTTACCAGCAACTAATTTTTATTACCATATGTAAAGCCTCTGACCTGTGGCAACCCCTCCCCCAAGCATTCATCCTCATGCTGTGCACAGTGTTCTTTTGGCCATGCATAGCAGGGAGTTTGCAACAGGACCTAGACTATGGCCAGACTCTTTGACCCTGCTCATTCGGAGGCAGCAAACCCTCCTGCAGGCAGCACAGCCTTTCACCAGGATCACAGCAAAATATGTAAATATGTCTTCTAATTTGGCCGGGGGGGGTTCTACTGTGTCTCTCCATGGGGTCTATGGGGGCAGGGTGTCCCTACCCTGCCCCCTTACATATTTCTTTTTCTAAATTTCAGGGCAGGGGACCAAGGACCTGATTACGAGTTTGGCTGTCGGACCAGCAGTGAAAAGACCACCACGCCGGTGGTTCACCACGCCACCGTATTAGGAGTCAGAGGCAGGGCTGCCAACTGCCAAGCAAAAAGGGCAGCCCGCCAGTGGCACGGCAGCTTGGATATAGGCAGTCCTGCCTCCAGCACCACCAGTGCCACTGCCAACCACCGAGCATATTACAATGACACAGTCGCCGTGGTGGTCTCGTCGTGGAAGTCAGCCAACGGCGGTCAACCACCACAGCTCACTCTCAGCAAAGTAACGGACAAGTGCACATTGGATGAATTCAAAAACAATACAGCTGACACACATTGGCAAAGTGGACACACCTGTAATGCACACTATAAATAAAACATGACCACAATCCTTTGCATTTCCACACAGAGCCAAAGACCCACGACCAGCACATATAGATTTTTACATAGATTATGCACCCCTTTTCCCACCATCCCATAGAACACCCTGCACACAGTTTTGTCCATTCATACCCTATTGCATTTCCCCTGCTAAGTAAGTCCCTTTCACCATATTTTTTGTACACCATGTCTCCTAATTCATCTTCAGAGAAAAAGGGATATTTTACAGGTGACATGGTGGACAAAAAAGATGGTGAAAGGGACTTACTTAGCAGGGGAAATGCAATAGGGTATGAATGGACAAAAGTGTGTGCAGGGTGTTCTATGGATTATATCATAAGAGTAGAGCCACAATTGTTTGGAGCACAAGTCCAGCATACTCCTCTCACTAAGAAAATGAAAATATGGGACATGATCGTCCACAGAGTGAATGCTATAAGCACCACCGTGCGCACAAAGCTGGAAATTAGGAAGAGGTGGAACGACGTCAGGGACAAGCTCGGTTCCCTGGTCTCTAGGCAGCAGCTGCAGGCCAAGAAGATTGCTGATGTCCCTCCCAGTGCCTCATTATAACTCTTTCCCTAGGAGGAGAGGATCCTGGCCATCCTGCATCCTGAGGGCTTGACAGGAATACCTGGGGGAGTGGAGTCTGATTAGCTACAACACAAAAACTGTTGCCAAATTGCAATGTCCTGAATGTTCACAGCTCAGCTTTTTCCACTGTCTTGTTCATGTACCTCACCAACGTTCAATAACATGAGTATCTGAGTGTTAACACTGTCAATCTGTGTTGTTGGACCCAACATTATAGTTACCAAGGCCCATCACATGCCATATGTCCAAATGGCGACTAGAAATCAGACAATAACAAAAAAACATTCAAGGATCTGTGGTACGTCCCAAACTGTAAATGTACGATCAAACCTAAATGTAGCCGGCAAACAGATATGTATTACACAACAGTTGTCAAGTGCTGCAGAGTAGAGGGAGTGACCTGACTGCAACTCCCAGCAAGCTCTGTTTCAGGAGCTCAAACCACAGCCTGGTGTTCTCCTGTCCAAAGACCCCTGTTTGTCATCTCCCAAATGAAGATTACTCACCTGGTGGGATAACATTTGTCAAGTGTTGGGGAGTAGAGAGAGTGACCTGACTGCAACTCCCAGGTGATACTGTTTCAGTAGCTCCAACCACCAGCCCAGTGTTCACTTACACAAAGACCCCAGTTTGTCCGCTCCCAAATTAAGTTTAAGTATCGGGGGGATACTATTTGTAAATTGTGTGGAGTAGAGAGAGTGACCTGACTGCAAGTCCCGGGCGAACTATTTCAGTAACTCCAACCACCAGCCCAGTGTTATTTTGTCCAAAGACCTCTGTTTGTCAACTACCAAAGGAAGTTTACACACTTGGGGGATGACATTTGTCAAGTGTGTGTAGTAGAGATAATGACCTGACTGCCACTCCCAGCAGGCTCTGTTTCTGTAACTCCAACCACCAGCCCAATGTTCTCTTGTCCGAAAACCCCTGTTTGTCAACTCACAAATGACGTTTACACATCTGGGGGGATAACATTTGTCAAGTGTTGAGGTGTAGAGAGAGTGACCTGACTGCAACTCCCAGGAGGCACTGTTTCAGTAACTCCAACCACCATTCCAGTGTTCTCTTGCCCAAAGACATAGGTTTGTCAGTTACCAGATGAGGTTTACACACCTGGGGGGATAACATTTGCCAATGTTGTGTTGTAGAGAGAGCGACCCGACTGTACCTCCCAGGGGGCCTTATTTCATTAACTCCAACCACCAGCCCAGTGTTATCTTGTCCAAAGACTCCTGTTTGTCAACTCCCAAATGAAGTTTACACACCAGGGGGATGTCATTTGTCAAGTGTGTGTGTAGTAGAGAGAATAACTTGTTTGCAATTCCCAGAAGGCCCTGTTTCTGTAACTCCAACACCAGCCCAGTGTTCTCTTGTCCAAGACCCCTGTTTGTCAACTCACAAATGAAGCTTACTCACCTGGAAGTGATCAAGTACAGATCATGCTCAAATCAGAGACATGTATGTCTACATAGCTCCATCTTGACCTGCTAACACAAGATGAAACTATTGAGGACAGGAATGACATCTCACCCAATGTTTACAAGTAGTATTCTGAAGGACTCAAGATGCATCACCAGATTAGAAGCAGCAGCCTCCACATTGACACAGCACTGTGCATATGATGACTCCAGTCACAGATAGAACAAAGTCTTGGGTCTGCCTGCATCCCACTCAACTGGGCCTCAAAATGGTCAAAGTCATATCTTGCCTCTCCACTGTGTTAGCTGCACTGGTGGTAAAATGTGATTTTCAGGCCGTCCTTCAAAGTGCAACTGATCTGCACATCTCATCAGCTGCTTGAGTCATATTTGGTTGGCATGCTTCACACACGTCTTGTCAAATCACCCAGCACCATGGTTACTTGACACAATTGGAATAACTACAACTTCACTTTGTCCATAGTCTCTGCTTACTGTAACATTAAACTTTTGGAGGTAGATGACATAATACAACCAGAAACAATGTACGTTTTACATCAACAGGTGGATCTGCCATGGAGCACACAGAGACCATGGAACAAACTACCACTACCCCCTGGATGAGTCCCTCAGTGACGAGGACACTCCTGGATGTCTGGACATGGAGGGTGGTTCTGGCCCAACTGGGCAACCTGGGCAGACAGCAACAGTGAGTCTCAATGTGCCCACAATGCCACCACCCAGCCATGCTGCTTCAACATCCCAGGCAACCATTTGCCCTCCAACCTGTGTACCTAGCAGAGTGTCCACCATCTTGTGCCCCCCAGTCCTGGATATTGAGTTGCAGCACAACACTTCAGACAATGAGGGTCCAGGAAAAAGTAGGAGAGGGCACCCTGTGGCAAGGGCACAGGCCCGTGGGGGTAGGGTGTGTAGGAGGGATGCTGTGGGCCAGCAGGTTGAGGCCACTGGGACTGCTTTTGGCCAGGACAGCATCAGCCACACGTTGGGGGTCTATCAGGATTCCCAAGGCATGATGGTCGAGTGTTGACTGAATTCTGGGAAATCAAGCAACTACAGAGGGTCATGCATAGGGACATGCATGAACAGATGGAGGCCCATAATTCCAACATGGCCTACCCAACAGAGGTGTTGAGGGACATACACACCACCCTGAGCAGGGCTTTTCAAAACTGGACTACCCCTTCCTTTGGCTCATCAACAGCAGGCCCATCAACATAGGTGCCAGCCACAGGAAGGGAAGCCCCTCCAGAGGAACAACAAGTCACAGAGGCCCCTGCCTCTGTAGCAGCTGATTCCCCCAGCAAGCGGGGACATCCTGCAAAGAATCCAAGAAGTACAGATGGTAAGACACCCACCACTGCCAGCGATAACTTTCTTCCTTAAGGACCTCCTTTGTGTGTTACACATTCACTGTGGACTGATCCTGAACCACCTACTATTTCCAATGGGAGGAGCACTCTGGACGTTGCACTCCCAGTGGTATGGCATCTGCTCTAATGACTGACCCCTTCACATTTAAAATTTTGTAGAGTCATATCATGTATATTTCTGTTACGCGTAGCTTCATAATAAAATCACCCTTCACTGACTCATTGTCTACAGATTTTGATTTCATACTTAGCCATGTAGATATGTCAGACCATGTGAACATATGATGATGATCCAAGGTACAAGGACATAGACTGTCAACATGTCTGAATTATTTTAAATCATAAATGATTGACTCATACTGAGTAAACAAACACATTTACATGTACATACCTCCAGACCATGGAAGGAAGGGATGTGTCAGACATAAGGCAAACATTGAAGTGGTTGATGTCACCAGCTTGAGCTTTTTCACATCCCATAGAAAGTAATTCAACATCACATATCAAAGATACAGACAGATAGTAGTACAGCAGTCCCTGGTCACGGGGTCATCATAATCCAACATTAATGCATCTTACGGTATGACAAACATATGTCTGTTTTGTGGCACAGGCACTGTGGCCTACAATGATGAAACACATCTACCGCTATATACAGGTCATACAAAAAGAGTGTTTAGCCAATGTGAAGGGAAAATACCTTGGCCTTGGTTTAGGACTACATATTTTATTCCCACATTATTACACACATGATGCATCAGACACACCACAGTCAGTCAGTCTTTGGCTGCATATTGCAGATTATCAGCCCCCTAGCTGTTTCCAAAACACTCAACTCCACACATTCTCACAACTACAGTTCATTGTAACATCACATGACATATACTCATGAGACGTAGCTGTGGATGAGATCTTCTCGCAAGTCAATTCCTTTCTCTTCACCACTGTCATCCTCAGTTGGCATATCACGATTCTCACCCGGTGGTACTGCAGGCTCCCCCTTCTCTGGGATGTTCAGGATATTCCCCAGCAGGGCAATGTTGTGGAGCATGCCACAGTAATCTAACACACTTTTTCAAGGGTGAGTAGAGAAGGGCTTAAGCAGTCTTGTCCAGACAGCAAAATCGCTCCACTGGCTGCTGTGTTCTTCCATGGGTCTCATTGAAGTGGTCTTCCCCTAGCATGGTTGGATTTCTCAGTGGCGTCAACAACCAAGGATGGTCTGGATATGCTGAGTCTCCTGTTAAGGAATGTGACATAAGTGAAACAATGAGTCACTCACTTCATGGTTGTAGAACCTGACATTGCACACTGGACATTGGACATTAACCAGTCTTGTCCCGACAGCAAAATCGCTCCACTGGCTGCTGTGTTCTTCCATGGGTCTCATTGAAGTGGTCTTCCCCTAGCATGGTTGGATTTCTCAGTGGCATCAACAACCAAGGATGGTCTGGATATGCTGAGTCTCCTGTTAAGGAATGTGACATAAGTGAAACAATGAGTCACTCACTTCATGGTTGTAGCACCTGACATTGCACACACACAATCAGGCCAGATGTGACTTACCAATAAGCTGGGCTCTCTCTGGTTGGAGTTGTGACATTAGCTGGGGTATGGTGCTGTTCCGCACTAGGAAAGAATCATTTGCTGATGCAGGATAATGGACAAACACATTTAACATGTAGAGATCCGCCAAAGAGACAGCTTGCATATTGATGGAATGGAAGTACTTTCTGTTGCAACAGACTTGTTCAGTGGCCTGTGGTGGCACCAAGCTAATATGTGTGCCATCAATGTCCCCCACCACATGTGGGAGGTGGGCAAAACCATAGAAGTCAGCTCTTACATTGGCTAAATCCTCACATTGGGGCAATCTGATGTAGCTGGTAATGTGTTTCCACATTGCTGAGAGACCTGACTGAACATAGATTGGGACATACCAGCAGATAGGGCCACTTATGTTGGAAGGACCCTGTGGCCTAGAAGTGGAATACTGACATGACTTGTACAATGGGTGGTATGCAGGTTCCTTAACTGTTAGCTGAAACCAAATCTGGCTTCAACTAGGGCATAAGTCCACTATTGTTAACCTTTTTAGATGGTATAACTGGATGACGTGGTGTTCCTCCACGGTCTGAAAGTCTGGCAGTGGTCGGTAGACAGGAGGTTGTTGCATCCTCCCTCTCCCTCTCCCAGGGTACCTATGTGTGAGAAGACATGATTGGTAACATTAGGCAGTATGTCCACAGCAACATCCATGATGCATGCCAACAATATCATGTGACAAAGCATTTATGACTGGATAAACATGACAGCTAGTACACATCACAGCTGGCAACCACACAAGGATCAAATGTGAGCCCCATTGTTGTCAACACATATGTCCACAATGTGGATTCAGGCAACACCCAACTATTTGCTACACATTTCCCCTTCGAAATGTGACTGTATTTTCCGACCACCAAAAATTCAGTTGACAGTGGTGGACGGTGCACTGCCATGGTATGCAGTCAATGCCCTGCAACACACTACACTGCTGGTTGTGTAGTTGGACCTACACAATAAGACATATTTATGATGTTTCTAATTATATGTAACGTATATTGTTGTTGTGACTCATTTTGCAGGGCCATAGGCAGCAATTCAAGCAGCCAAAATGGTGGATGCCTGACCTACTCCACTGGAAATCAGGAACCACTAATGCACTCTGGAGGAAGTCATCTATGTGGTAGGCATTTCCAACCGTGGTGAACACAGCCGTAGGCTAACGTTGTTGCCTGTGGCAGTTGGAGCCCAATGGCAGTGTCTGTGGGCGATGATGATACCGTACATAACGTATATTTATGCCATGCAAGCAAAATCAGTCACTTGACCCCTAACACTGCTGCCAGAAACAACTCCACCGCTTCAGCTGCTATGTACTGCCTCTGGGAGCAATCATGTCATGTCCGGCAGGTGGAAAAGCCCCTGACTTCTCTCCATTGAGGATGGAGAGGCTTGTGAGTGAGGTCCTTCCCCTGTATGAACAGCTCTAAGGCTCACCGAAGGATCAGGATAGCACCTCATGGGCACAATTGACTTCAACCCCATCCTTTCCGTCCTCACAGGCCGACAGGCTACAATGTGTCCCTGTGTGCCAGTCAGACTGCTGTGTGTCTGATGTTGCAGTCTGTGTGTTATCAATGGGATGTCCATGGTGCAGGTATTGGTGACCAGTACTATATGTTATGTTCATTCACATTGTGTTGTGTGATGTTTTTGAGGTCCTAGATCAGGGGTCTCCAACCTTTTCTCTAACAAGATCTACTTATTTTCAAAGTAAATCATCCAGAGCTACTAATATTATTAGTCTTCATTATTGACCATGTCAGACAAGATTACATAAGTGGGCACCCATGCAATATTACCAACTGTGATCACGTCAGTGCATCATGTAGGGCTGCCAATGTAAAAAGTTTTTTTCACTTTGCAATGTCTCTCCAAGGGTAACACATGACAACGATATCTGAAATGTACCTGGATCCTGGGTTATATTAGTAATATTGCATGATTTATCACTCAAATATCAGCCTGAAATATATTTCAGAAATCATTTTTCTCCAAACATCAGCTTATTAGTTCTGCAAATACACACATTTTCATTTCAGATACACAATTTTCAATTGTGGGATACATACATTAATTCAACCAGGCAAATTCTTTTGGCTTAGTAGGCTGGTCTGCACACTGGAGAGCAACGTCCAGGTGTCTAGAGAGCTACAATAAGTTCACAATCAACTTGTTGGAAAAGCCTGTCCTAGATCCTCTTTGTGTTGGATGCACATAACTGAGCAACAAGACTTTACTGCCATCAATTACATTTCTTTGTTTATGATTGTAAATATTAAACAATATGTATGTGCACAACAGCATGAACTGTGTATGCATCTTGTCTGAGTCATTTGAGGATCTTGTAAGGAATGTGTATTGTGTCACAGATCTTTCACCCCATATCTGGCCTTGCCTAACTGTTGTCTGGAAGTCATATCATGACTTACTATGCCTTCAGGTTGCCGCACAAGCCACATGCCCCATCACTGATGCCCACATGATGTACTGTCATGCACAGAAGTGATGGAAATGTGAGTGCCATGTAGGTTCTGTTTGCTCAGCCTGCAGAGACCCGGACCTGATAAATGTACCTCCCAGTATGGGACATAGTCCAGGCTGTAGGAAAAGCATTGTGGCCATGCAACTGTGGCAGTGTGTCTGCTCACTGTACTCCAGCAAATGCTGGCATGTGGCCAATATGAGGCTCTTGTTGCAACACTTGCCTTGAATGCCTCAGTCCATTGACTAGATTAGGAATGGGTACATCCCAGAAATAGCCCACATGTGTATGTTGTATCATTGTTAGTGTGTGTCATTGACTCATGACAGGTCCCTTACTCCCACTGCTTTGTTGTCACCTTCACAGACTTCATATTTGTCCTGTAAAGGCTTATTGCACAAATGACAGACCCACAGTGGAAACAGTGTGTAGATTCCAAGGAGGCCATGGCATGTGACTGAGCTAGGTTAGATAGCAGACATTCTACAATGCATACCTTTGTATGTTGGATGCCATGTTTGTAGTTTAGACAGATATGTTCAAAGGAGTATTCTGTGGTACAAGTACATACCACAAAAACCCACCCTGAAATGGCATGAGCCTGCATTTTGTAGGTAATGTGTCCACACATGCACAGGAAAGACACTTTCTGTACCCACCATGCCAGCCCCTAAATTGTCACTCAAGTGTAGGGATGATGTCTGTACAATGGAAGCTGCCTGTATGGACTGAATGCAGTGAGTCAATCTTTCAGAGAGTAAATGTGTTGTTCCAGTCAGGCCTATGGAGTTTACTCTTCAGAAGTCACATTGGTGGGTAGTGTTTCATTGTGGCTCACAGCAAAGTACATGTTCCTGGAGCCTGGGCTACCTGATTTGAGTAGGCTTGCCTAGTCATTGTAGGCCACGAGCAGGGTAGTGGGTTAGTCTGCAGATGGATACAAAAGTGTGTGGTCATGTCCCTGTACTTTTTGGCATGAGTGCTTTACACTTGTGGTGTGTTGACAAATTGACTGTTTTTTGTTTGATGTTTCTGACGTGTGTGACACAAGCATTTGGACAAAATAATTTGATTGTAATCACTTGGTTTGTCTCTTGCATCCATACAAGGAAATTTGGAGAGCCATTGTCTGGAAGGTGCAGACCCAGGAGGTCCACAACCAGCGGAGCACCCACTGTCAATATAGGTGGGAGGACCTGAGATGCTGGGCCCAGAGATCGCTGAGGTCCAGCTGGGGCTTTCCTCCCAATATGGGCAGAGAGCACATTCGATCAAGATGCCCTACTGTCCTACATCCTGGCAGTGGCATACCCTGACCTTGATGAGCGTTTGAGGGGAGCACATCAGCAACAAGGGGGTGAGTACAGGGCATATTCCTGTCTGTCACATTGCCAAGTTGATGAGTTAGGTTCTGACATCTCCTGGTGATTAGGGATGGGCCATGTGTGACACATTACATGAGTAACTGTTTGTGTAAATATATAATGTGGTGCATACTGATGTGCCTTGCCTATTAGCCCAGTGACCTAGGACACAACGGGGCACAATCCACAAACAATTTGCTCTCCAGGGACAAAACATAGCTGTGTACATTGATCAGGCCAGTAATGTTTGTTGTAGTGGGTGCAAATTCTATGCTAAAGACCACTACTCCTCACTGTTACAGGCCAAAGAAAAAGAGGTGATGGATAACTGTCCTCAGCCATGTGTCTGTTCAAATGTGTAAATTGGCATCTGCCACCAGACGTCACTTGGCTTCTGTGTGTGATGAGTGCTGGTACCTTACTACTTTCTGTCAAGTAAATGTGGCCATCATACATGTGACAGAGCATACATTGTTATTTGGGTGCAGCTACATATCAAAACCTTCTCTTGGTAAGTGGGGAATGTCCATTGACATGATTTATGTGCCATCACTGTTCCCAGCATTCTTTGTGCCTACATCTTAGCATGTGTCCCTGTCTCTTGTGACCAAATGTGTACACTGCTGTTTCATGTATGGTCTACCTATGTTCCTGGGATGATTTCTGTATTTCCTCACATGTATGTGCATGTCAACCAGTATTGGAATAGGACATTTGCAATGGGGCTACATTTCATGTGGTGTCACAGACAGGAGTGTGTCACCATTTATTGTTGGTTCACACATACCCTCACCCATCATAGCATGTCATTTGGCATGTACAACTGCAGCAGTAACGAGGGACTTGACAGGTAGGACTAGAGTTTTTACACATAATGGGCATCATGTAGAAAAGTGCACTTCACATGTGTAACGAGGAAGAGTTGTTACCGGACTGTTGGCATGCATCATAGAGTGACTTGCAGTTATGTTGGAATTGCATATGGTTGGCTACAACCATTCATCCATGGACGTCTGGGTTTTCAGTACCAAAATGGAGACACTGATGTAGCTTCCCTTTGGGCAACATGTTAAGTGCCTTCTACAAGTACTTGCAAATCTATGGGTCTCAACAACATACAAAGTACTAATGGCGTCTACTGATGCAATCAGAGAATGTCATTGTAAGGTGTGCCAGACATTAGTGGTGATTTCCCTGGGGCTTGCTGAATCATTGTGTTGTGGATTTTAGAGACATATCTCCCAGATAATTTGCCCATTTTTTCTACAGTGTACATTTCCATGCCAAATATGTAGCAGATCTCAGCAACATTAGTATAACCCCCATAACTTCATTAGGACAAATTACCTCTGGTGAAGTGTGCATTGTTGATATATGTTTCCAGTGTGACATGAGTGTTTCCATGTAACCTTCTTCAGGCTACTGAGCTGCTGTAAGCAACATGCCAGGTTTTTGGAGCATCATTTCTTATTGTTGTGTCATTGTGCATGTGACAAATAGATGTCTGCATGACCTTGTGTGGGATCTGTGGGAATTAACTTGGTATTGGCCTACAATTGTATGACAACAGATAACTGTGGTATACTTCATGAGGCAAAGCATTGAAGGTGACATGGTCTCCCACTTGTTCAATGGTTACTGCGATTGCACAGCTTTAGCCATGCAGTCGTAGTTGTCTGAGATCCTGATTTTTGTGTGGGCAACTGTTGACAGTTCAGATGGCATGCATGCATAAGCTGTGGTACATGTAGGAGGCACTTTGATGTAGTTTGTTGCTGGGGCCTACTTGACGTCATGGTAATGTTACTAATCACAGCTGTTGTTCAAGTGTTATCAGGTGTGGTGACACTTTTCCTCTTTGTGTTTGCAGCATCAGCCCAAGCAAGCAAAGGGGTCAGGGCACAACCAAGTGGGGAAGCACCAGGCCACGATACCTCCAGTCATAACACCACTGACACGGAGGGACCCAGTGGCCCGGAGGGTGAGGGGAGTGCCACGGAGGAGACAGGATCAACATAGTCTTCATTGGATTCTTCCTTCAGTGGTCACTCCCTAGTGGTGGCAGACCCATTAGGACCACCTCCTGTACCATCTTTGTCAGCCACCCCCAATTCTTTTGCCACCCTCTCTGTTGCTCCCCACCCAGTTGGTCGTGCCCACTCACCCAGGAGGGTGGGTGTCTCTTTTGCTGTAGACACCTCAGCCCCAGCCCCTGTTACCCCTGCTGCCCTGACTGAGGAGGCTATTAACCTCCTGAGGAGTATCTCTGTGGGGCAGACTGCCATTGTGAATGCCATCCTGGGGTGGAAGGATTCATAGTGCCATGTCTGGTCTACAGAGCTCTTTCCAGGCTCATTCCTCCCACTGATGGCAGCCAGTCACCCCCTACATTCCTCTTCCCTCCGCCTCCCTCTTCCCAATCCAAATCCCCCACGTTTCCCAAGCACACAGACACATACACACACACCCACCTCAACACACACAAGCAGCACACTTTGCCACAAACACCATAAGACACACTGGTGCACAGGTGCTCAACATTCACAAAGTCCACGTCAGCCACCACTTCACCAGACACCCCAATCACCCCCACTGACCCACAGACCACATCCAGCATGCCCACAGACACCACCAAACTAGCCAGTGACATATTCACCACACCCACCATACACCCAGCCAACAGTTCACAACCCATGGATCCACACACCTTCGACATCATACCCCCAGACACCACCCCAACGCACACAGACACATCCACCACATCAGCCATACCTGCAGACACCACCCCAACACAAACAGACACATCCATCACATCCAGCACTCCCACGGACACCACCCCAACAGACATACACACATCCATCAGCCAGCTCCTCCACCTCCCAAACCCACAAGACGCGCAAGCGCCCACACTTACTCATGCAGCAGACACCACCAAACAGAAGCATACCTCACATATGCACACACCGAAGGCATCTACAACCACACATGACAACCACTCCCTCAACCTCCAAATATTTTATTTGGCTTTATTGTGTACGTCTGATTCATACATATTATATATATATATATATATATATATATATATATATATATATATACACACACACACACGCACACACATATCTATAGTAACAATAACAATATTTATTTTACATTATATTAATTTAATAAAATGTGAATGTATTAGTATCCTTATATATAGAGGGAGATATGTTCATATTAGTACATTTAAAATATAAAAAATACAAAACATAAATATTTGTTTTTGAGTTTTCATAGTAATACATTTAAAATATATAAAAGTAATGTAAAATAAATGTATATATAAATTCTGTTACAAAATATTATGTATACATTTGTATTTATGTATGTAAATATAAACATGTGTGGTTACATAACTAAGTTGTGTGTACAGTATTAAATATTAGTGGCATATATATAATTTACATTCTTTTAAAATTATATTAGAATATTTAACATTTACTATTTTAAAATGTAAATTTAAAAAAATATATTTTTATCTGTTTTGGATGATATTCATGCCAATGATTTTTTTCTGACATTTTTATACTTACCATTATGAGTATAGCATCACAATACTATAGTAAATTATAATATTGACTCAATATTTTTGTCAACGATATAGGTTACTACAATATTGTGTCAGTGATCCCTACTAATGCTTGGAGTGATTTAACCTGGCAACTAGCAACTTGCCTTTGGGGACCCTGTGGCCTGGCCGAGCTGTGGCATCCATTAAGTAGGTGCTGAGGGGATGGGGCGTAGGCTGGAGGGAAGCAGGAGGGTGAAACGGATGGGAAAGAGTGGGTGGGAAGGAGTGGGCAGCTCCTAATTGCACAGCGGACAGACAGGAAATCGGAGCAGAGGAGTAGAATACTGCTAAACTAAGGTAGAGTAAACTCAAAGGCAGAATAAACTTAAGGCAAAATAAACATAGGCAAAATGAAACTAGAAGCAAAATAAGTTTAAGGCTCACTGGCAACAGTGGTTACTTCAGAAGTACAGCAGTCAATACCAGGCAAAGTCTTGGCAATACCAGGCAAACACAGTGGACTTAGGCAGAGTCTGGGAGGCCTGCTACAGCAAAGGCGTCTGTGCCCAACGCCCGCAACCCTGGCCATCCGTCCACCCACAGGTACTCCGCCAGAGACCTCGACTGCAGACGTGAGGGCTGCATTGCATCTCCTTGATCTACAGGAGGACCATTCACCTGCCGCTGCTGTCTCTTCTCAGGCAACTCAAGACCGCCCACTTTCACAGAAACCTGTGTTACTCCCACTCCACTGAACACAACTACTCCAGAACCCCTCTAATGCCTCCTACTCAACGCATGATCTCTCTGCAAACACGCCACCGAAATCTGGGAATTCATCAACACACTCACCCCCTGCCTAACCTTCAGCACAGATACCTGGCTCAATCCCTCCTCCATCCCCAACATCACCACCACAACCCCTAAATGTGTAGATCAGGTATCTTCAACCAGTTGATCACGATATACGTGGCTGGAAGGCACCTTCAGAGTAGCTCACACTCTTCAGTTCATTTTTAAATAAGCACAGGGTCACATTTCCCTTTTAAAGTTAAGGGAAGGCTGTGTTTATTTTACAATATTATCTTCAGGCTACAGATAGCAGGGCCTGATAATAAAAAGTGCTAGAGTTAGATTTATGACCCTAGGGCACAGAGGTGATGACCTGAGGCAATTAAATCTTAACTAAAAGTCCTTGTCTAATATTGTGAGAACAAAATGATGTTTCTGAATGCTTTTCAAGGAGAAAATTAAAATGAAGTGTTAAATGAATGATAACTTTTCATTTTACTTTTGTCCATTTCAAAGTGTCACATTTACAAACAGCATGCCTCTTGCACCCAGTGGCCAGTAGATACTGTGCTATATTTATAGCTGAAAAGTACAGTTATTTTTTTTTTAATTGGAGAAATTTAAAGTGAAGAAAAATATTTATATTATATATTAAGTCAATGATGTCTTAATATTTTGTGAAGCATGTTTCTTCACTCTAATAACTTTTAAAAAATGGCTGTATTTTTCTGTTATAAATGTGGCACCCTTTCTACAGGCCACTGTGCAAGATGCCTGACATTTGTAATTGCAACACTTTGAACAATGTTCCATATTAGAAATATTTTTGAGGTACATTATTATGCACTTTAAAATTCTCCCATTAAAAAATGACTGTATGTTTGTGTTATACATATAAAGGTTCCACATGTAGGAAAGGTATGTCCGGGCCACAAGTACAAATGTCACAGACTCTCTTTCACCTATTCACATATTCAGCATTCATACATACACAAGACCACACTCTCACCAGCACACATGTCAGCCCTGTCAATGTTCTCTTTGTCAAAAAGTATTTTGTTCAAACCTTAGCTTCTGCCTGTCTGGACATTAGACATACTCAATTAGCTGGGCAGGCAGTGCCTAGTAACACAGGGGAGTCCCTTGGCCTTTAGTAGCTCAGAATGCTTTTCACTCATCAGAAGTAGCTCTCCCTACAGTAAAGGTTGGAGACACCTGGTCTAGATGATCACACACTGTGACTGCACCAACAAACACATAGGAGGCCTCGTCATCATCCACAAAAAAACTATACACTGCTGCACCACCACCAACGACAACACCACACTGGTCATGGAACACCTAAACTTCCAGCTCCACACTGACAGCAGAGCGACCATCGTAAGCATCCTCACCTACAGACCCCCAGGACCACGCCCGGGGTTCTGCAATGCCATCATCGACTTCATTGCGCCACTAGCCATCGAGTCCAAACACTACATCTTCCTCTGC
The DNA here is from genome assembly GCF_031143425.1 of Pleurodeles waltl. Lineage (NCBI taxonomy): Eukaryota > Metazoa > Chordata > Amphibia > Caudata > Salamandridae > Pleurodeles > Pleurodeles waltl. The sequence goes on along the minus strand of NC_090437.1, from coordinate 142,638,919 downwards.
CACCTTGATTTTCACCTCGACAACCTCCAAGATGCCAACTCTGCCCACTCTTGGAATGCAAGGGCAACATCGACCTCACCCAGCTGGTCATCTGCCCCACACACAGTGCAGGACAATGCTTGACTCAATTTTCACATCCAGCGATAGAGTCAAATACAGTCACACCACATTACTGACATGGACCAACCACACCATCGCCTACTTCACCAGCTCAGGATCATCGTGCACTGCAACCAAAAATCCCAACTCCTCCTTCCACAGCTGGAGCAAAGTAACACAGACCCAATGGACTAAAGCACTCCAAATCCCCAAACCTCATCTTGCAGTCAACATAGAACAGGCCATCAAGAACTCCACCAACTGCACTGACCAAGTTACCCCTATCAAACCAGCCAAGACCAGCAGACCCACCAAATAAGCAAGCTGGTACTCAACAGAACTCAGGACAACAAAACACAGATGCAAACAACTGGAGAGAAAATGGCGCACCAGCAGAGACATCATAGATCGAGCCACCTTCAAGTCAGCCCTCAACGAATGCCATCAACACCTCAAAGCTGCTAAAACAGACACCCTAGCAAACCGCATAGAAGCAAGCACCATCCACACTAAGGAACTCTTCTCCATTGTTAGAGACATTTTCTGTCCAACTGCCACAGAGAAAACTATCCCTCCCTCACAGGAGCTCTGCGAAAATCTAGTGAACCACTTTCACAGCAAAATGTCCACCTGCTACAAGAACTTCGAACCCCAACCCACCGACCTCTACAGCCTCCTCACTCCTACGGATGCCACCCCAGACCATCCGCTCACTGTTTGGGAACAGCTCACCACACAAAACACCACAACCCTCATGAACTCCATTCAGGAGCATCCATAGACCCTTGTCCCCACCGTCTCTTCAACCTGGGAAGCAAGGAGTTCAGCTGCCAACTCACCACCAGCCTCAACACAACCATCGCCACAGCCTCCTTCCCCAATGCATGGAAACATGCAGAAGTAAGATCTCTCCTCATGAAACCCACCACTGACCCCAGCAAGCACTAAACCTACCACCCCATCTCAGTGCTCCCTTTTCCCGCCAAAGTCCTAGAAGAACCACCAATCGCCTGCTCACAGAACACCTGTAGGGAAACAACCCGCTCGACAGCTCCCAATCGGGCTTCCATGCCAACCACAATATTGAGATCGCCCTGATCTGTGCCACTGATGACATGTGCACCCTCCTCAATTGGGGAGAATCAGTAGCTCTGCTCCTCCTTGACCTTGCTGCAGCATTCAACACTGTGTCCCACCAAACACTGATCAAGAGATTGCACCACATCGGGATCCAGGGAGACGCCCTCAGATGGTTCACATCATTCCTCCTGGGATAAATTCAGAGAATCTGCCTATCCCCCTTCCCCTTGGAACCAAGGAGCACCACTTGCAGCAACTCCAAAGGTTCATCCCTCAGCTCCACCCTCTCCAAAAACCTATATGACACCTGTAGCCGACATCGTCAGAACCCATAACATCAACATCATATCCTACACTGACGATACCCAACTCATCCTCTCGCTCTCAACAGACCCCTACACCATGAGCACCAACTTCCACAACTACATGAAGAATGTCACCGACTGGATGCAGACCAACTGTCTGAAGCTCAACACTGGCAAAACATATTGTTGATCTTTGGGAACAACTCCTTCTCGTGGACCGACAACTGGTGGCTTACTGAACTCAATCAAACCCCCACACCGACAGACCACACCTGCAACCTTGTTATCATACCGTACAGCAAGGTCACCATGAAACAACAAATTAATGCGGTCTCCTCCTCCTGCTTCCATACCCTGCATATGCTCCAAAGAATCTACAAATGACTCCCATAAAAACAAGGAAACCCGTTATTCGAGCCCTACTCACCAGACCCCCCGGCCTATGGTAACACACTGTATGCAGGAACCACCACTAAACTCATGAGGAGCAGCAGCCAGGCTCATCCTCAAACTACCCAAACAAACCCACATCCTTCCCCACCTCAGGAACCTCCACTGGAGCCCTATCCAGAAAAGGTGCTTATTCATGATGTTGGAACCTGCCTACAAAGCCCTCCACAACCAAGAACTAGCATACATCAACTACCACCTGAACTTCCATCAACCCTCCAGAGACCTGTGCTCCTCCGCCCTCACCCTCTCACAGACACCGCACATCTGCCAAAGCCACAGTGGAGGTCTTTCCTTCTCCTACCTCACCGCAAAGTCTTGGAACAGCCTTCTCCTCCACCTCCAGACATCACCCTCTCTCTCAAAATTTAGAAAGAAACACAAGATCTGGCTTTTTGGTTAAGCCCTACACCCTAGTGCCTGGATACCCTCACGGGTGACTAGCAGCACTTTGCAAGTACGTGATTGAGTCCCATCCTGTTCGTAATTCAAAATAAGTAAGTCCATTCAGCACGGTTGAATGTTTTTTGCATTCCAACAAGAGCATAATTGTATCTTCTCTAGCCTCCTTAAACAATCAAATTAATTATCAGTCTAATGGCCAAAATCACAGCCAGTACTTTCATGTCTAGACTAATGGGGTAGACAGGTCAATAATTAGCATATCACAGCAAGTCCTATCCCCCTGGCTATTTTGCCTTCTCTTATTTTTTGACCTTAGAAACAGCCAATGCTCCTCCTCAAGGCTGGGATGTCTAAAAGTTGCACAAATGTGTCCTCTTAAATATAGGTGTCTGAATCATAGAGCTGTACGGGGTTTCATAAAGAGCGGCAAATTATGTTGTGAGGCCTAGGGTGGTTCGTCAACAATATGTCATCCTCTGTTACAAGTGAATCACCTTTTTCAAATGTTTAGCTAAAATCTTACCCAGTTTTTGCCCATCTCATAATGGTGGATTTTCATCTTAAACAGGGCAGATTCTGTTGGGTCATATAAATAGTAATTAATTTCATTCAGCTATCTTTAGGAAAAGTACTCTCTCTAGAGAACTGAGGGTTCCTGTCGTGCTCTGTGATGTGTTTTAAGATGTGAAGTATAGAGAGTGGATCTCTCAATCAGCAAATATGATTACTCGATTATAAACAAACAATGTTTTATGTTTTTTTCCAAACAAATGTACTTAAAATTCGGTCCTTCTCGCAGCACAGTCCAGGAGATAACTCTCTAACTTCTATTTATAGCAGCAACATTGCCGAAAAAGGCAAATATTTACCCTACCCTCGTCCCACTCGTTTCTCTCCGATTGTGCACGTTTTCCAGGTACTATATGGCCCTGCATTTATGGGTGTGGGAGGTTTTGCTTTGCATTGTGCATATTTATGTTCAAATGATCGTTCCTTTGACTTTGAGTAGATTCATATTTATCACAGTTATCAGGTGAGGTCTCTCCAAAATTATTAATGAGATAGGTTTTTATCAAACAATACCTAACGCAAAGTCTTCGTTTCTTAAGACGCGATCTGGACTTGTCACTTGGAGTGTCATTTTTAGGGTCGAGCCTGCGTTAGTTATTAGAAAAGGACTCAGAGCCCTGTCGACATCATGTCAGTGTTAACCATTGGTTCATGGGCTTGACTATTAAAATCCGCTTGCTTTCATTAGTCGAAGGCATGGTCACGTCATGCCTTTTCCGGTGGCTAGCCCTCCTCGAGCGCATCGAACAAGTACAGAAAACTTGCGAGGCTTGCTGTTTTTTGTCCGGCTCGTGGACTACTTTTTCTCTCTATTTTACCAACGCTATTTCGCTTGGCAGAAGTCGAGCGCTTTACACAGTTAATTTAACTTTTTTGTGTTACCTACATAAAAGCACTTTTGCCGACAGATGAAAAGTCGGGTTAGGAGTTTACAACGCGATCAACTCTAACATGAGCAAACGCGAGACCCGTTGCATTGCAAATGCATGTTATGACTGCGGTCCTTTTCTCCATGTGCCCATCTTGCAGCCCACGTTCCAAGCTGGAGCTGGAGCTTTCATGCTTCTCTCCAGATTTTGCATTAACTGGCTCCGTTTGTTTAGTGAGATCCACTGTAGGTTTTGGGTTAGACGTATCAGTTTTTGCCAGATGCTTCCAAAAATCTATAGTGATCAGGATCGTTGCTAGATACAAGTCTCTGGTTTATTCCTTCTGTGCGCAGTTGAAGTCTGAGTGCTAGAAACCGTTTCCTGCGCCTGAGAGTAAGAAAATCCTGATCTCACATTTTTTTAGATCGAGCTCTGACGTGTAATTAACTATTTGGGCTTTTAACCACGCCCACTTCATGCCCATCAAGTTCACTTGTTCGTGGGCTTGCTCTTCAAAATTCCTTTATCATTGGCAAATGCTTTACATTTGTCTCTCCTTGGGGAGGTTTTGTTATCGCCTTGGGCATCGCCCCTGTTACATGGCTAATTGCACTTTTGCCGATACGTTTGACTGCGAGTGAACGTCTTTTTCCTTTTGTGTGTCTCCTCCATGCTAATGTTAATGGCGGCCGTCAGCTTGCTTTGTGAAACTGTTTTACTTCTCATTTTCAATTTATGTGGCAAGAAAAGCCTGGTTAGGTGTTTACAGCATTAATAGGTCTAACTGGTTAGACTCTGCTATTGTGGATGAAAGGAAGAAGTTCAAACGTGTGTGGCTTTGGTTCCTTTTCTGGCCTTCCCTGCTGGATTCGGAGGCATGCCACGTTCCCAAAAGCGCCTGTGCCGCGACCCCGCTGCCTGGCTCTCTATGTGGTATTTTTGCCCTGAAAGCCTACTTGCTCCCGGCGGTGGTAACTGGCCTCTCCCTGCACGGTGCTCTCCGGGCTCTTGGCAGCCCAGCATCCAAGGCCCTGGGAGGTGGCTCCTGTGACATTGCACCTCCAAGGGCACTCAGTGCCGCTGCATCTGCTGCCATGGAAGGAGGGTCTCCGAGGAGGGCCCCGCACACCATACGTACCTTTATCTTTTATTTACTTCAGGGTTAGAGAGAGCCCAGGCCCCACCAGGGTGCTGCCCATCTGAGGGTTCCATGCAGAGCGTAGCGCTTCTTTATAACCCAGCCTCTTGGGCTCTGATTGCAGTGCACTCAGACGCTGCTTGCACCACGCCATGATTGTGTCATTGGCTCTGTTAGACTTTTCATCCTTGGCGTGGTCTCCCTTAACTTTTTGCCTCTGTTCCCATGGTTGTTGATGTGCGCTAGACTCTGATTTTACTGTTTTGTTACTCTGGGCACTTTACCACTGCTAACCAGTGCTAAAGTGCAAGTGCTCCTTTACAAAACATGTATATAATTGGCTTATACATGATTGACATATTTGATTTACTAGTAAGTCCCTAGTAAAGTGCACTGGAGGTGCCAGGGCCTGTAAATCAAATGCTACTAGTGGGCCTGCAACACTGGTTGTGCCACCCACATAAGTAGCTCTGTAATCATGTCTCAGACCTTCCACTGCAGTGTCTGTGTGTGCAATTTTAACTGTAAATTTGACTTGGCAAGTGTACCCACTTGCCAGGCCCAAACCTTCCATTTTCTTACATGTCAGACACCCCTAAGGTAGGCCCTAGGTTGCCCAAAGGGCAGGGTGCAGTGTATGGTTATGGTAGGACATATAGGGGGTCATTACAACCCTGGCGGATGGTGTAAAAGGTGGGGTAAATACCGCAAACAGGACGGCGGAAAAAAAAGGGAATTACGACCCTGGCGGTAACCGCCAACAAAGACAGCCACTTTAACACTTCACCCGCCACGGCGGTACAGACAAACAGCGTGGCGGTCACCGCCAACAGACAGGCGGAAGACAAAGTACTGCCCACACTATTACAACACACCAATCTGACACCTTTTCCGGGGCGGATTCACCGTGGATAAAAACACGGCGGAAACAGCCTTTGCTATGGGAAAACGCTCACCTCAACACACTCCACGAGGAACGACGACTCCATAGAGCCGGAACTCCAAATACTACCTGCCCTTGTATTTCTGCTCCTGTACGAACAACAGCGACGTAGGCGCAGAACATACCGGTGAGTACTGCATCTACGACACGGGGGAGGCAAAAGTTAGGGGGACAGCCACCAAACACCCCCACCCCCACCCTCGCATATTACAACATACACACCAATGCAGTAAAAAATATCACATTTACAACCCACAATCCCCTCGGAAGAATGCAAAGACAAAGCGAGATCCGTTCAAATATTGTAATGTGCCAATATAAATGTCATATAAAAATATACTGAATCATATCTCGAAATCTGTCATATTTATATATACAATACAAGAAGTAGTGCAGATATGTACACAACAATGTCCATGCACCAACAGTCCAAAAATGCATGGGCGAGGCCCACAATAGATACCTGACCAAAATCCGAGAGAACACTGCTGGGGCATCAGATTGAAACACTACAGGCACCTCAGGGGGAAGGGAAGGGGGGCACCTCAGCCACATGACTGCAAAGCCAGATCCACGACGGGGCTCCATGCCCATTGATGTATCCTGGGGAGTGCAAAGCCACAGTCTCTCAAGTCTCTACAGTGGGTGGGTTGCCCACTGTTCAATCCTGGGGAGTGCAAAGCCACAGTCTCTCAAGTCTCTACAGTGGGTAGTTTGCCCACTGTTCAATCCTGGGGAGTGCAAAGCCACAGTCTCTCAAGTCTCTACAGTGGGTGGGTTGCCCACTGGACCATCCTGGGGAGTGCAAAGCCACATTGACGCAAGTAGATGCAGTTCTCAACTGGTACTGGGTGGGACTGGTTGCCAGACTGGATGAGTCTCCCCGTGAAAGTTCCTGTCCTGTCACTGTCCCAGCTGCACATGGGAGAAGGATGCCTGATGTGGCGGCATATTCATACCCACACGGTGTTTGCCCTGATCAGCGGTCTTCACCATGGCGGTCTTAGCCTTGTTCAGCGGAGCTTTGCCATGGCTGGCTATGGACTGTTCAGCGGTCTTCACCATGGCGGTCTTGGCCTTGTTCAGCGGTGCTTTGCTATGGCTGGCTATGGACTGTTCAGCGGTCTTCACCATGGCGGTCTTGGCCTTGTTCAGCGGTGCTTTGCCATGGCTGGCTATGGACTGTTCAGCAGTGCTTTGCCATGGCGGTCTTGGCCTTGTTCAGCGGTGCTTTGCCATGGCTGGCTATGGACTGTTCAGCGGTCTTCACCATGGCTGGCTATGGACTGTTCAGCGGTGCTTTGCCATGGCTGGCTATGGACTGTTCAGCGGTCTTCACCATGGCGGTCTTGGCCTTGTTCAGCGGTGCTTTGCCATGGCTGGCTATGGACTGTTCAGCGGTCTTCACCATGGCGGTCTTGGCCTTGTTCAGCGGTGCTTTGCCATGGCTGGCTATGGACTGTTCAGCGGTGCTTTGCCATGGCGGTCTTGGCCTTGTTCAGCGGTGCTTTGCCATGGCTGGGTATGGACTGTTCAGCGGTAGCCTGAGATGGCGGTTCAGATACTGACATTGGTGTGTGGCATGACGAACTCCACACTGGACATTGGGGTGTGGCATGACGAACTCCACACTGGACATTGGGGTGTGGCATGACGAACTCCACACTGGACATTGGGGTGTGGCATGACAAACTCCACACTGGACATTGGGGTGTGGCATGATGTTCCATCATTGCCCAGCGGGGCTGTGGGATCCTGGTCCCTCCTGGGCACTGACTCCGGCGGTGGTCTCCTGACCAGTAACGATACTCGGGCCCTCCTGGGCACTGACTCTGGCGGTGGTCTCCTGACCAGTAACGATACTCGGGCCCTCCTGGGCACTGACTCTGGCGGTGGTCTCCTGACCAGTAACGACGGTGCTGGCGGTTGTGTCTGGACCGCCGGAAATAATAGGCGCACTTCTCCGCCGTGACACTCACAACAGGCTGGGCAGACTTCCTCGGAACCTTCCCCACCTTCTTTGGAGTGACAGCTGACTCACCAATCGCCTTGGATCCCATTTCACTTGTTGTCCCACCAGGAGTCTTGACACGGTCCCGTCGTCCACTCTCCAATTTCGGTGCCTTTACAGGGGGTGGGCTGACAGTGCCTTGGCTCCGGGTCCTACTGCCTGCCCTGGTGGACGGTGCACTCCAAAAACCTGGAACACGCACCACTGGTACTGGAAGCTTTTTGGCTGAGGCGCTACGACGGGACTGATGAACTGGAGGGGGGGTGGGGGCAAACAGGTCAATTTGACAGAGGGACAGTTTCTGACGGACACTGGGTTGGGTAGTTGGAGGGGGTCTGGGAGTGGAGGTAGAGGAGGTGGTTGTAGGAGGTGTCACTTTAGGTGTTTTGGGTGCAGGTGCAGGTACTGGAGGCTGTTGTGAGGTGGATGGATGTTGGGTGAGTGATTGCCGGCGTTTGTGTACTTTGGGAGGGGGCGTCACAGACACACTGGGAGAGGACACAGGGGACGTGTAAATGGCAGTGGAGGTGATGAGTGCAGGTGAGCGGCTTGTGGTGCTGGGTGTCCTGGTGCGAGTCCTAGTGCCTGTAGTTGTGGTGCATGCAGGTGTGTGTGTAGGCGAGACTGGGAGGGAGGAGGGAGAAGAGGAGGAGGGGGACACAGTGGAGACAGTGGATGTTGCTGTGTCTGTATGGGTGTGATGCTTGTGAGTGCCTGTGGTGTGTGTGGTGCCTATGTTTGGTTGAGCTACTTGTGTGTGTTGACTTGTGTGCCTGCTGGTCTGTAGGTATGCTTGGGATGGGCTGGGGTACAGGGGATTGGGTCTGGGTGGAGGAGGTTGGAGGGGGGAGGCTGGACAAAGGGACAATGGCTGCCATCAGTGCTGAAGCCAGAGATTGCAGGGTTCGCTGAAGGACAGCCTGACCAGAATGAATGCCTTCCAGGAATGCATTACCGTGTTTCAACTCTCGTTCTACACACTGGATGGCATTCACAATGGTAGACTGCCCAACAGTGAGTGACCTGAGCAGGTCAATGGCCTCCTCACTGAGGGCAGCAGGGGTGACTGGGGCAGGGCCTGAGGTGCCTGGGGCGAAGGTGATGCCGACCCTTCTGGGTGAGCGGGCACGGGACACACGCTGAGGGGCTGATGGGAGGGCCGTGCTGGTAGGGGAGGTGGCGGCTGTACCTGTAGAAGTGGGGCGCACAGATGGTGCCGCCACCACAGGGGAGCTCCCATCGGCGGACGAGTCCGTGTCGCTGGATGGTGATCTGGTGGCCGACGTGAAGCTCCCCTCGCCCTCTGTCCCACTGGTGAATTCAGAGTCTGTGGTGTGGCCCTCCATGGCCATGTGGGATGCAGCTCCCTTGTGCTCCGGTGCCACTGTACCTCCGCCTGTTGATGCTGATGCACAAAAGGACAGGGAGAGCAGGAAAAGGGGGGAGACAGAAGAAAGAGAGTTTTAGTGCATGGCATACCGCTACCGTTGGCGGACAAGACAGACGCAGCAGCCCCATGCATTACGCCGTGCTCCTGACCTCTGCACATGCTATTTCTGGGAAATGGCCTACATGGCAATGGTAGTAATCTGCCCACATGGATGGCAAAGGGGCAACTATACATCAATTTCCCTCTGTTTTGAGCTGGGGTAGAGATGCCACATGGCCTACATAATGGAGGGGCCTTGCCTACCTAACTCGCCCTGGCCTAGGGACACCCACAACCCACCACCCCCCCAGACACCTCCACTGCACGCAAAGTCCAGATGATGAGGTAGTACTCACCCCCTTGTGTCTGCTGTGATGTCCTTAAGCGCCCATCCAACTCCGGGTAGGCCATCGTCAGGATCCGGAACATCAGAGGGGTCATGGTGCGACGGGCACCTCTCCCACATTGGGAGGCCATCCCCAGCTGAGCCTCTGCCGTCTTCTTGCTGCAGCGGCGAATGTCCTCCCATCTCTTACGGCAGTGGGTGCCCCGTCTCTGGTGGGCCCCCAGGGTCCGGACTTCCTTGACGATGGCACGCCAAATGTCCCTCTTCTGATGGGCGCTGACCTACATGACATGCACAAGGAAAGAGGACAGTCATTACCTACTGCACCGTCGTTGTGATTGGCCCCCTCCCAACTCTATCCCTGTGGCCCATTCATCCCCATGCATAACTGTTCTATGTACTCTGCCCCCTTCCCTCATCCACCCAGCCCTCTCCACCCAAGCCTAGCCCATCCATTGTGCTCCCTGTGTACTAACCTGTTGGTCTGGAGGACCGTAGAGTAGCGTGTACTGGGGGAGGATCCCATCCACAAGTATCTCCAACTCCTGTGCAGTGAAGGCAGGGGCCCTTTCCCCAGACGCAGCAGCTATCGTCGCTTCCAGACCGATGTCACAGCAGCACTAGCAGTGTAGGTCCTCTCCTGTCGAAGGTCAGGTATCTAGTGATTGAACAGATAGAAAATGGTGGTGTCGTCCGCGGCGGTGCGCATCATCACCGGTGGCGCACCTGTTCATTGGCTCCTGGGACCCATAGGGTCCAATGTTAACCAATGCAGCATTGCGCCGCGCTCTACGACCGCCTACCGCGACGGTGTCCAATGCCAGCGCAGTTACCCCACAATCCCATTGTCCCAGTTTAGAGGTCAGGCAGCTGCCATTTCAGGGGCCCACATGGCTTCAATTACTACTGCGTCACACATACAGAGGCCTACACTCAAAACCTTTCCCGGATGGGTTAATTGTCTGTTGTAGTCTTGTGTGTGACTGTGGGTACATACCTAGAGGAATGGTGACAGTTTCTTCGCTGTTGTCCTTCTTAGGCACCGTCAGTTGGGACATATTGGAAGATGGTGGAACCCGCCGGTGTACCGACCGCTGGTGGACCTGTTGACAATGGAAGAGCAACATGTCATCGTGACCTACCGGTTTGACCGTGCCACAATCCAGGAACTATGTACCCAGTTGGAGCCAGACCTGATGTCACCAATCCGCCATCCGACTGGAATCCCCCCTGACGTGCAGGTGCTGTCAGTGCAGCATTTCCTTGCAGGTGGGTCTTTTCAGACAACAGTGGCCATGGCATCAGGGATGTCCCAGCCTATGTTTTCCACCGTCTTGTCCAGAGTGTTGTCTGCCCTGCTGAAACACGTAAGGAGATACATCATTTTCCCTGAGGTGGAGGATTTGCCTACAGTGAAAGGTGATTTCTATGTCCTTGGACATATCCCCATCATAGGTGCCATTGATGGGACCCATGTAGCTCTGGTCCCGCCCGCAGGAATGAACAGGTGTACAGGAACAGGAAGAGTTATCATTCTATGAATGTACAGATGGTCTGTTTGGCAGACCAGTACATCTCGCAGGTAAATGCTATGTTCCCTGGCTCTGTGCATGACGCCTACATCCTGCGGAATAGCAGCATCCCTGATATGATGGGTCAACTCCAGAGGCACTGTGTATGGCTTTTGGAGGACTCTGGTTACCCCAACCTGTCCTGGCTATTGACCCCAGTGAGGAATCCCAGGACCAGGGCAGAGGAACGGTACAATGATGCCCATGGGCGGACTAGGAGGGTAATCAAACGCACCTTCGGCCTTCTTAAGGCCAGGTTCAGGTGCCCCCATATGACTGGTGGATCCCTATTCTACTCACCGAAGAAGGTGTGCGACATCATCATCGCCTGCTCCATAACTTGGCATTGAGACGCCAGGTGCCTTTTCTGAAGGAGGATGATCCAGATGACGGTGTTGTTACAGCGGGGGAGCCTATGGAGCCTGTGGACAGTGATGAGAAGGAAGCTGATAAAGATGAAAATGACAACAGGGAGTCAGTCATACAGCAATATTTTCAGTGAGACACAGGTGAGCACATTTTCATGTTTCACATATTATTAACTTTCACACGTCTACCTCTATCCTGTACCTACATTTCACTCCCTATTTGTTAACTGAGTTGTCCCCTTCCATTTCAGTTTCACTATTGTGGTAACCTACGTGTCAACAGCTTGCACCCTTGAAAGACTTGTGATGTGTGACATTGGTATGTTGGCCTTCCAATGGGTAACCTTTTTTAACACTGTAATTGACAATACAAAGTTCACAATCATTGACTGACTCCAGTTTTATTAGTGTTTCAAGGGTGTTTATTTAATTGCATAACAATGAAGGGGGGTTGTGAAATGGGGATGGGTGATGGTGGAGGAATGTCCATGGCAGAGTCCAGTCTATTAGTCTCACAGGTACATTGCACATCTGGCCATTGGAAGTGGAGCTCGGGCAGTTCCGATTTGGACAGGGTAACAAAGTGGGACAGTGGGAGGACGATCAGGGTGGTCTTATTTCCTGGCGGGGTCTTGCCATCTTCCTCTGTCCTGTTCCTGGATCTCAGGGCCCGCGTGCGTGGTGGTGGTCCGTCTGCAGGGGATGGGGTGCTGGTGTGTTGGTCCTGTGGCGGTGCCTCCTGTCCACTAGCGCCGGCGGAGGTGGTGGGCATTTCATCGTCGTGGCTAGTGTCAGGGGCCCCTGAGAGTGCCACGGTGTCCCTCAAGGTCTTTTGACTGTCCGTCAGCACCCCTACAATGGTGCCCAGGGCGGAGCCGATGGTCCTGAGCTCCTCCCTGAACCCCAAATACTGTTCCTCCTGCAGACGCAGGGTCTCCTGCAACTTGGCAAGTACCGTTGCCATCGTCTCCTGGGAGTGGTGGTATGCTCCCATGATGGAGGAGAGGGCCTCGTTGAGAGTAGGTTCCCTTGGCCTGTCCTCCCTCTGTCGCACAGCAGCCCTCCCAGTTCCCCTGTGTTCCTGTGCCTCCGTCCCCTGGACCGTGTGCCCACTACCACTGCCCCCAGGTCCCGGTTGTTGTTGGGGTGGTGGGTTAGCCTGGGTGCCCTGTAGTGGTGGACACGCCGCTGATTGACCTGTCCTGGGTAGGGAGGTTTGGGCCTGCTGGGTGGGTGCTGTGCTGGTGTTCCCAGAGGGTGGCAGTTCAGTGTTGGGCTGTGGCTGGGCAAGGGGAACCGACTGTCCTGAGGCCCACGATGGTCCGGGCTGGTCATCAAGATCCAGTGGGGCAGAGCTGCTGTCGTCACTGTGGGCCTCGTCTGGGGTGGAGTGGTGTTGTCTGGACCCTCTGGTGTGGTGACGTTCCTTCGGGTTCCTGCGGGGGTATGAGTACATGATTATTGCATGTGTGTGTTTCATGATGTGCAATGTTTGGGTGTGCGTGTACCCCAGTGCAGGCATTCCTGTGTGGGGGCTTGTGTGGTGATAGTTGGGGGGTGTTGTGGGTCTGTGTAGTGGACATGCTTTAGTGATGGGTATCCATGCTTAGTTAGGTCATGCAGGTTTTGGGGTTGGGATGGGTGGTTGGTGTCATGGGTAGATAGGTGAGGATCTGGAGTGATAGGGGAGGGTGTGAGGGTGGGGGTGTGTGATAGCATGCAAGTAGGGTGGGGGATATGATAGTTAGAATTTGACTTACCAGTGTCCGTTCCTCCAACGACTCCTGCGAGGCCCTCAGGATGCAAGAAGGACAAGACTTGCTCCTCCCATGTTGTTAGTTGTGGGGGAGGAGGTGGGGGTACCGCGATGTTGTGCCTGGATACCGTGGAACGCACCTTCCCCCGTAGGTCGTTCCACCTCTTCCTGATGTCCTCCCTATTTCTTGGGTGCTGTCCCACAGCGTTGACCCTGTTGACTATTCTTTGCCATAGCTCCATCTTCCTGGCTATTGATGTGTGCTGTACCTGTGAGCCAAATAGCTGTGGCTCTACCCGGACGATTTCCTCGACCATGACCCTGAGCTCCTCCTCGGAGAAGCGGGGTGTCTTTGGCGTGCCATGGGGTGGTGTGTGTGATGTGTGGGGTGGTGTATGTGTTGATGAGTGTGGTGAGTGTAGTGGTATGTGGTGTTTTGTGCGTGGGTGTTGTGTGGGTGATGGTGTAGTGTGCCTCTGTGTGATGGGGTTCTCTATTCTGTGCTGTCTCTCTCTGGCCTTCTCTCAGAAATTGTGGTTGTAAGGGTTTGTGTGTGATGTGGGTGTGTGTTTTATATTGTATTGGATGTGTGAGATTGGTGTTTGTATGTGTATCAGGTGTGTGTATTTGTAATTGTCCAATGTGGCGGTGTTTTGGAGATGTGTGTGTATTTTGAGCGCGGCGGTGTGTACCGCCAATGGAATACCGCGGTTGAAAGACTGCTGCGTGGATTCGTGGGTCGTAATAGCATGGGCGTGTTTCTGTTGGCGTGGAGGTGGAGGATTTGCTTCCGCATGTTTATCGCTGACCTTTGGTGTGGCGGTGTTGTGTGGGTGTCTGAATTTCGGCGGATTCCGAGATGTGTGTCATATTAGCTGTGGCGGTCTACCGCGGCCGCAGCGGTGTATTGGCGGTCTTCTGCACGCCGGTAAGCGCCTTATACCGCCAAGGTCGTAATGACCACCATAGTAATGTGCTTTATATGTACTGACAGTGAAATATTGCTAAATTCGTTTTTCACTGTTGCAAGGCCTGTCCCTCTCATAGGTTAACATGGGGGCTACCTTTAAATCTAATTAAAGTGTAGATTCCCTTTGGTAGCGGATGGACATGCGGAGTTTGGGGTCTCTGAGCTCACAATTTAAAAATGCATCTTTTAGTAAAGTTGATTTTAAGATTGTGTGTTTGAAAATGGCACTTTTAGAAAGTGAGCATTTTCTTGCTTATACCATTTCTGTGACTCTGCCTGTTTGTGGATTCCCTGTCTGGATCAGTTTGACAGTTGGGCTGGTTGCACCTCACACTAGACAGTGACGCAAAGGGAGCTGGGGTGTAGCCTGCATATCCTGATGAGCCATCTGTGGTAGGAGGGAGGAGGGGAGTGGTCACTCACACTTGAAAGGGCTGTGCCTGCCCTCACACAATACAGTCTCCAACCCCTGGTGAGTGTCTGGGTCCTGGCCTGGGCAAGGCAGGATTTCACATTCAAAAGAGACTATCTGGACCCGAGAGTGCTGACCGGATCGACGCATCGCTTTCCTGCGGAGAGAAGAAATGACGCACCCCGACCCGGCGAAGGAAGAAACGACACACGGTCCTGCTCATGAGTGGAATCAACGTCTCGCAAGCCCTTTTTGATGTGCAATTGCCCGTGCGGGGTTATTTTTGACACACCAAAGGTACTTTTTCACGCTAAGAGCATTAGTGTGTGTTTGAAACTACTTAAAGACTCTTTTTGCATTTCTATTAATAACTTGACTTGTGTATTGTGGATTTTTGTCGTTTCAGTCTTGTTTTGTTTAGATAAATATTTCCTATTTTTCTAAACTGGTGTTGTGTCATTTTGTAGTGTTTTCATTAAGTTGCTGAGTGTATTGGTACAACTACTTTACACATAGGACTCTGAAGTTAAGCCTACTGCTCTGCCAAGCTACCAAGGAGGTAAGCAGGGGTTAGCTGAGGGTGATTCTCTTTTACCCTGACCAGAGTGAGGGTCCTTGCTTGAACCTGACTGTCAACCAAAGACCCCATTTCTAACTGGCTCTTTCCTAACTTTTCTTTGTCACGCAGACCTTCTGCAATCGTAAACATTTTGTAGGGTTTTTACACCCACACTTGCGACTGGTGTTGACATCACGCGTAACGTTTGTTTTATTTTTTATATTTTTGTTTGCATTGCATTCCCGTCTCCTAGCAGGGCTTGCAAAATTGCCAGCAAGGTGGATGTCAGTCCACTCCTGTCTGCTCTGCTTCCGGATTTGAGTTGGGGCCTTCAAGAGTTCTGTGGCTTTAACAACTGCATGCTTAGAAGGGGCCGACGAGTAGAAATGGTGCAGGATTCCTAATCCTACTGAGGTCCAGTATACAAGAGCTCCCTGGGATTTTTGGGAACTGGTTAGATGGAGATGTGTTACGCAGTATGCGGGAACATAAAATATCCCTCCGCATCTTAATGTAAATGTGCAATCTATAAACCCCTTGGCCATGGTCAGAACTTGTAGTGCGTAAAAGGTGACCATTGCTACAGCTGTTAGGTCATCATGGATCCAGCATATGTTAGATAAAACCTGACCTGTCTTATGTTTGCCACTATAATCCGAGCATTACAAGCAGGTGAGGGTGGTCTTTTTGTGCCAGGTGTTCTGATGGCTTTGGTATTTCGAGCCACCCTCTTTGTCTTTTCTCGCCCGATCCTTTGGATGGGTGCTGGTATACTTGTGGGCCACTGGAATTAGGTAGCAGGAGAGGGCTAAATTATTTGGAAAGAAAATGCAAAATATGAGGCATAATGCAACACACTTTGTTATGGTATTTATTCGTTATTTTGTCATTGTTATTTATATTAAAACTGTCGGGGCACTAGCTGCACTTCATTAGAGCCATTTTAACACCCATATATAGGAGTAAGCAACTGAAAGGTGAGCCGTCAAGCCTTTGCATATGTCCCTGCTTGGGGCAGTTTGGTTACCGCCCTGGCCATCGACCCTGTTAAATGGCTAATTGCACTTTTGCTGATATGTTTGACTGCGAGCGAACTTTTTCCTTTTGTGTGGCTCCTTCATGCTCCTGCTCATGGCAGTCGTCGGCTCGCTTATGTGAAACTGTTCAACTTTTCATTTACAATTTATGTGGCAAGAAAAGCCCGGTTAGGAGTTTACAACACTAATAGCTCTAACTCGAGCAAATGCAAGAATAATTGCATTGCAAATGCTTGTTTTCCTTGTAAACATACAAGAGTGTCTATTTTTAGGAGGTGCATGGCTCCAAGTACATTCTGCCTGCAAAAACAGCTAGACACGCTTATTTTGATTTTATATTTTGTATTTTGCACTTTTGATTTAATTTAACCTTTATTTACCAGTAGGCACCTGGTTTAGGGGAGCCTGAATCTAGGTGTCAGGGGTTGCTGGACTCTGGGTTTGTCATTTTCGTACAGCATCCATTTTAGGACATGCTCATTCCTTACTCCTCATCCCTACTTCTCATCCCTGCTTCTCATCCATCATCCCTACTTCTCATCCATCATACATCATCCCTACTTCTCATCCATCATCCGTGCTTCTATTCATCATCCCTACTTCTCATTCATCATCCCTACTTCTCATCCATACTAAATCATCCCTAATTCTCATCCATCATCCCTGCTTCTCATCCATCATATATCATCCTTACTTCTCATGCATCATCCCTACTTCTCAGCCATCATATATCATCCCTACTTCCCATCCATCATCCCTACTTCTCATCCATCATCCCTACTTCTCTTCCATCATCCCTGCTTCTCATCCATCATCCCTACTTCTCATCCATCATCTCTACTTCTCACCCATCATCCATCATCCCTACTTCTCATCCCCTATGACTGGTTCTCATCCCACCTATTCATCCATCATCCTTTCTTCTCATCCTTCATACATCATCCTTACTTCTCATCCATCATCCCTACCTCTCAGCCTTACTTCTCATCGATCATCCCTACTTCTCATCTATCATCCCTACTTCTCATCCATCATACATCTTCCTTACTTCTCACCCATCATCACTACTTCTCATACATCATCCATCATCCCTTCTTCTAATCCATCATCCTTAATTCTCTTCCATCACCCCTACTTTTCATCCCGCATTTATACTTCTTTTCCATCATCCCTACTTCTCTTCCATCATTCCTACTTCTCATCCCTCATATCTGCTTCTCATTCCTACTTCTCATCCATATTCCATAATTCCTATTTCTCATGCCTCACCCATCATCCCAACTCCTCATCCATCATCTCTTCTCCTCATTCCTCATCCCTCAGGCATACCAACACATTTTCAGTTTTGTGAAACACACCTTCACACTGATTGGTTGGCAACAGCCAATCAGAGTTATGAGAGAGGCCTACATTCTATTTAACTGAAAAACAGCTTTCTCATTCCATGTACTGGGTGAAGAGGGAGGAGAGGAAATGCAACTATGTGTTTTTTTTCCAGTAGGCACCTGGTTCAGAAGAGCCTGAATCCAGGTGTTAGGGGTTGCTGCACTCTGGTTTCTCATTTTCGTTTGCCCAATCATTTTCACAACATCAGTGTTGACTCGTGCTTGGCCTTTGGCCAAACCCCTGGCCACGCCTGCATGCTGGCCTTGAAATCGGAATGCAGATTGCGTTTGCGCAGTGGACACTCGCAACTGACATGCTACTGGCATGCCTAATGCAAGCCAGTCAGTGCCCATCCACGGCCGGACCACGATCGGAGCCACGACTCGAGGGAAACGTTCCTCCAACTCAAAGCAATAAGTATGCCCTCTCCGCTGTGCACCGATTTTTAACTTTAATTTGGCACAGAGCAAATGTGTGTACAATAACTGCCAGTAGTCTTGCAGACCAAAGCAGTTACCTTCACTGGCTGTGTCCAATCAGGATTTCCCTCTTCCCCTTCCACCAAGTCAGAACAATCATGTTTCTAAATTAAATTGCATATTGCTGGACACTCATTCAGCTATCCAACATAAACTTGAGCTCTTTAACCACCTTGATTGGTATGCCCCTGATTTTGCATTTTTAACAGAAACTTGGATGGATATTTTTTCTGACCCCAATATAGCCTCAGCATTACCAATAGGCTGTGGCATTGTTAGATTGGATTGGGAAGGAAAGCGAGGTGGGGGCCTAGCAGTAATTTTTCTCAATTAAGTTGACCTCACTGGCGAGCCTTCCAAAATAGACTATGGTGAAGCACTATCCTTCAAATGCAAATTAGATAATAACTCTATGCTGTACAGGCTATTAATTTAGAGAGCCCCCACAGGCCCCAAAGTGAAATTTTTGAATGCCCTTAGCTATTTCCTAGAATCCAGCATTCAACACGTAAACTATACTATAATAGGAGATTTTAATTTCCATTTGGAAGACTGAAATAATAGAGATACCAAAACCCTAATTGACAATCTGAGTAGTTTAAATCTAATTCAACTCATTAACACTGCAACACATTTTGCCAGACACACTCTGGATGGCATATTTACAAACCATTCAGACTTAGAGCTGGAAGATATCCATCTTCTTACATGGTCTGACTGTATGGCGGTTGGATTCAGTATTAAATTAGATTCTAGCAAACCTATGACCAAAAATATAGGCCAGGCTAAGCTAATGCGGGCTTCGAACAAATCTAATAGGGGAGAGTTAACTGAGATCCTGGCATCCTCCCAACCATCCATTATGGGTGAACCTAACACAGCCGTAGACTGCTATGAAGAGGGCATCAATCTAGCAATTAACAAACTGGCTACTGATAAATCCGTTAAATGCATTAGAATACGCCCTGCAGAACCATGGTTCCCCGCTAAGCTTAGGGAAATTAAAAAGAACTGTAGGAAACAGGAGAGTGTCTGGACGAGCAATTACTCCACAGACAAGAAAATAAAATATAAACAGCTGATTTAGAAAGAAATATTTTTGGATTAAAGATGAGAGGACTAATTTCTATAGAGAAAAAATTAAAATTGCTAAAAACTTGTCCAGAGAGCTTTTTAAGACAGTACGGGAGTTCTCATGTCTATCTTCTAACAGCACATTAACTCCCTGTCAAAATCTCAGTAACCACTTAGCTGAATTCTTTAAAACCCAGGTTGAGAATGTGTATAGGGATTTCGATACCAATACAAACTCTAATACCCCTGATGCAGAGCACCATCTCTTGGAGCTGAATCACCCGAAACGCCTCAATTGTCCCTCTCTCACTGCTGAGAGCTTGTCAAAATTATTAAAATATGCACAATCAGGTGTCCCATCGGACCCCTGCCCACCAAAAATTAAACAGGAGATTGTAGGTCGAGTGACCATTCCACTGCCTCACTACTAAATAGCATTTTTAATACAAGCATCTTCCCTTTAGACTGCAAAAAGCTTCCATTCTGCCACTGCTTAAAACCCTCCTTGGGCCCTAACGAAGTAAAGAACTATCATTCTGTCTCATGTCTCCTGTTACCCACAAACATTTTAGAGAAACACATGAACATTGCTCTCTCAGAATATCTCAATCAGAATGAAATTCTGCATGGAGCCCAGTTTGGCTTCAGAAAGGCTCACAGTACAGATGGCACTGGTACTAGCCACGGAGGAGATGATACGGGACATAATGGACAATGGAGGTAAGATTGCAGTGGTCCTATTAGACTTATACACAGCCTTTGGCACGGTGAACCACTCTATCCTGAAGCAAAGATTAGCAAAGATAAGAATTGGGGGGGCAGCATATGATCTCCTGTGCTCCTTACTCACAGAAAGAGAGCAATCAGTCTTGTTTGGAGAACTCCTCTCTAATTCTTTCTCCTTACCTCGTAGTGTCCCACAAGGGTCTTCACTCAGTCCAACCCTATTTAATATGTATGTGCTCCCCCTTGTGAAACATATAAGATCTTTTGGTTTCTCAACCATCTCCTTTGCTGACCACACACAATTGAAGTGACCATCACTAGTAACATCGAGGTGGTGGCCTATTGGTTTAACAACTGTCTGCGAGCAGTGGTCAACTGGATGAGCAGCCACTGCCTCAAACTGAGCTCCGTAAAAACTGAGGTACTCCTCTTTGGTAGACACCTCTTTCTGGAGCTATTCATGGTTGCCACAAACCTTGGGTCCTCTTCTGTCCCCAGTTCCTAAAGTGAGAAACCTGAGAGTAATTTTTTACTCCAAATTTGCTTTCTCTGGACAGACTAATATGCTTATCTCCACCTGCTTTTACCAGCTAAAAATAGTGAGGAAACTCCTGCCCTGTATTCCACCAGATTTACAGAAAACTGTCATTATCTTCCTGTTCTTATAGAGATTAGATTACTGTAATGTCCTTTATTTGGGCATGCAATAAGGCTCTCTTCAAAAATTGCAGAGAGTGCAGAAGGCTGCTGCATGGCTCACCAAAAAACACCAGTCTCAAAGGTTCTGAAGGAACTTCACTAGCTCCCAATAAAAAAGAGAGTGGTTTGCAAGGCACTGTGCATAGTGGACAGAGCATTCCATCTCACTAGCCCTGATTACCTTAAGAACAAATTTACTTGGTTTTCCCCTGGAAGATGGCTTTAATCGGCAACTTCTGAGACAGTCAGGGTGCACAGAATCTTTACTGCTTCGTAGGCTGGCAGTAGCATTGTATACTCCACCTGCACTCTCTGGAATCAGCTACCCTGGCACCTCAGATGGCACACAAATCGGATGACTTTGAGAAAGCATCTCAAAACATGGTTACTCTCACTTCCTATGTAGTTGTGGGTCTTTTATCATTTGCAGCATTTCTCTCTTTTTGAAGCCACTGGTGCCTAGACACCCTCTGGCGTATATTGCATTTTATGAAAATAAATATCTAAATATCAAATAATAAATCTTCTGAGAAAAGTAAGCTGAAAAACAGATTTAATTGTCCAGGCAGTATGAACCATGTTTCTTAGCTGCATCAATGGCCTTATTTGCTAGCTGGTGATTCAAAAAGCAGACTAGAAACGGTCACAGGTTAGCATTCATGGTTCTTCACTCTTGCAAATGTTGAAATTCTAATGGGAGATCAAATGTTCATTTCAGTAAATGTTTTAAGAAATTCCATATTTTCTGGGATCCAATTCATAAGCATCAAAACACTATAAAGGGGTGAGAGGGAATTCCTGTCCAACCTCCCTAAACCAATAATATTCTCGCAAAGAGGACAAGGAATGATGTCTGGTGTCAGAACCAGACTAGTTCAAACATCAATATTTTGGAAAAAATGGGCCTCACCCACAATTTGTGGCATGCTTCATCATAGGGCCCTACTAACACACTCAGAGGTATAAATCCCCTTCGGAGTGGAGCAGTAAGGGTGGGGGAACATAAAAGCACATAGGACAAGACCAACAATCATGGCACAGGGACCAAAGACAAACAACAGAAAGAGACATAAAACTGACTCAGGCTGACCACTTATCCTATTTTATTCTAGTGCAGCCTGGACAGGATTAAAAATGTTATTGGTGGTGTTTTCAGGAATTAGTTACCTGTACACCCCAATCTCTGTAGAGGGTCAACATGTTTCGGCCTGTTCAAAATGCCAACTTGGGTCATGCGGCCTTCGTCAGGACCTTCGTCCTGTCCCCGTATTTATAAAAGTCCCTACCTGTCCTTTAATCAGGAGGTTCACTGATTCATGCCGCTCGGTACACTTTTGTTTGTCAGCAAACTCAGTTATCAAGTTTCATTAACACTTGTTTTCATCAGAGCCGGGTGGGAGCACCACCCTGTAGTCACACATTCTTCAAGGGTCCACGCGGAGCCGGGTAGCAGCGGTTACCGGCAGTATAATGGCGGACTTCACCGAGCAGATGAACAATTTAGGGCCATATTTATACTCCGTTTGCGCCGAAATTGCGTCGTTTTTTTTGACGCAATTTCGACGCAAAACTAACGCCAACTAACGCCATATTTATACTATGGCGTTAGAGGCGAATAGCGCCAAAGTTCCCGGAATGTGCGTCATTTTTTAGCGTGAACCCCTTCCTTGCGTTAATGATATGCAAGGGAGGCGTTCCCGTCTAAAAAATGACTCCCAGGCCTTTACGTGGTATTTATACTCCCGGGCAAAAGAGACGCCCGGGAGTTGGCGTGGCTAAAAACGGCGCATTTGCGCCACTTTTTAACGCCTGCTCAGGGCAGGCGTTAAGGGGCCTGTGGGCTCAAAATGAGCCCACAGGTGCCCTCCCATGCCCCCAGGGACCCCCCCTGCCACCCTTGCCCACCCCAGGAGGACCCCCAAGGATGGAGGGACCCACCCCAGGGACATTCAGGTAAGTTCAGGTAAGTTTTATTTTTTATTTTTTATATTTTATTTTGGTGGCATAGGGGGGCCTTATTTGTGCCCCCCTACATGCCACTATGCCCAATGACCATGCCCAGGGGACAGAAGTCCCCTGGGCATGGCCATTGGGCAAGGGGGCATGACTCCTATCTTTACAATGATAGGAGTCATGTTGATGGGGGATGGGCGTCGTTAAAAAATGGCGCAAGTCGGGTTAAGACGATTTTTTCGACGTAACCTGACTTGCCCCATTTTAAGACGCCCATGCGCCATTTTCCCCCTACGCCGGCGCTGTCTGGTCTACGTGGTTTCTTCCCACGCAAACCAGGCAGCGCCGGTCTGATTGCGCCGTCTAACGCCATTCCATAAATACGGCGCCCGCATGGCGCTTCAGAATGGCGTTAGACGGCGCAAAACTTTTTGACGCTAAACTGCGTTAGCGCAGTTTAGCGTCAAAAAGTATAAATATGGGCCTTAATTTCTGCAAGCTTTTTCAGTAGGGTATCCTTTCTCTTTTTTCTTTTCCAGCTCAAAATAAAAGGTTTCCTCTCTGTTCAAGGATGATTGCTACACTTACAAAAGATCGTATTTCTTGTATTTTTGGGATAATGTTCATGAATATTGTTCATGGATGATCACCAATGTTAAGACATACTACTCCTCTTTGTATTTTTGGGGTAGTAAGGAAGAACAGTCAAGAGGGATTTAGCAGAGGCCCAACCTTTTCTTCCTTAGTCAATTCCTGTTTCACAAACTTTGTTTTACCCCCCCCAATATTGCACACTCTTGCTAGCTGTTTCATGAGTTGAAACACTCTTGCTTGATAGGCTTCCTTTTATTCAATATTAGCACATTGGGTGTTTGTACATGTTGCAGTAAACTATTGGAAATCGATTTCCTCCATGTTCTCAGATGGATATCTGTGTTAAATGGGCCAAGATATTTTTCAGTTGTGTGAATTTTTTTAGGGTTAATTAACTGGGGTGTACCAGGGTCATCTTCATTAGATCTTTTGCAGTCATCTATTGCTCGGAGTCAGCTTCTCACTCAATCCTTTTCTTGACCACACCAGTCTCTCGGGCTTTTAGAGCTGCACTGTCCTACTGGCTGTCTTATTTGACAAAGAAACAAGTACTTATGTAATGATTCTCTATAAGCTTTGTGTGTATATTATTAAATAGTGATAAGAATCAGTATCTTCCCTGATCAAAGATCCCAGACCTCATTCTGTTTTTGAGAACATTGTTGGAAAGTATTCAACTGAGGCTTACTGGGAAACTTACTGGATCTGTTTCAGTCAATCAGTGCCCTGCAAACATTTTTTTATTTGCTCCTCTTTCTGGCCGTCTCCGAATACCGCCGCATACAATCTGTCTGGCAAGGCAGGTACAGAATTATGTGCTATATATTGGCCTTCTTTGAAGGTCATTCTCCTCAGCAAATGGTGGATTGCACTTTCCATCCACTAGTGATCACAGATTTTGTAGGCTCAATCTTGTTGCTCTTCAATGAAATGTCTATTCTGTTATGCTGTGGGAGTCTGTGCTACCACCAGCAAAGTAATGCTCCATTGTCCACAAACTTTGTTTGCCAATGTTCTGTGTTTCCCTTGGGCCAGGGTCACTTCTCCTTTCTTATGTCTGCATTGAGGGGTGTATTTGGATGTGTTTTAACCCTTCTGGATGACTCTGGGCCTATGGACAATGCGGAGCTGCAGAGAGATGCCACCATGCTCCTTCGCATCAAGCCCCACCAAGCCCCTCAATCTGTATTTGAAGAAGAAACCCAAAATTCACAGAGAGCAGAAAAAAGGAAAAATAATTGTTACGAAAATAGTCATTTATCATCAAAGTGAAAACAAAAAATGATTAGCATGAACAAAGCATCCAACGGCTTTCATCTATGTTATTGCAAGCTCAGATATCAGAACCAGACAGGATTAAAGATTGTTCTGTAATATGTTTTCAGTTTACTGAACAATTTGATTAGATAGCTCACCAAAAATGTAAGAATTCAATAAGTGAACCCAGTATTGGAAGAACTATTTAACGTTGCCACTGGGGAACAGTTCAGACATGTTTAGGTCTTGCCTAAGAAGCATTTGCTCTTGTGAGGTATTTTTTGTTTTCTAAAAAGTGGGTTTAGAGGCAGCCCACTGTGTACCACTGCTTGGCTTAATTTGCTTGCTTCTTATAGCTCAGCTGCTGTAGGCTTCCTTCTTCTTCATGTGTTTTTCCCTCCCCTGATGCATGGTTGCATTTCTTGTGCCTTTCCATTGTTCATTTTGTTAAATCCTACTTTTTAGGGTTGAGCCTGCGTTACATGCGCTCGCGCATGCGTATCGCAGCAAGACGCTTTAGTGTTTAGAAAAGGGCTCGGAGCCCTGTCAACATCACGTCAGTGTTTTTTATTGGTTCGTGGGCTTGCCTAATAAAATCTGCTTGCTTTCATTAGTCAAAGGCACGCATATGTCATGTCTTTTCCAGTAGCTAGCCCTCCTCGAGCGCAGCGAACAAGTACAGAAAACATGCGAGGCTCGCTGTTTTCCATCAGGCTCGTGGACTTCTTTTTCTAGCGCGATCTCGCTTGGCAGAAGTCGAGCGCTTTACATAGTCAATTTCACTTTTTTGGGTTATGTACATAAATGCACTTTTGCCCGATAGGTGAAAAGTCGGGTTAGGAGTTTACAACGCGATCAGCTCTAACATGAGCAAACACGAGACCCGTTGCATTGGATATGCTTGTTTTTTTTGTAAGCACTCTATGTGTGTCTTCTTTCAGCTGACTTCCTCATATATTTCTCCCCCTCTATGTTCCTTGCACCCTCTCATGTCAGTGTTGATGATTGCCCCACAACTGCCCTCCTTCCCTCTTTTCTGTTGCTGCTTGATCCCCACCATCCCTCCCTTATTCATGTTGCTGCTTGTCTCCCACGCCCCTCATTGATTTTGCTGACGGTCCCCCACCCTCACTCCCTCTCTCTAATGCTCAAGTTGCTGGTTTCCCCAAAAATACCCACCCTATCTTATTTGTGGTGCTTTTTGCTTCCCCCCTCACTCCTCCCTCCCTCAGCCTTGCCACACCCTCCCTCCCTCGGTGTTGCTGCTTGCTTTGCCCCCTACCCTCCCACATCTGTGTTGCTGCATGTCCCCGCCCTCCCTCCATAACTAAAAAAGTGCTATGATGGGAACACCACTGCTGCGTCATTGCATTTCGTTTTGCAAACCCTCTGTTGTCCATCTTGCCTCCACTCCTGCCCTCCATGCAGCTCCCTCCACCTGCCCTCCCTCCTCCAGAAATACAAACAATCATTTGCAATGCAACAGGTCTTGCATTTTCTTGAGTTAGAGCTATTGGCATTGTAAATTCAGAACTGAATTTTTCTTGCCACATAAATTGGTCAACCTAATTTTTTCTTTTCTTGCCATGTTTTGGTGGTTACTGGTGGCTACTGACATCAGAAATCACAAGCCCTTGAGGAGTGACGAGGCGATGACTGTACTACCTTTTGTTATGTAAATGTCTGAACAGAAATTGGAAAATAAGGCTGGAAAAGTATATATATACATGGGAGGAGATGGGAGGAAGGAAATGCTACAATAAAACTCAGGAAGCTACCAGCCTAAAACACCACAGTGAAAGGGGACCACCAAAGAAATAACAAAAATAGTCCGGCACAGCAACAGATAAAGAAACCAAAGTGGAATAGTACAGTAACTGGTCACTGCTCTGAAACAGAAAGAGGAGGGAGAAAAAGGCAGAACTGACCACTAGTGAACAAGAATTTTTAAAGGACACTGCAACTAAAAATTTAAATTGCTTTAAGCAGAAAGACGTATACTAAAAGTACCCACAAGGTCAAGCGCTTAGGTTCAACCTAAAATATGTGCTATGAAATTGCCAGTGCTGACCACAACATAGGGCTTTTTAAACTTTCAGTCATGCTGCTGTAGAATATGGCTGAATATTAACAGAGCGAATAGCTGCTTTGCTAAAGCTTGGCAAATTCCATTCCATGTATTATCCTCATTCCATCTCAGTGTGCTTGAGGATAATATAAAGCATATAGGGAGCAGGAAATTGTACTGTGCTGGGGAGAGGTGTATCTACTGCTATGTTTAGAAGCATTATATATCAGAAATTAAATAGCAGGTTTGTGTATGCATCAACGATATTTTTTTACTCACTCGGAGTGTTTGTGTAGCGGAGGATGCTGAGAGTTTGAAGAGAATTTCAGCCATATCTGTTGACAACGATTTGCTCTATACCAAAATTGTCAGATAATCAACAGGACTGCGGGTAAATCGAGCATCCCCTAAACATGAATTATATATACAATTATTTCTTGAACATTGTAATTGCATGTAACACAATTATTCATATTTGTAATTATCGCTATGTATATTGATGTTTTGCACTAGTATATGACAAAAATCACAATTTAATTGTATGTAGCCCAGTCTCAGATTTCATTAACTGGAGGGCAGAGTTATGAATTGCTCAGATAGGCAATCTGTTAAATGTAGCAATTGGCCACTAAAGGGAATCCGTTGCGCAATAATATCTATCATTATGCAGGTTTCGTACGTGCTTCATAGTGTGCCCATAGCGAGGCGACCTTTTATGCTATGAAGCTAGGCTGCCATCTGTTGTTGATCTACATTTGTACACAAACCAGTAAATAAGTTTGTTCCTCTGAAGAGCTTTGACAACAGCCAAACGCATAGGTCAGGATGTCACCTCACTAGTAGTACTTTCTTTGACACAGAAAAAGCAAGTTTTGGTGAAACCAAGACACATTTTATACAATTATAGATCACAATTGGGGAATCTATCCGCTTATCATGTATTTACAAACATTTCCAGTGCAATTATCTTTGTATGTTTGCTGGTGGTGTGACTGCGCTCCTTCTTCACAGTTAGAGGCAATTTTAGTGCTGTGAGAATGGGGTAAAAATCGACTTTTATAGTAGTAATTTCAAACCCAAACAGAAAATGAGATTACATAGATCAAGCATTTGCAAAACCAATAGGTTCGACCTTGATTGCCTAGAATTCTGTGACAATGCTTAAGTGTTTCTTCCAATAGTATTCTCACAAAAAGAAACCCGAGAATGTGCCCTTTACGAGGCACTCAATGAAATGTTAAAAGCATATGTAACCAAAACAGTAGTGCTATAAAATAAAACCTAGAGCTACTATTACAGTATGGTAGATTAAGTTTCTCTTAAATCACGAATGTTAAAAATAGCTCAATCTGTCCATTTTTCATTACACATGTGCACATATTTTATGCACGATTACCGAATGCGCTCTCCGATTCCACCTATAATGTTTGCTAGACAAGAGTTAAGTCTATATTTAAAACGATTTGCTGCTAAAAATAACTATTCAAACCTGCTAAAAAGGCAAACAATTGAACAGCGTACCAATAAAACACTTTCACGGTTACATGTAATTGTTTTAGTAGAGAAGCACACTGTACACGTTTACACTCGGCCTATAGACATCCTTTCCCACACGATTAAACAAAAAATGCCACTAGTGCTGAGGCATGCACTTTCTCATTCAAATTGTATCACACAACATAACTGAAGTATCATGAACAAAGTCTGCCCTGAGTGTTGCTGCAAGATAAGACTGACACTGGTAAACAAGCTAATAACTAAAGTGGCATGAGTAGTTCTCACACTATGGGGGTTATTCTGACTCTGGCGGTCATTGACCGCCAGGGTCAACGACCACGAGAGCACCGCCAACAGGCTGGCGGTGCTCTCAAGGGCATTCTGACAGCGGCGGTTTGGCCGCGGTCAGAAAGGGAAAACCGGCGGTCTCCCGCCGATTTTCCGCTGCCCTCAGGAATCCTCCATGGCGGCGCAGCTTGCTGCGCCGCCATGGGGATTCCGACACCCCATACCGCCATCCTGTTCCTGGCGGTTCGCCCGCCAGGAACAGGATGGCGGTATGGGGTGTCGTGGGGCCCCTGGGGGCCCCTGCAGTGCCCATGCCAATGGCATGGGCACTGCAGGGGCCCCCGTAAGAGGGCCCCACAAAGAATTTCAGTGTCTGCTTAGCAGACACTGGAATTCGCGACGGGTGCAACTGCACCCGTCGCACCTTCCCACTCCGCCGGCTCCATTTGGAGCCGGCTTCCTCGTGGGAAGGGGTTTCCCGCTGGGGTGGCGGGCGGCCTTCTGGCGGTCGCCCGCCAGCCCAGCGGGAAAGCCAGAATGGCCTCCGCGGTCTTTCGACCGCGGAGCGGCCATATGGCGGTTCCCGCCAGGCGGGCGGCAACCGCCGCCCGCCGGCCTCAGAATGAGGCCCTATATGTCTGCTTTCCGGTGGGCTGACCAAACATTTCTTTGACACTCCAATACTTCAGTAGATAAAGAAAGTAGACACAAAGCCCCTTTCTGTATGTACTACTAGGTATCGTTTTCCAGATTACAGTTTCCGGGCCAAGCAGCTCAAACTGTCTCTGGTCCATTCCTAAAAATGTGAAGGATTTGAGTTTCAGTTAGGTTTTACCTTTACCGTTTCCACTCAGTCTAACCCACAGATGCATCACTGCTCAGCTATGCTTAAATAGCACCGTGACATGTCTTCAATCTGCGCTTCTGATATACTAATCAATCACATTGCAACATGTGGATTCACAGGTGACTGCCCAAATCAATTCTCAAACTGGATGGTGTCTTCAGGGGACATCCGCACATTTGTGACTCTGTTCCCATCGCAATTAAGAGGCCCGTAACTCAACAATCATTTGAAAGGGAAATTTAGGTGCAAATCATTCAAGGAACAGCGCTAGTACAAGAGCGCCCCTCACGTCCACTCCTATTTGTAGTTCAGAAAGAGGTCTCTAAAGATACTCTATAGGACTTTTCAAATTGCAGAGTAACTTTTGTACATTTCAGAAAACTCGTTTTCACTTACAGAGTCTATGATTTTATGACTGCAGTTTCTGTGACTGTAAAATAGGTTTCTACGTCGAGCCCCGGATAATTTAACGTTTCAAATGTATAAAGGGAAAATCTTTAATTACATGAATAAATGTATCTGTACCAAGGTACAACAGATGCCATCAGTATACTGATCTTGTACAGTTGAATTTTGTATTGAACTGTTTCTGATATGTATGTGTTTCTTTTTTTCCTTACGTCGTAAACACAGGACTGGTACAAAGTCAAAAGAGACAAAAATAATCTACACCGAGAAATGGCCCGTGTTAAATCAGAAAAAGCAGAGATGGTCAGCAGCTTGAAATGTCTGGCCATTGAAAAAGCTTTGAAAGACAAAATAATCGTTCTAGCGAAAGCTTCTAAAACGGTAGGTTCTTCTTGAGAATCAAGGTGTATCTTATTCTTTTCATTTACCTATGCAACTAGATGCAACCAGCTACCATTTATGTTGAAACATTTTTTATGAAATAATGCGTACTTTAGTCAACTCTCATTATACAATGTAAGGGAAAACATAGATTTTTTTACATAGGTAATACAGTGCATCACCTTATGCTATGTGTTTTCAGAAGACTCGTTCTTATCTAATTGTTACGAAAATAAAATTACTGCGCAGCCCCACCTGGACCTAACTCAGAGCACCAAGGACTCAGAGCTCACGTCATTTTAATACGTAGTTGATGGCTTCGGATGTGCCTGAGATGATACCTAAAGTGCTGGTGGCCCTCACTACACCTCCAGCCATCTGCTGGCACCTCAGGTTCAGATTTAACGTTCTCTGGTCAGGCTGTCACACTAGGCCACAGGGTCAATCATCCTGGTTGAACCCTGGGGTCCCCCTCACAAGCTCTAAAAGAGATCTCTTCCGAGGTTTCCTCCAGAAACAGCCTCACCCACTTCTTGAACAGGGACACATTCTGAGTTACTTCACCCAAGCCCAGCAAACAGTGATCACTGCACCTTGGATCCGCTGAGCATGGGAAGTCCAAAACTTTTTATTGAGGATTCTCATAAACTGCTCCACCTCGTCATTTTCCTGCTGCCAGCTCAGAATGACTCTCCGTTGCTTCATCCCTAGGGACTTGAAATACTCAGCTATCTCATGTCCCTGGAATGGGAGACCATTAAAAATCCATAGTTTTTGCACAGTCCCATGGGTGGCTCAGTTCTTTTCCAGTTTTGGGACAGCTTCTTGGCTGCAGTGCTTGTGACCGCCTCTACATATGAGTATTTGTAAAAATCATCTATGGCTAGTCCAACAAAGCACCACAATAGTATGAAAAATGTTGACGCTATTCTCCTAATGTGTGCCATGATGAACTGTATTGTAAATATAGTGCTACCATAGTGTCATTAGGGTGATGCAGGGTGATGCAAGGAAACTAGCGCATCAGAGCAGATGCCCTAATTCCTTGTAAGTATGCCCCTCACACTATTATTGATTCCTTCAAAGACTTTTCTCAAATCATAACTTCTTTAAGGGAAAATCTCAGGGCTAGAAAACAGCCAGAGGTCCCTAGAGCTGTTTAAACATTTGCAAGGCTTATTTAGACTTGCACACTTAGCAATTATATATTACACATTCAAACCACTGACTGCTCTTTAGAGTATGAAGAGTTTTGTCACTTAATAACATTGACAAACGTTCATACTGTCTACTATTTTGAAGAGGTGTCCTTGGCTGGATTTGTGATACTTCCAAGTAGGTACCCATTGAAATGATTGAAATGGATAAAATATGTGCAGCTATCAAAGAGTTTGTGGATTGTCATGCTATTGGCGCTGATGGGCTCACTGCTGAAATATATTTTAGACAAATGCAATTTTTCATGGCCCTGCAACTTCTGGCCTTTCTATAAGAGGTTGTATGGGTTGGCAATTCGTCCCAACTACCAGAAAGATAGTTATCATGGTATTTAAAGCCATTATAGATTGTATGCAGCATTTGGTCTGGAAGCTGTTGTTCGTGTATTACAAGGGAAACAAAATCTTGGAGAAAATCAGAACAATCAAAATTTGAATGGATGAGAATTTATAAAGCATGATAGTCTCTCCCACGAGAATATGCTGGATGCTGGCACTAAAGGAGGGAACGGCCAGAAGTGAATTTGCACCATAGAATCAAGGTAGGTTTTGTGGCCTTTGTGAAAAGGTACAACAGCACATAGGGAAGAAGGAAGATTGCTTCAGTATTTGGCAGCAAGATATGAGGAAGAGAGACAGTTACATCTAGCCTGTTTGATCAAAGCAATCTTCAGAAGATGAAGAGAAGATCTGTGTAAACAAAGAAGAACATAATCGATAAAATTAGACTAAAGTTAAACAGGGCCAAATATTTTAAAGCACAAAGCACACATTTTTTAGAACAATGCACTGACAGGAGGATTCAGGACAGATATAGGTGTGACCCAATAGGCTAAAAATATTAGCTTGACAAACACATGTTGTACCCTATAAACAGGGTACGGAGATAAGCTGGGAGACCTATATAAACAGAGTTATTACAGTTGTTAATGTGTGAGATAATGGTCCCCTGAATCACTGTCTCTCTGACTGGAAGAGGAAGATTAAGGGTCAATTACAAAAGTAAATGCATATAAAAGAACAGAAAGAGTATTGCTTTGAATTTATCAATGCAATGATTAATCAAAACAAGGCCAATGTTACAAACACAAAAGACTGTAGATGAGCAGAGTGACATTAACAGGTTTACGCAAAGATATCCAGAATGCAGGTTCACCACTGATTACCAGAATCCTGTTCCTGTTAGAGTTTAGCTTAACAGAGTTGGGACTCATTTTTCTGCACTATTTGTAGGGCAGTCATGGAACTACTATTTATTATTCAAAAATTGGTATAGTTTCTAATTATGATTAGTGTGTTCTCATTATATGTGGTTAGAGATAAGCCAAAGGCCTCAATCAGTTTGTCAAGAGGCAAATTAATGCACTAAAAAGAGTGGGACTGAAAGAAAAGCTGCGAGGCACTCCATGAGTAACCTTTCTGAAAATATACTAAAAAGGAGGGAGATAAACAGCTTGCAAATGTTCAGTAAGATAATATGAGATCCATCCCAGTCACGTAGCTCACACAGGTGAGAAAGAAGAAGGATGTGAGACACTGTGTTGAATGCCAAAGAGATGTTCAAGAGGATCAGAGCAGCTGGTCCTCATTCATCTACAAATATTGTAAGTTTTTCAAGAATAGCTATTATGGTAAACCTAGAGCTCTATTGAAGGCAAAACCTAACTTTGTTAAAACAAATGCAGTAGATTTTGGAAAAAAAGTCCAACAACGGCAACTGGCATCTAGGGGAAACACCTATCTTGAGAAACACCAATTACATGTACCTGGTGTTATGCATGTAAGATTGAGATGCCCACCGTTTACATCTAAATGCATGAAAACCAAAGTGGCACCCTTACAATATGTCATACCCAACTTTCACTCCATTACTGAAAGTGAAAAATAAAAGCTCATACCCACAACTCTGTTCAGGACAGAAGCTTTCCCAGACACACTTAGGGCCTGGTTACATGTTTGGTGGACCCGTGACTGCCATGTTTGTGGTGGCGAACTGACTGCCAACGGTCTGGTGGAGCAGACCGCCGTATTACAAGCTTGGTGGTCGTACAAACAGAAGACAGTGTTTTCGCCGGACGCATTATGAGGTTGCACACCACCAATGTGACCGTGGTGGTCCAACAACCATGTACAAGTTGGCGGAAACAGACAGTATAAAGGGAGACACTCACCTGCAGGCAGCTGTACAAGTTCAGGGCTGCCATGGAGCCATTCACATCATGCTGCTGCTTGTGGAAAGAGTATGAAATCATCGTTGACGTGGACCCATCAACCGCAAGTGCACAAACCTACCTGTATCATCAACCTTTAAAAACAGATTGTAGCACCAGAAAACACAACAACACAACATGGGGGGGGTACATCATGGGCAGCAGACACAAGTCTCATACAACACACACTCACTGACATAAATTAATACGGATACGTACACACACACACACAAAACACACACTTTGGCCAGCACACTCGAAGTGCACTGCAACACCACACACATACACACTGCCACACAGCTCAGGAATAGGGACACTGAAGGATACACAACATTGTCACACATAGCAACAACAACACACCTACAGTACATATATGAATACAGCTCACACACTCACATTCCACACTGGCCAGGGACTGTCCACACATACAATACAGGTATCTATTGATGTAGCATACAACACAAACAACAACACCAGTAAACAACCCTGCAATAGACACACACATCACAGCACATTGGAAGCACAATGGTATGCATAAAACACAGACGGGCAAATACACCAAGATCAACAAAACAACCATACATGCACTATTTGGATGGGACACACGGGGAAGGAGACTGTACTGAGACATATAACACTTTGAACTGGACCCTCAAACAACATCTTCACATGAAATGGTCTTACATGTAACTGAGGGACAAACAATACACAAATTAATTGTCATGCCCATATAAACAATGGGGAAGGGAAAGTCAACAAAGTACATGAGACATACCTCTACAGGAACCATCTGCAAGAGACACACACCTAAATGGACAAATGCACAGGCAAATCAAACAAAGGTAGCACAATTCAACACACTCCATGTCTGTTCATACAAAACTCAAGGTGACACACATCACATGTATAGATAAGGGGGACAAGTCTAACACCATGCATGCACACATTGGACATCACAATAAGAAATACTTACTATACCAAACAGTGCACAATGCCATGACACCCCCATTGCCTCTGCACACATACCTATACACACAGCAGATACCCTTCTCCTGGGGGACAACAGCAAGGCAGACAAACTCACATACTGCTAAAATTAGCAACTGCAGCAGCAAGCTGGGTCAAACACACACAACTGCAGGCACTCAACCAAAGTCACTCAGGGACAACAGAAACCTAGGAAATGAATTGCAGGACAAAGGTGTACCCAAAACAACTTTTGGCTTTATTAACAGTAACAAGTATGATTGTCCAACATTGGCCGGTCCATGAATATTGCCAATAACGGCACACTGTTGTACCCCAACTTGACTCCAGACTGCCATGTAACCTCCACAGGAAGGGGCATCAAGGGGGCAGGAAGGCATCTGAGGGAATATCCGGGTGGGGATTAGATTTGGTAGTGGTGGTTTAGGCTGGAGAGGGGTGGTCTTCTTCTCGGGAATGGTGGGCTTCTTTTTGGAAGGGGTGGGCTTCCTCGGGGGGGAAGGAATGGCTACTTGCAGTGGGAGGCAGGGGAGGACTTGGAGGTGGAAGGACAGATTGGGAGCTAGGTGGGGTCCTTCTGGGTGTGGTCTGGGGGAGGAAAGGGGTAAGGCCAAGGGCACAGAAGAACAGTTTATTGGACTCACTGCGACGGTGATCAGAAGGAGGATGGTATTTAAAGGTTGAGTGAGTGGTTGTTTGCTGTGTAGGTGTGGATGTCTTCAGTGCTAGCTTATGAGAGATATGATTGCGTGTGGTGGGTGTCTGTTGGGTGGGTGAGGACGTTTATGTGTCTTTTGCTTAGTGTGGGTGGAGATGCTTGGGGATGCCGTGGTGGGTGGGTGATTGTCTGTTGGGGTGGTGACTTCAGGTATGGTGGATGTGGTTGGATGTAGGTGTGTCTGTAATTGTGGTGTCTGTGGTGCTTGTGGTGGATGTCTGAGGGTCTGCTGGGATGCTGTCTGTGGGTAAAATGTGTCTGGTAGCTGTGTCAGTGACTATTGCTGGTGTCTCTGTAGGTAAGTTTGATGTCATGTGTGATGCTGGGTGTGGTGGGGGTGACAGGGGAAGTTGTGAATGTTGCTGTGTATGTGGGTAGATGTTGTTTGTGTGCGTGCTGGCGTGTCTTGTGATGCTTGTGTTTGTGTGCGCTATGTTCATCTGTTGAGGAGGATGCATGAGTTTCTGTTTGTGTACTTTGGATAGGTAGGGTAAGGGGGATTTGGATTGGGAAGAGGTAGGCGGAGGGGTGACGGAAGCTGGGGCGTGACTGGCTACCATCAGTGTGGATGCCAGAGCCTGACAAGATCTCTGTACGCCAGACGTGGCACCATGAATGCCTTCCAGGAATGCATTAGTCTCTTGTAGCTGACTTGCCAATCCCTGGATGGCATTCCCAATGGTACTGTCACCCACAGAGATCGTTCTCAGGAGGTCAGTAGCCTCCTCACTGAGGGCATCAGGGGTAACAGGGGCAAAGGAGACGCTCACCCTCTTGAGAAAGCGGGAACAACCAACTGGGTGTGGAGCAACAGGAAGGGCGGTAATAGAACGGGGTGGAGGACAAGGATGGTACTTTGGGGTCCCCAATGGGTCTGCCACCACTAGGGAGTGGCCACTGGAGGAAGAATCCAATGATGAGGATGCAGATCCTGTCTCCCCGTGGCATCCCCCTCACACTCCATGCCAGTGGGTCCCTCGGTGTCAGTAGAATCTTGACCCGAGGTCCCATGGCCAGATGCTTCCACACTCGGCTGTGCCCCGTCTCCTTCACCTGCCTGTTCTGATACTTCAAAAAGAATGGGAAATAGGGTCATAACATATACATTATAACACTTCAATCACAATTCTGAGTGGCAAACAATACCATTATGTCAAGTAGGCTCCATCAAAAATGTTCCACAAAGTGGCATATTCATGTGCCATATTATGCATGTATGCCATCTGGACTTACCCTGTTGCCCACAGGGTAATCAGTATCCCATACAACTACAATTGCAAGGCTAACGTCATGTAACCTCAATGACCATACAACAACTAGGTAACCTCTTCATCTTTACATCTGTGCCACAGCATACCTCAGTTAACGTGTAGCCAACAATAGTATCCCTTTGTAAAGTAACTTCCCATATTTCACACACAAGTTTTTACACACATCTAATTTGCACCTACATGATGTACCAACAATTTGAGATGATGCCAATGAAATCCAGCTATCTCTGATACAGAAATAAAATATCCTGGATTAGTTGACATGGAAATACCCATCTCACAATGGACACATTTCAACAATGACCAGCTCAAAAAGTGACACTTATCCCAATAGAGTAAAGGAGGTAGTATCAGTGTCACTCAGATAGGCCTCACATGTGTCATTGAAAGGCACAACATTGACGTAAGGTCCAATATGTCAGGGAGAGAAGTCTTCCGAATACACACAACAATGAATAAGTAAGCCCCAGGATAGGCACCACTAATGTTAGACACCCATCACAATGACATTATCTGAGTGTGTCTATGGTACACATCTGTCCCTTGTGTGTTGGAAGGACACAGAACTTGCAAGAAATAATAGAAGGATCCAAACCTGTTGTCCAATGAGAAGCAGCATCACTATCCACATCTTAGACATGCCAACCCTGGCATCAGTCTGTGTATGAAAGCCTGAATCCAAACACATGTGATGTCAACATCACTGCATATCACTCCACGATGCATTACAACAGTCAGGGAACAATCCTCAATCATTAAACATGTACAGTACACTTTTCCACAAGATGCCACATCAAGGACATGGACAAACACAAAATCGTTCCACAGTCTGGGCCTAACTGTCATGTCTTTCATTGCTACTGCAGCCCTACATGCCAAATGAGATACTATGACACAAAAAGGTATCTGTGAGATGAGAAACACTGCTGACACACACCTGTCTGTAGCAACATGAAGTGGACAAGCAATTTAAATATACTTTTCCACTAACAGTTTCCATGCACATATATGTTAGGGAATACATACAGCATCCCCTCGACATGGCTAGAATATGCAAGAAATTGCTAGATAAGGATGTTTCCTAAAGAGAAAGGGACACGTGCTGACATGTAAGCACAAGGAATGTGGGCTACAGCCATGGGACATATTTCTATTCAATGGGTATTCCCTTCTTACCAAGGGAAAGTAGTTTGCTACATCTGCAAACCATTAACCATGTAAACCTTGTCACATCTGTGATGGGCACAAACACATCACAGACTGCGGTGAGGCACTAGCACCCATCATACACTGAAGATTACTTGCTTCTGGGTTGAAGATGTCTATATGCACATATGCCCAGACACATAGCAGAGGACAGTAATCTGTAACCCACTTACCTTTTGTCTATGACTTTCAGGAGAAATGATCTGTGGATCAGAAATTACACCTAGTACAACCACAACAAGCATTTGCAATGCAATTGGTCTCGCATTTGCTTGAGTTAGATCTATTTGCTTTGTAAATTTCAAACTGGACTTTTCTTGCCACATAAATTGAAAATTAAAAGTAAAACGCACAAATGCAAGTACTCAGTGTCCACAGTACCAGTTTACGACTCAGAAGTGCAGGTACTCTCCAATTAAATAAACTGTACCATTGCTGAGAAGCGCGCCCTGCACTTCAGTTTTAAAAAGTTCAGGTACGAAGTATCCCCAGAGGAGACAATGGCTGCAGTACTGGTGGAATAGGAAAGTGAAGTCTCACTCACACACTGTGTGCGGAAATCACCAAGTCATGGGTCTCTCTGATGAGAAATGTCTTGGGTGCCAAAAGATTAGGAACAAACAGCCCCACCTTCACTGCC
The DNA here is from genome assembly GCF_031143425.1 of Pleurodeles waltl. NCBI lineage: Eukaryota > Metazoa > Chordata > Amphibia > Caudata > Salamandridae > Pleurodeles > Pleurodeles waltl. The sequence goes on along the minus strand of NC_090437.1, from coordinate 142,600,695 downwards.
GTTGTATGATGGGAGTGGTATCGGCGTCTGACAAAAACATACTTTATCAACTCTATCAATGTAAACTAAATGATCAAAACTCACAGCAATAAACATCCAAAGTACAGCCATAAAAAAAAAAACCACTCAGTTACACAATGGGCTTACCAAGGGTTAAAAATGCACCCACTCACCACAATGTCACCCTAGAAAACATACAAAAAACCCTTATGCAAACGCTCTTCCAGCTACAGAAGGTCACTATGAGAAACTCAAGGAGGGATGTTCAGAAATGTGCAAGGCTATGCTTCATACTAAATGCGTACATTCAAGCACAGATACACAGACAAGGTCCATTAAACACACATACATTCACATGGGGCTACAGTCACAGGAGGAAAGGCACAAGCACGTCCCCTCAGCTAAACTCAAAAAGAGGGACACAAAACTCTAGTTTCAGACAAGAGAAGATAGATTTCCAGGGTTTGAGGTTAGACACAGGGGTGCATGGACCTCAACTTCAGAGCAGAGTGCTCAGAGAAAGACACACCGACAGATACTGCTCAACCCCACAGCAGACAGATTGCAGTACAGACAGACATCTGGGGTACTGGTTCACTCACAGCCCGCACCACACTTACAGTTGGCAATACCTAATGCCAGAGTGGTCATTCACCAAAGACTGTCTCCTACTTCTACTGAGACTGCCCACTGTCCTCCCTCTGATCCTGGGCCAGAAAAAACTTTGACAACTCTCCTGCCCCACCTGCCCACCTTTCCTGCACACAATAACCAGTAAATGTGTTGCTCTGCTGCAGGTTTGAGGGAAGGATGACTCTAGGCTGTGGCAGGGGGTACAGGAACACCCCCACCTGGACTGAATGGGCACCAGCACGGCTCAGTTTACAGAGGCATGGGGAGAGAGAGGAGAGGCCGAGGGAGCGAGGCGAGGCCACAGAGGACAGGCAGGATTAGTGGATGGGAGGGAGGGACAACAGAAGAGGGCAGTGGCACAGAGGGCAGGAAGAATCACAGAGTGGGCGGGACAGAGAAAGGCCAAGGAGGAGGAGGATGAAGCAAGGAACCTTAGTGCAGGGAAAGGGGCGAGAAGAGATAGCTATCACAACACCAGCTAATTATAAACGTATACAGAAGACTGCAGCAAGCAAAGCGTCTCGGAACTGAAAGCCACAATTTACTGCGGTGCCAAGGAGCTGGCGATGGAGAGAACGATGACAGGAAGAGGAGGAGGGTGGAAGCCAGTTTGGGGTGGAGTTGGAGACGGCAGACAGAATTGAACTTGCCCGGTGAGGAGATGGGCCAGAGCATGAGAGACAGGGTCTGCCATCTGCAGCAATACCTGGGAGAAGCTCCCTTCCTCCCTCTAGGCCGAGGGCGCAGAGACCACTGGGAGGGACTTGTGTTGCCACATACTGTATGAAAAAAATACAGTCCCAGAAGTGGCAGAACTCTGCTGCCTACTTGAAGGAACACACATGCACACAAACAGGGATGTAAAGTGCGTCCCTGCCTCCCACAGAAGTGACATGATGAACCTGAACAACAGGATGTGCCTCAGACAGCCAGGAGCCCGTGTGCAAAAAAACGCATTTCCAGTGCAATAGGTTTTGCACATTTCAAACACGTTAATTGTCGTCTTTTGACAACAGTGCCCATGAGCAAAAAAAAAGCTCTAATGAAGTTAGCAGAGCAGCCTTAGAAGATTTATGGCCCCCCAATAAAGATAAGCAATGTCCTATGTGTGATGTCGTGAGTGCTGATAGGGAGGGGAACTGGAGAGAGAGAGACTCTGTGATGGGATGGGATGCGAGGGCATATGAATGTTTTTATTTTGTAAAATAAGCCTATTTTAAGAGCGTTTTATTTAGTAAAATAAGCTTATTAGTAAAATAAGCTTATTTTAGGAGCAGGGTAGAGAACAGCACTGGAATAAAGCCAAAACAAATATTAGCGACATGGTAGGAAGTGTGAGGAACGGAATGCTGAAATAAAACGCAGGCAACTACCAGCCTAAAAGGAAGCACCAAAGAAATGTAAAAAATAGTCCATTATAGCTAAAGATAAAGAAACCAAAGTGGAAGGGTACAGTACTACAGGGAGTGCAGAATTATTAGGCAAGTTGTATTTTTGAGGATTAATTTTATTATTAAACAACAACCATGTTCTCAATGAACCCAAAAAACTCATTAATATCAAAGCTGAATATTTTTGGAAGTAGTTTTTAGTTTGTTTTTAGTTTTAGCTATGTTAGGGGGATATCTGTGTGTGCAGGTGACTATTACTGTGCATAATTATTAGGCAACTTAACAAAAAAAAATATATACCCATTTCAATTATTAATTATTACCAGTGAAACCAATATAACATCTCAACATTCACAAATATACATTTCTGACATTCAAAAACAAAACAAAAACAAATCAGTGACCAATATAGCCACCTTTCTTTGCAAGGACACTCAAAAGCCTGCCATCCATGGATTCTGTCAGTGTTTTGATCTGTTCACCATCAACATTGCGTGCAGCAGCAACCACAGCCTCCCAGACACTGTTCAGAGAGGTGTACTGTTTTCCCTCCTTGTAAATCTCACATTTGATGATGGACCACAGGTTCTCAATGGGGTTCAGATCAGGCGAACAAGGAGGCCATGTCATTAGATTTCCTTCTTTTATACCCTTTCTTGCCAGCCACGCTGTGGAGTACTTGGACGCGTGTGATGGAGCATTGTCCTGCATGAAAATCATGTTTTTCTTGAAGGATGCAGACTTCTTCCTGTACCACTGCTTGAAGAAGGTGTCTTCCAGGAACTGGCAGTAGGACTGGGAGTTGAGCTTGACTCCATCCTCAACCCGAAAAGGCCCCACAAGCTCATCTTTGATGATACCAGCCCAAACCAGTACTCCACCTCCACCTTGCTGGCGTCTGAGTCGAAATGGAGCTCTCTGCCCTTTACCAATCCAGCCACGGGCCCATCCATCTGGCCCATCAAGACTCACTCTCATTTCATCAGTCCATAAAACCTTAGAAAAATCAGTCTTGAGATATTTCTTGGCCCAGTCTTGACGTTTCAGCTTGTGTGTCTTGTTCAGTGGTGGTCGTCTTTCAGCCTTTCTTACCTTGGCCATGTCTCTGAGTATTGCACACCTTGTGCTTTTGGGCACTCCAGTGATGTTGCAGCTCTGAAATATGGCCAAACTGGTGGCAAGTGGCATCGTGGCAGCTGCACGCTTGACTTTTCTCAGTTCATGGGCAGTTATTTGGCGCCTTGGTTTTTCCACACGCTTCTTGCGACCCTGTTGACTATTTTGAATGAAACGCTTGATTGTTCGATGATCACGCTTCAGAAGCTTTGCAATTTTAAGAGTGCTGCATCCCTCTGCAAGATATCTCACTATTTTTGACTTTTCTGAGCCTGTCAAGTCCTTCTTTTGACCCATTTTGCCAAAGGAAAGGAAGTTGCCTAATAATTATGCACACCTGATATAGGGTGTTGATGTCATTAGACCACACCCCTTCTCATTACAGAGATGCACATCACCTAATATGCTTAATTGGTAGTAGGCTTTCGAGCCTATACAGCTTGGAGTAAGACAACATGCATAAAGAGGATGATGTGGTCAAAATACTCATTTGCCTAATAATTCTGCACTCCCTGTAGGTCACTGCTCTGAAACAGAAAAAAGAAGGAGAAAAAGGCAGAACTGACCAGTAGCAAGCAAGAATTTTTAAAGGATATGGCAACCAACAAATGAAATTGCTTTAAACCATAGTATAAGTATACTTAAGTATACATCAGGTCGAACGCTAATGCTTGACCTAAAAAGTACATGGAAGATCACTGTACACAGCCATTTGCAGAGAAAGTTGTTTGAGGATTCCACCCAGGGTTTGCACCAGATCCCAGGTTCAGAAGGCAAGGTACGCCATTTTGATACACATGACATGCCAGCACAAACAATCTCCAATTTACTGTGTGACACATGGCCCATCCCTAATTCTCACGGGGAGCAGTCAGTACACCACTCAATCTCCTGACAGTGTTCCAGGAAGAAAATTGCTGTCTACTCAACCCCTTGCGGCTGCTGTGCTGCCCTCAAATGCTCATCCAGCTCTGGGTTAGCCACGTGCAGAATGTAGACCATTAGGGGGGTCATGGTCCAATAGACACCCTACCCACATTGGGAGGCCAGCCCACAGCTGGCCCTCAGTGATCTTCCAGGTCCAGCATCTCAGGTCCTCCACGTCTTTCTGCAGTGGGTGCTCCGCTGGCTGTGGACTCCCAGAGTCCGTACCTTTTTGGCAATGGCTCTCTAAATCTCTTTCTGTGAGGATGATTCCCTGCATACAGTTCCTACAGGCTAGTGACAAAGTACAAACACAAAAATTCCAAATGAATAACAATGAAGGGACTGGCATGGTGGGTATAGAAAGTATCTAACCTGTCCAAGTATGGACATGTGGACTGAGAAATGCATACTCATGCCACCTCAGGTGGTGAGGTTCTGTGTCATGTACCTGTGCCACAGAACAGGCTTCTGGACTTATGTGGCCATTCTATAGAGATGGCATTCAACAAATGAAGGAATGCTTTGTTAATTTTCTGCCATGTGACCATGCAAATGAGTCACATATCATGGGTCCCCAGGATTCGCCACACTGTCTACACTGGAGGACTATCATTTATGCAATAAGCCTGCACAGGACATATATGACCTGTATGATGATGTCAACAGGGCTGTGGGAGTAAGGCACCTGTCAGACACACATTGACAGTAATGCCAAGTGCACATTATACACCGATCATTTACTCCCTACTAAAACCATTTACATACTCATCAGGTAAAGAACCTCAATAAGCTGCAATTTCTCACAGAGCCTAGATTGGTTCACGTAACAGGATATACTAGGATACAGGGAGTGGGAACCATGTTACAATTGCATAGTCAACATGACTCAACACCAGCCTAGACTTGGACCCATACTGGGAGATACATTTGACAGGCCCTGGTCTCTGCAAGCTGAGCAGACATAACCTACATGAAGCCCAATTTCCATCACTACCCTGCATGCCAGTACATCATGCAGTCAACAACAATTTGGCATGTGGTGTGTAAGTGGAACCTGAAGGGCAGAGTGAGTCAGGAAATGCCTTCAGAATAACAATTTAGTAAAGTGAGATGTGGGTTGAGATCTCACTGGCAACATACACAGAGCTCACTTGACACACACCTCACACATTCAACATGCATACACAGATCATGCTGTCCAACCAATACATGTGGTCTCATATTGACAACACCCATGTGCCAAGTGATGTATGGGGATGACTGTGACATCACTTTTCCTAGTTATGTGCATAGGGTACAACAGGGTACACTCAAAACAGACACACACACCAAAGTCTAAGGACCAAACATCTGGCACTGAAGACAATTACATGAACATTGACTCTCCCATTGATGCCCCACCAAATCCACCTCCATGGCCTTGACTTTACATTCTAGCACACATGAACACAATCTAGCTTGTGATGAGGGAAAATATGATACGGTGAAGTACAGTGAAAAAAAGTGGACATGAGGTACTTACCTGCCCCTCTGGTGCACCATAATGCTGTCCATACGGGTATAGGACCTCTACCAGTAGCCTCTCCAGGTACTCTGTGGAGAAGGCAGGGGCCCTATCACCTGTTGGACGTGACATGGTTGCTTGCAGAGGTGATACACAGCACCCCAGGTTGTGGAGGTCTTGCTGGCAGCAGTGTCAGGAGTCAAGTGAGGAATATTTCAGAGCATGGCAGTCACGTCCACCACATAGGCAGCCGTCACCGCCAGTGGACACAGCCATTGGCCTGTGACCACCTTTGGCAACAACATTAGCCTATGGCTGTGTCCACCTCGATACCAACCGCTTACAGCCATGACGACTTTCACCTGCAGTCGCAGCTTGTTCCTAATGTCCAGTTGAGTAGGTCAGGCGGTCGCCATTTTAGAGGCATGAAATACGGTAAAATGCACCACAACTCCGAAAATGTTGTTAATATTAATAATAACTGCTTGTTTTGTCCTGTAATGTGTGTCCTTTGATTTCAACACCATTTTGTACATTGCATGGGACAAATGACAATTTGCTTTGTGGCACAGCCTCCCTCCCCCCTCCCACCCAAGGTAATTTAAGTCTTGGGACATCAAGTCATACTCCTAGTGGCAAGTATCATGCACAAATTCTTGCTGTCCAGATCAATGATGTGTACTCATTTATGGCAAAGCAAGGGGGCAATATGTTGATTCTGTGTCATTGACAGTGGTAATGTGTACTGCATATCATATCCTCAAAGTATGACAAGCCTTGTCAAAAATTGTCTTTGACATGCCTAATTTATGTTGCAAGGGACAAATTGAGTGATGGTTAAACTCATTATTTGCCCCATATAGTTACCCAGAGAGAGGAAGAATGAGACATCCTCCTGTCTACTGTCCACTGCCAGACCTTCAGTCCTTTTAAGAAAGACACATTATCCAGATCTACCATCTGAATCGACAAGCAATCGTGGATCTCTGTCGTCAGTTGGAGCCACATCTGAGGCCTGCCATTCGTCATCCAAATAGCATAACACCCATTACACAAGCCATGGCAGTGTTGCACTTCCTGGCACAGGGTCCTTCCAAAATACAGTGGCCCTATCTGCTGGGATGTCCCAGCCTTTGTTCAGTCTTTTATTGCAGGATTTACTCTCAGCAATGTTAAAACCCCTGGGCAGCTACATCAGGTTTCCTCAATGTGAGGAATTCGCCCATGGGAAGACTGACTTCTATGGTTTGGCACACCTCCCACATGTTGTGGGAGCCATTGATGGTACACGTGTTGCCTTGATTCCACCACATTGCACTGAACAATTTTATAATAACAGGAAGAACTTCCATTCCATCAATGTCCAAGTTATTTGTCTGGAGGACCTCTACATTTCACAGTTCTGTGCCGGTTATCTGGGTCCAGTCCATGATGCCTTCATCCTACCGAATAGAACAGTTCAACAGCTGATGTCATGACTGTACCCAGAAAGGGCCTGACTGGTTGGTAAGTCACATATGTCATGTTAATTTAGATGCAATGTCTGCTGCAAAAATTCAGATGAGAGGGACTTATAGTTGCACATGTCCCATTCCATAACAGAGGACTCTGCATACCTAAACCGTTCATGGTTGTTGACACCGGTGAGGAACCCATCTACACCAGGGAAAGTCCGTTTCAACGATGCCCATGGAAGAACACAGCATGTTGTGGAGTGGGTCTTTGGGCTCTTGAAAAACAGATTCAGGTGTCTGGACAAGATAGGTGGAGCCCTCTTCCCACACTCACCTGAAAAGGTATTTAAGGTCATTGTGACCTGCTGCATGCTCCACAAAATTTCCCTGAGGAGAGAGATCCAATATATTCTAGATGAGGGGGAGTTAGCAGTACCACTGTGTAGGAAAGTACCATCTTGCCTGGCATGTTACCCCCATATTTCACTGTATATATGTTGTTTTAGTGTATGCCAGCCAGGACCCCAGTGCTCATAAGTGTGCCCTGTATGTGTCCCCTGTGTGATGACTAACTGTCTCACTGAGGCTCTGCTAACCAGATCCTCAGTGGTTATGCTCTCTCTTTACTTTCCAAATTATCACTAACAGGCTAGTGACCAATTTCACCAATTCACATTGGCATACTGGAACACCCTTATAATTCCCTAGTATATGGTACTGAGGTATTGGGGTTCCTGGAGTTCCCTATGGGCTGCAGCATTTCTTTTGCCACCCATAGGGAGCTCTGACAATTCTTACACAGGCCTGCCACTGCAGCCTGAGTGAAATAACGTCCACGTTATTTCACAGCCATTTACCACTGCACTTAAGTAACTTATAAGTCACCTATATGTCTAACCTTTACCTGGTAAAGGTTGGGTGCTAAGTTACTTAGTGTGTGGGCACCCTGGCACTAGCCAAGGTGCCCCCACATTGTTCAGGGCAAATTCCCCAGACTTTGTGAGTGCGGGACACCATTTCACGCGTGCACTATACATAGGTCACTACCTATGTATAGCGTCACAATTGTAACTCCGAACATGGCCATGTAACATGTCTAAGATCATGGAATTGTCACCTCAATGCCATTCAGACCCGGGTACTGCCAAACTATCTTTCCCGGGGTTTCACTGCAGCTGCTGCTGCTGCTAACCCCTCAGACAGGTTTCTGCCCTCCTGGGGTCCAGCCAGGCCTGGCCCAGGAACGCAGAACAAAGGACTTCCTCAGAGAGAGGGTGTTACACCCTCTCCCTTTGGAAAAAGGTGTCAGGGCTGGGGAGGAGTAGCCTACCCCAGCCTCTGGAAATGCTTTGATGGGCACAGATGGTGCCCATCTTTGCATAAGCCAGTCTACACCGGTTCAGGGATCCCCAGCCCTGCTCTGGCGCGAAACTGGACAAAGGAAAGGGGAGTGACCATTCCCCTGACCTGCACCTCCCAGGCAAGGCGCCCAGAGCTCCTCCAGTGTGCTTCAGACCTCTGCCATCTTGGAAACAGAGGTGCTGCTGGCACACTGGACTGCTCTCAGTGGCCAGTGCCAGCAGGTGACATCAGAGACTCCTTCTGATAGGCTCTTACCTGTGTTGCTAGCCTATCCTCCTTCCTAGGTAGCCAAACCTCCTTTTTTGGCTATTTAGGGTCTCCGCTTTGGGGAATTCTTTAGATAACGAATGCAAGAGCTCATCAGAGTTCATTTGCATCTCTCTCTTCACCTTCTGCCAAAGGATCGACCGCTGACTGCTCAGGACGCCTGCAAAACCGCAACAAAGTAGCAAAGAAGACTACTGCAACCTTTTATCGCTGATCCTGCCGCTTTCTCGCCTGTTTCCTGGTGGTGCATGCTCTGGGGGTAGCCTGCCTCCTTCTTGCACCAGGAGCTCTGAAGAAATCTCCTGTGGGTCGACGGAATCTTCCCCTTGCAACCGCAGGCAACAAAAGACTGCATCACCGGTCCTCTGGGTCCCCTCTCAGCACGACGAGCGTGGTCCCTGGAACTCAGCAACTCTGTCCGTGTGACTCCCACAGTCCAGTGACTCTTCAGTCCAAGTTTGGTGGAGGTAAGTCCTTGCCTCCCCACTCTAGACTGCATTGCTGGGTACTGCATGATTTGCAGCTGCTCCGGCTCCTGTGCACTCTTCCAGGATTTCCTTTGTGCACAGCCAAGCCTGGGTCCCTGACACTCTAACCTGCAGTGCACAACCTCCTGAGTTGTCCTCCGGCGTTGTGGGACTTCCTTTTGTGTCTTCGGGTGAGCTCGGTTCACTCCTCTTCCAAGTGCCTGTTCCTGTACTTCTGCGGGTGCTGCCTGCTTCTGTGAGGGCTCCCTGACTTGCTGGGTGCCCCCTCTGTCTCCTCATCCAAGTGGCGACATCTTGGTCCCTCCTGGGCCACAACAGCATCCAAAAACCCTAACCACGACCCTTGCAGCTAGCAAGGCTTGGTTGCGGTCTTTCTGCATTGCAACACCTCTGCAAGCTTCTGCACGACGTGGGACATCCATCCTCCAAAGGGGAAGTTTCTAGCCCTCTTCGTTCTTGCAGAATCTACAGCTTCTACCATCCGGTGGCAGCTTCTTTGCACCCTCAGCAGGCATTTCCTGGGCATCTGCCCACTCTCGACTTTGTTGCGACTCTTGGGCTTGGTCCCCTTGTTCCACAGGAACTCCTATCCGGAAATCCACTTTGGTTGCTTTGCTGGTGCTGGTCTTCCTTGCAGAATTCCCCTATCACAACTTCTGTGCTCTCTGGGGAATACAGGTGCACTTTCCACCTACTTTTCAGGGTCTTGGGGTGGGCTATTTTTTGAGCCCTCACTGTTTTCTTACAGCCCCAGCGACCCTCTACAAGCTCACATAGGTTTGGGGTCCATTCGTGGTTCGCATTCCACTTTTGGAGTATATGGTTTGTGTTGCCCCTATACCTATGTGCTCCTATTGCAATTCACTGTAACTAGACATTGCTTGCATTACTTCCTTTTGCTATTACTGCATATTTTTGGTATTGTGTACATATATCTTGTGTATATTTGGCATCCTCATACTGAGGGTACTCACTGAGATACTTTTGGCATATTGTGTTTTCTTATGATATTGCGCATATGACACCAGTGGTATAGTAGGAGCTTTTCATGTCTCCTAGTTCAGCCTAAGCTGCTCTGCTATAGCTACCTTCTATCAGCCTAAGCTGCTAGAAACACCTCTTCTACACTAATAAGGGATAACTGGACCTGGTACAGAGTGTAAGTACCCCTTAGTACCCACTACAAGCCAGGCCAGCCTCCTACACACCTGGTGAGAATCCTGAAATGCCATTTGAGGATGACAGTGAAGAAGAGGAAGGTGAGGACTTGTGGGGATATCTCATCAATCACTACTTCACTTGAGTGTAAGTATGTAATATTATGTGATTACTGTGACTATATGGAGAGGTGTAGGGGTCAGGATGGGTTGAGTAAGGTATTTTTTCCAATACACAGGGGATTTCATGCTATGCAGTCTACAGCCAGGGTTTGTTTGCTAAATCAGACTTGGAACTGTTGCTACCTTGATAATCTGCTTTGTTTGTGTCAATCTCATTGCAATGCGACTGGATCTACTGAAGTTTGATACGAGGTTTGGATCATATGTATAATTTTTCCTGACTAAACTACTTGTATTGTGTGTTATCCAGGTTTCTACACCATGCCATTGCCATGTGGGCATTTTAGAGTTGGCAGGCAGCTCTTGCTGTTCTGACATATGAAGTTGAAATAGGTTGATCCAGGCAGTGTTGGTCACAGATATGGGGAGTATGAGTCCTGTGCCAAAGCAGCTTGGCCAGTAGGTTGATGAAAATCTGAAGTGCACAATACACTTGTTTGATGAGGTGAGTTGGCCCAGTTGTCTAGTGTGTGATCATGTGCACTTGAAACATGTCATCTAGTGCAATCCATGCATTCTCCCTTCACACTGTGTTGATAATGCTTCTGTATAAACGTTTTGCAGCTGTCAATCTGTTTCCTCATTGCAGGAGACAGTGCCTGTGCCACAACACTGACATTGGTTGTGTTATGCCACCAGATGCTTGCTTATTGTAATTGGAGGGACCAATGATCAGGGACTGTTGTACTGCCCTCTGTGTGTGCAATGGTGCCTGTTAAGTTGACAGATATAGTTTTGGTATGTGATAAGGCTCTAGCTAGTGACAAGATTCACTGATTTGTTAGCCTATTTTTTAGGACGAGGTCTGACAAAGCCCTTTCTTCTGTGGTCTGGGGGACGATACCTTTGTGATATATAGCCTGACTCAAGATGGTTCTGCCATTCTTGGCTATGACAGTCCAGATATTTTAACAGCCTATGTGCTGCACTGTGCAATAAAATGTTTGGTGTGACCAGACACTTGTGTCATTGTGTTATTAATCTTCGTTTTGGGTGAATGTACCCGTTTGCAGGGATGATTTCTGCTCCAGAGGCAGGGGTGTCTAAGGTGGGTGCTTCCCCTGACAGGGCCTCCTTTCCAGTGGCTGTCACAGATGTTGAAAGGGCTGATGTAGCTTGGCCGAAGGAAGGGGTGTGTGTTGCTCACGGTCCCTGATCATGGTACTTCTGATCTCCCTGAACACCCCTGTTAGGGAGGCCAGGATGATATTGGTGGCCTCCCACTTTTCCAGAGACTCACAATGTAAGTCCCTCTGCAGCTGCTTCATCTCCCTGAGTTTGGCAAGTACCTGGTCCCTCACACCTTTGGATTCTTGGTAGGCTCCCTAGACTTGGCAGCCTCATACCACAGGTCCACACCATCCCTCCCACATACCCTACCCCCTCATGCCTGCATCCTTGGCACAGCTTGCCCCCTACACTGGTTCCAGGACCATCATTGTTGAAGGTGTTTTGCTGTGACTCAGGATCCTAGACTGAGGACACAAGATGGTTTTCACAGTTTTCGGGACACAGGTTTGAGGGTGACTGGCTGCCTGAGATGTTAATGTAACAGGGCTGGGAGGAGTCAATGTGGTCACAGTGAGGCTCACTGGTGTCATTTGACCAAGTTTCCCAGATGGGCCAGAAGCATCCTCAACATCCAGACATCCAGGAGTGGTGATATTCTGAAGAGGGCTTCATCCATGGGGGTAGTGGCAGTCTCTTCAGTGAGCTCGATATTGACAGTGGCAGCTACACCTGTTGATGTGAGAGATTACATTTTAAAGGTTGTATTGTGACATCTACCTTCAAAAGTAAACAGTGACATTTGGCTAAGGCCATGTACACATTGTATTTGCAGATTTCCCTTTTGTGACAGGTACACATGCAATCAGTTGTACTGAATTGACATTTGAGTAACATACCAATTCCATTTCAGTCAACTAGCTTTAGATTGTCTGAGTTTATTAGCACTTGGAAGGATGGTCATAGACTAATTTATTGTCAAGAGTGCAGGCTAAACAGTGTCTGGGCTAAACAGTGTCTGGGCAGGATGTGGTTTAGGTCATTTTTATACATGGTTGACTTTTATGCAAGCAGACCCAGAACCTTGTAGTATATTTGTAGGAAAGTACCATCCTGCCTGGAATGTTACCCCCATTTTTCACATGTATGTAAGTTTGTTTTTGCCTGTCTCACTGGGATCCTGCTAGCCAGGACCCCAGTGCTCATAGTTTGTGGCCTGAATGTGTGTATCTGTGTAGTGACTAACTGTGTAACTGAGGCTCTGTTAACCAGAACCTCAGTGCTTATGCTCGCTTTTCCTTTAAAATTGACACAATAGGCTAATGACCATTTTCACCAATTCTAATTGGCACACTGGAACACCCTTATAATTCCCTAGTATATGGTACCTAGGTACCCAGGGTTTTGGGGTTCCAAGAGATCCCTATGGGCTGCAGCACTTCTTTTGCAGCCCATAGGGAGCTCAGACAAATCTTACACAGGACTGCCACTGCAGCCTGAGTGAAATAACATCCACGTTATTTCACAGCCATTTTACACTGCACTTAAGTAACTTATAAGTCACCTATATGTCTAACCTTCACTTAGTGAAGGTTAGGTGCAAAATTACTAAGTGTGAGGGCACCCTGACACTAGCCAAGGTGCCCCCACATAGTTCACGGCAATTTCCCCAGACTTTGTGAGTGTGGGGACACCATAACACACGTGCACTACATATAGGTCAATACCTATTGGTAGCTTCACAATTGTAACTCTGAATATGGCCATGTAACATGTCGAAGATCATGGAATTGTCCCCCCATGCCAAATCTGGTATTGGGGTGCCAATCCCATGCATCCCCAGGGCTCCACTATGGACCCCGGGTACTGCCAAACCACATCTCTGGGGTTTTCTCTGCAGCTACCACTGATGCCAACCCACAGACAGAGTTCTGCCCTCCTGGGGTCTGGGCAGCGCAGTCCCAGGGAGGCAGAACAACGAATTTCCTCTGAGAGAGGGTGTTACACCTCTCCCTTTGGAAATAGGTGCTAAGGGCTGGGGAGGAGTAGCCTCCCCCAGCCTCTGGAAATGCTTTGAAGGGCACAGATGGTGCCCTCCTTGCATAAGCCAGTCTACACCGGTTCAGGGAACCCCCAGTCCCTGCTCTGGCGCAAAACTGGACAAAGAAAAGGGGAGTGTCCACTCCCCTGTCCATCACCACCCCAGGGGTGGTGCACAGAGCTCCTCCCAGACCTCTGCCATCTTGAATCCAGAGGTGTGAGGGCACAGTGGAGGCCTCTGAGTGGGCAGTGCCAGCAGGTGACACCCACGACCCCTCCTGATAGGTGCTTACCTCTCTAGGTGGCCAATCCTCCTCTGAGGGCTATTTTGGGTCTCTCCTGTGGGCTTTTCATCAGATAACGACTTGTAAGAATTCACCAGAGTTCCTCTGCATCTCCCTCTTCGACTTCTAGGAAGGATCGACAGCTGACTGCTCCAGGACGCCTGCAAAACTGCAACAAAGTTGCAAGCAGACTACCAGCGACATTGTAGCGCCCAATTCTGCCAGTTTTCTCGACTGGTGCATGCTCTGGGGGCTGTCCGACTTCACCCTGCACTGGAAGCCAAGAAGAAATCTCCAGTGGGTCAACGGAATCTTTCCCCTCCTCCAGCATCACTGGTACTCTGGACCCATCTCATCCTGATGAGCATGGCCCCTGGAACACAGGTGGTGGGCCTAAGTAACCCAGACTGTCCAGTGGTCCAACTGTCCAAATTTGGAGGAGTACGTCCTTGCCGCCCCTCTCCAGACAGTAATCCTGTGTACTGTGTAAACTGCAGCTGCTAGGGCGTCTGTGCACTTTTGCAAGGAATCCTTTGTGCACAGCCAAGCCCAGGTCTCCAGCACTCTGTCCTGCATTGCTCAACTCGCTGAGTTGACCACTGGCTTCGTAGGACCCTCTTTTGTAGTGTTGAGATGACTGTCATGCTCAGTTTTCTTAAACCCGTATTCAAGTACTTCTGTGGGTGCTGCCTTCTTGTGCATTGGCTCTCTGTGTTGTTGAGGGCCCCTTCTGTCTTCTCTTCCAAGTGGTGACCTCCTGGTCCTTACTGGGCCTGGGCAGCACCCTTTTTCTTTAACTGCGACCTTTGCAGCTAGCAAGGCTTGTTTGCGGTCTTTCTCCAAAGAAACAGCTCTGCATCCTCCAGCTCTCCGTGGGACATATTCTGCAAAAAGGAGAAGTTCCTGGCACCTTTTGCTGTTGCAGAATCTTCAGCTTCTTCCATCCGGAGGCTGCCACCTTTGGACACTTTTGTGACTCTTGGACTTGGTCCCTTTCCTTTACAGGTCCTCAGGTCCAGGAATCCATCTTCAGTGCTTTGCAGTCTGTTGTGGTCTTTGCAGAATCTCCTATCATGAGTTTAGTGTGGTTCTGGGAAAGTAGTATCACTTTACTCCTAATTTTCAGGGTCTTGGGATGGGGTATCTTGGACACCCTTAGTGTTTTCTTACACTCCCAGCGACCCTCTACACACTACACTAGGCCAGGGGTCCCTAAGTGGTTCGCATTCCACTTTCTTAGTATACGGTTTGTGTTGCCCCTAGGCCTATTGCATCCTGTTGTATTCTACAGTGTTTGCACTACTTTTCTAACTGTTTACTTACCTGATTTTGGTTGGTGTGAATATTTTGTGTATTTTACTTATCTCCCAAGGAAGTATATCCTCTGAGATATTTTTGACACATTGTCACTAAAATAAAGTACCTTTATTTTTAGTAACTCTGAGTATTGTGATTCTTATGATATAGTGCTATATGATATAAGTGGTATAGCAGGAGCTTTGCATGTCTCCTAGTTCAGCCTAAGCTGCTCTGCTATAGCTACCTCTATCAGCGTAAGCTGCTAGAACACTACTAATCTACTAATAAGGGATAACTGGACCTGGCACAAGGTGTAAGTACCATCAGGTACCCACTATAAGCCAGGCCAGCCTCCTACAATATTTGATAGTTGTCATCACGTGGTCAGTGCATTGTCAATGTGTCTGCTACCAATACCATTCATATGATGCATCTTGGGGCCTTTGATCTGTCTCTAATTATTTTGGCACACAGGTTGAGCTTCCCTTCCTGTCCACAATATTTTAATCTTGGCATAGCTGCTCAGGATGACTCTATGTGTTTAGACATATCACAGAATGTACCCTGATCTGTGTCTTGGTCCCTCCCAGGTGAGTAAACATCATTTGTGAGTTCACAGCTAGATGCACAATGTCATATGGACACTGACCTGGTTGGTGGAGTTACAGGGACTGGCCTTCCTGGGATCTATAGTAGTTTTACTCCAAGTACTACACACACCATATAGATGTCATCCTCTCAAGTGAGTACAGTTCAAAGGCTAAGTAGAGGGAGAAGGGTAATTGGAGCAGAATACACTGTGGTGGCTGAGTGGACTGACAGTAGCAGTGCCTCCGGGCCTTAGCATTCCTGTCAGTGCCTGTCTTACCCACAGAGTATTCATCCTGTCCGGTGTGTACATTCCAATATGGAGTTGACAAACAAGGTAACTTTGAGTAGGATACACTGTTCAGGTTTTTGTAATGGCCGAACAGTGCCAGCTGGGAATTGTAGCTCTGTCAATCCTATGGACAGGGGAACACTGGACTGTTGAGTGGGTTGACAGTGAAGTTGGCAAAAGGTGATCAATGAGCATGCATGACAATACATTTTGCTGATATTTTGTATTTGTGACTTACTTGACTCCACTTCCCAAGGTATTCCTGTGAAGCCCTCCTAATGCAGAATGGCTAAGACCTTCTCCCAGGATGTGAGTTGTCTGAACATGCAGCTGGTGCCTGGATGCCACGGAATGGACATTCCCCCTGAGGTCATTGCATCTCTTCCGGATGTTGTCCCTTATACATGGGGTGGGACCTACAGCATTCACTCTGTTGGCTTTCCTTTGCCACATTTCCATTTTCCTGGTGATAATAGTGTGCTGGACTTGGGCTCCAAATATATGTTGCTCTACTCTAATGATTTCATCCACCATGACTCTTAACTCATCGTCAGTGAAACAGGGATTTTTCTGGGGAGACATGGTGGTGATAATACAAATTTTTATAGGTGGTGGGACTCAAACAGATGACAGGGAGTAAGAGGAGGAGTGAGGTGCAAATGGATGTGATGGAAGTGTGTTGACGGTGTGGGATATGTGATTAGTACAAGTTGGTGGGGTTTCTATTCTATGGTTTTATCTTTTTTGATGATGTTCTCTGTCTATTGTGCTTGCCGTTGTGGATACAAAGGATTGTGGTGTGTGAAGGTGTGTGTTTTATAGTGTCCTTTGCAGGTGTGTCGGGTGTGGCAATGTGTGTCAGCTGCGCTGTTTTCAATTCCATCCAATGTGGCGTTGTGTTTTATTTTGTTGACCACGAACCGCATTGGTTCGGGCTGCTATTGGCAGACCGCAATGGCTGACTGCCACTTGCAATAGGTTCGGTGGTTGGTTGATGGGCTGTCGATGCTGGAGGTCGGACTGCCTATTTTCCAACCTCAGAGAACTGGCAGTGTAG
This sequence comes from Pleurodeles waltl, assembly GCF_031143425.1. Classification (NCBI taxonomy): domain Eukaryota; kingdom Metazoa; phylum Chordata; class Amphibia; order Caudata; family Salamandridae; genus Pleurodeles; species Pleurodeles waltl. The sequence goes on along the minus strand of NC_090437.1, from coordinate 142,583,645 downwards.
ATTTTATGTCTGCCTTCTGTCAATACTGCCTGTGTAACTCGTAATACGGAGTTCTGTATGACTGCCAACCTGGCGGTCTTTTTGTGGCCATTACTATGGAGGTCTGGCGGTCCGACCACCAAACTCCTAATCAGGCCCTTAGCTTTCTCCTCAACATATGACAGTGCAAAGTGTTCAGCATCCTATTCTGCCTCCCTCATATGACATTGCAGGACCAAATTAAACTGGAATTTGGCCTGGTGGATCAAGATGGGGCCCAGAAAGCTTCCCTCCTTAAATATCTGTTTGCATTATGGCAAGCAAGTTGTGACTCCCTAAGATCTTATATCTGGAAAAAAATACAAATTAGGGAGTTCACCAAATCAAATGCCTGGGCAATATCACTGGCCGAGAACCCGAAACATCTCACAGGTGAATCCTTATGGGAACATGCCCATTCCGTAATGTTTTTAAAAAGCTCATGAATAAACAGATACAACATCTTTCACTTGCAGTAACAGAAGCTACACTTGGCTCTCAAATAACTCTCACAAAATGTTGCTGCCACTGGCGTTCTTGGTTTGTGCATTAAACAGTTCCTATATAATAAAGCTCCTACAATTGAGATTCTGTGTTTTCCCTTCATGTGAATGCTTACCAAAATGGGCCACCACCCTACAAACAGGAATCTGCAGACTGTCCAACTCATTATCTGCATGAAAGGAGAATTTGCTCAAGTTACTCCATGCTTTCTCAAATTTACAAACATTGTAAACAGTGTACAGCCAGATCTAATAATGGAGTACAGTATAGTACAAAAGACAATAATGGTGCATGGCAGTCACAAGGTAGGCTGTTGGGTGAGGGCACTCCGCAACCTTAAACTTCTACATAGCAGCCGGCAATTTGCAACCATATTTCCTCAGCAATGATCTGCGAGTATCACACTTTCAAGGAGCATGTAGAAATGATTCTTCTGTTGGTTATTTACTCTACACTTTTTTATTAATTTATGCTCGGTGAGCCGCAATATGAGCAGAACGTTTTAAAATCAGCCTCTCAAGACGTTGCTGGTAGCATTTAAACAGTGACTTATGTTTAATCCTTCCTTTTCTTTTCATTATTCTCTCTCAAATAACAGTAATAGAATGTTTTTCTATTCTGCTCATCACTAATGATAAGTACGTTCATGTGGACATTTAGTCGCAATGTCTGTTTTTAATAATGTCCAATGACACAGTTCTGTGTAGAGGTTTATTAAACACAAATTTGTTTTAAATGCATGGAAATATTTATGGTATTAATTGTGAGGTAAAATTTGGACTAGGCAGTAAAATTCACTCTGCTCGTAGAGTTTGTGAAATTCAGGCATTTCGCGTAGTAACGCAGAGTTATTAATGCACAAGAATTATTTTTTGATTCTCACTTGTGAGCACCATGATAGTCTCAGGCCGCATGCAAGCTTGCATAAGATTTTACATGTGGGTTCCAGCCTTGACAATGCCATCCCCAAAGCTTGCGAGGGACCGATTGCACCTGAAACAGATGCTATGCTTGGAAAGCAGATACATTTATTTGAAAAGACGTTTTTGAGTCGATTTTGTACTCCAACTGACCATTTTTTAGTGTGAAAAGCCTTTTGTTAACTTTTTTTCCAACAGGAAGTTCCCAAGGGATTCTAACTTCCTGTTCATGTCCAGCAGGCTCCTCCCAGTGCTTTGTCTATCTCCTCATCACTTTTCACTAGGAGTTCAAGGTAGAAGGATCACTCTCTTTGTCTGCTGAGTAGATACCTTTGATTTTAGGACCTTGATTTTGTGACATCACATAAGTTAAAAATCTATTTTGAAGGGTGTTGTTTGTTTGATAGGGCATGCACCAATATTTCTTTGTAATTTTATTTTATTTTTAAATTTAATTGTGGTGGGTAGCCTTGAGTTTCAGTAAGGGCCTAGTTAATTATTTTACATTTCATTTTTCACCTTTTGTAATGGAAAAATGTTACACAGTTCAGTACCTTTTCTCCATGTTTGCTACATTTGCAATACTCATTTATTTTACTATGTGACTTAGTCTGCCAACAAGACATCCAGCCAGTAGGCCCAGTACTAGTCATCAGTGCATGAAAGCTCTGGTTCTACGGTATATGTTTTTAAAATATCATTTAGTGCAAGGATAGTATTGGATTAAATTAAACATGTTAGCTATTGTTTTCATTTCATGTTTTCTTCTGCCAAAAAGTATATATGTGGGGTAATATTTGATGCCATAGGAGGATGTGTGTTATAAATGTTTTATAGCTCAGTTAATGTTTGTGTTTGGCATTGCTGAATTGATGGCAGTGTTTTCTTCAGTGTTACCATGCCTCCTTTGTCCAGCCATTTTGTGCAGCCAGCTAGTGTGCTTTTGCCATAGGCTTGCATGTGATTTTTTTTCTTCATGCCTCCTTGTTTGCTGTTGTTGGTTAGATCATGGGGCCAGAGAACATTTTGTTCACTCAGCCAGTGTGCTTTTGTCATAAGTGTGCTTGTGTTTTTTGGTTACATGCCTCCTTGCTTGATGCTGTTGGTTTGACCACGTGGTCTGAGGCCATTTTGTGTACTCAGACAGTGTGGTTTTGCCATAGACCCGCATGTATTCTTTTTTCTCCATGCCTTCTTGCTTGCTGTTGTTGGTTTGATCATGTGCCCGGAGGCAATTTTGTGTACTCAGCGAGTGTGCTTTTGCTATAGGTTTTCATGTGTTTTTAGTTCTCCATGACTCTTTGTTCAGTGTAGTTGTTTGACCATGTGGCTGGCTGCCATTTTGTGTACTCAGCCAGTCTGCTTTTCCCACAGGACCTCCATGAAATATCAGTTAAATAGTATGCTTGAGGATCATTGTAGTGTATGTATATTAGGAATATGAGTATGATGAACAGTGTTTTATATTACATGTTTTTTTTGCATTTTTCATCTGCACCTCCCTGCCTCTCAATACAGTTCTCATACTCCCGCAGTACAAACATCAGCAATTTGCTTTTGTTTTTTAACTTTTGAATTTTATTTTTTTATTTAAACTTTATTTTCTTTCTTTTTTATGTATTTTATTGCAAAATTTTATTTAGAATTTCATTTCTTTAAATTTACTTTTCTAATTTTTAGTTTTTCATTTTAAATGTTGTATTTTTTCTTTTCTTTGCACACAGCATTCAGGTTTTTAGGTATTATTCTATTTCCCTCGGAGCCTCTGCCTGCCATAGAGTAGGTGCACTGCACACACACCAGCATAATTCATTTTTCCATGACTATTCAATTTCCCCTGGACCACCTTGCCTGCCATAGGTGCACACTAGCTTTCATTTT